>NC_071122.1:17456250-17827500 GCF_024256425.1 Clarias gariepinus
TGCGTTAACGGTATCCCTGTACTGTATGTTATTTTTAAACTGGTGTTTAAAACAATTCAAACTGAGAATGCATCCCAAACAACATATTAGCAAATGTGATTCGTAGGAAAAATAACCCCACAGAAACATACGTGTCTGGTATTGATATAATTGCCATCCAGACAGGAGATGGTTATCACCCTCAGACACTAACCACAGCTGGATATGGCTAATCTCACATGAATATGATTTCATTCAATTAAATCCGCAAATATATACTGTATGCCATATACTGTAACAGGAGCTACGTTAACTAGCTTTCTATTTTCCTATGCAGATTCCGTGACTAAAATACTCCAGGTACTGTATGACATCATCTTCTCTTTGTATCCACATACTAGAACACTGTACTATTTTATGAGAGGTTAAACTAAGCTTACTATATTGTATCTATTAAAGGAGACCTACTGTTTTATGCAAAATTCTGATTTTTGACATTTTTAGACATTTAGATGAGTCTCCAGTGTTAAAAAGAATGTGACACTAAAAACATTCCTTGCTTTTTGTCCTTTGTCCATCTTTGCGTTATCCAGGGCTTAACCAGGCAAATTAGAATTTTCCTCTTTTGTGACCTCATTCAAGGAAAAAAAACCCTCCCCCAGGGTTGCTGCTCAGCTCTGCTGTTCTCTTGTAGATGTGACTCAGCAGTAGATTATTTCCATAGACACTGAAATGGTGCATTCAGAGGGAGTAGTGAAATAATCGGAGTCCAGTGACTGGGTTTGGCTTTTGGTATTGGCATCTTATAACTAACGTTGCCATCCAGTAGTGGATGCGACCAGACATTGTGACCTCATGTGCAAAAGGTCGATGTCAATGTAATTAGCGATCAAATGTTTAACTGTTAAAAAACATAATTGTAGGCATATTGTACAAAGCATCGCGACACCTTTGGCTGGAATTACAGCTGCTGATTATCTGGCATATAATATATTGCACATCTGGTCCCTGATATTCTTGGCCATTGGTAAAAATCCTGAACTTGCATTGCATGCATTGTCATGGTTTTCTTCATGGGCTGTCATGGACATCTTATGATGCTACCGCTACCATACTTCACTGTGGGGATGGGATTCTCAGGGAGATGACTAATGTTGGATTTATGCCAAACATAGTGCTTGTGCCAAGGTCTAAACATCAGATTTTGGTCTCACCAGGCTAGAGAGCCCATTTCCAAGTTTGCTGAGTCGCCAACATGCCTTCTGGCAAAATTCAAACAACATTTAAAATTGCATGTCACATTTGCTGTACAAAACAAATAAGTAAATGGGGGGGGGGGGAAATGCATCAACGATTAAAAAGAGTGTATAATTATAAATAGGCAGACAAGAGGGCTTCAGTGTGGTGAAACACACTAACCCATTTTTTTGACAGTATGAAAGCCTGCAGTCGCCAGAGTGAGCTTTTTCTCTCCACTCTCTCTCTCTCACACACACATACACATTCCCAGAGACTTAAAACAGCATGAGTCATGTGGTAGAGCTGTTCAGTAAATAGCATTATACCATACACAAGTACACTATAGGCAAAACGCATCATTTTGTTTGAGGTTATGGTGGCTATCTGGAAGCAGTGTGTGTGTGTGCGCGCATGCATGTTCCAGGTTCTGTCTCATCTAACATTATATTTTTATACAACAAAAATAAACAGTTCAGTTTTGTGTGAAGAGACAAGAACTTGATGTATGCTGTGTGACGCCCGTCACGCCCAGCCCAGTCTAACCACAGCACCAACTGCCTGTCGCATCAATAGATCGATATCATTATTTTTTATTAAAAGCACTCGCAAGATAATGCCCGCTCACAATATTAACTACTCATTGTCTAGTAACGAAGGATGAACTAAACGAGGGGTGGACACATTAGTTATCAAGGTCTTCATTTCTGGGTGTCATGGTTTCATAATGTGAGCTCTTTGACTCCGTGGCACGCAGATGGAGCAGTCTTTATAAAACAGCAGGAGAAGCAGCATCAAAGTCAAGAGGAAAAAATAATCATTTGTCATTAATGAGACATGGCTACAGTGGAGAAACAAGTCTTTAAATTTTCTGCAGCCACCATTCAAAGAATATAATTTTATAATCAGATTTTATTGGCAAGATAATTTTTTTTGCTTTTTAATATCATGCGCAAACATGACAAGCTAAAAACGTATACAGTCATTTGGTCATTTGTGCATTCATCCATTCATTCATTTATCCTGAACAAATTATACATCCTTTAAGCCATCTGTCACACCATCCCAATGCAATCATACATCTTTTACAACCAATTCATCCATCCACACATACAAACTATTTGTCTCCATTTACCTATCCATAAAACCTATCCATTCATACAAACTATCCACTATTTTTCCATTTCCAGTCATCCATCCATCCATCTATCCATCCATCCAATCTAAATTATCCACTCAACTATCCATAAAACATCCATCCATCCAACCTTAAGCCTACAGTGACCTATCCATCCAAATTATTCACCCATCTATTCATATCTGTAAATATATCCATAGAACCATGCATCCATCCAAATCCACCTGTTCACCCAAGCATCTATCCATCCAAACTGTCTATCCGACGATTCCTTTCCAATTATCTATCCATAAAACCATCCATTCATCCATCCAAAGTATCTACCCACCGATTTATCTTCATTCATCCATCCATAAACCTATCCGTCCATGTATAATATTTAGTCTAGTCATCTGTATCCATGTATCCATACATACCATCCATCTATCTATTCATTCCTGTTTGTATTTTAATGTCATATCACACATTATTTATTTACTTGCTCACTTGTTTACTTCATTAATTTATTCATTTCTTACACATCTTAAACATCTAAAAGGGTGTCTTATATGTCGTCTTCTATATATCTGTTTGTTTATTCTTGGATAATAGTCCTAGTAAACAACAGATAAACAATAGAAGCACTATTCTCTGTGGTTTAAAATGAAATGTGATTGACTAAAGAAATATTTAATGTATTATTGCCATAATGCCACCAACTGGATATAAGAACACATTATGAAGTGTCACCACATAATCATGCAGAGACTGCAATGAAAAACAGCAGATTTTTTGATTGGGGCAAAATAAATTGGCCATGTCATTAATATATTGACTTCATAGTTCCTCTGAGGTTCTTATTAGTCACTGGTTTTGTCACAATGCCTACAGTGGTGCAGTGATGATTCAGTCAGTCCATTACGATGCTCCTTGTCTGCACAGTCCCATTAAAGAGCTTTCCAATCCTTACTATATTTTTGTGTATGTAAGAATGCCAAATAATAAATAGAAAGTGTGTGTGGCAGTGAGGGTGAAGCACAAAGAGAGGGAGTAGTGCAGGGGGAGTATGCATGAATATGCATGTGTTTGTGTGTTGTGTATGCCGGAGCATGTCTCGGTGTGCGTGGGTGTGTGTGTGCACACTGTAAACCCCACTCTGACTGCTAGCGTTTTGGAGGAAAGCCAAGACAGGAGACGGCGGGATGTGGTGACCTTGAGCCTTAAGCCTACTTAGCAGCCAAAGAGAGAAAGTGCACAACAGGACGTTCAAAGCGAGCACCACACCCCTCACACAACATTTCTCTGCCCTGCAACCGAATCAAAACTTTCTTTAAGTTCTTTCTTTTTCACTAATAATCTAACATCAGAACAGGCGAATAGTGTGATCTCAGTTACCATGGCATGGTAGTTGATGCCAGATGGGCTAGTCTATCTTTCAGTATATCAGAATCTGCTGATGTCCTTGGATTTTCATACCAAACAGTCTCTAGAGTTTTACTGTTCTAAACTAAAAAAAAACAGTGAGTGGCAGATTCTTCCCGTTTATGAGACAGGTCAAAGGAGAATGACCAGATTGGATTGAGATGGTAAGTGAAATCACATCTGTTTACCACCGTGGTAAACAGAAAAGCAGATCGAAATGCACAATACCACATGCACAAGACAGGAATGATATTCTATATATACCATATACTATATATATATAGTGTAATGGATTTGTGTGGGTAGTTGGATGAGTAAGTGTTGCAGCCATGGCACATGCCTCACGTGGCACCACTGCATCTGCACTCTGTCTCTCCATAAATAATATAGAGGCACTGTGCCCGCTCAGAGCTGCGTTACTGTCAGCATGACGTAATGCTCCAACCACGATTCCTAATCAGAGCCGCTGCCCTTTCAGAGCATCAAAGCACTGCTCGCCTTATTACACTGATTTCGGATCAGTGACCCGGAAAGAAATCCAGACAAGGCGTTTTACGGGAAATGCTGTAAAAAAAATTACAGGTACTTCTGTAGGATTTATTTCACAGCAAAGCTAAAATATTTGGGGTAAATGTATACGCAACTGTATGTCAATATCCTGAAACGCATTCATTCATTCATTCATTCATTCAACAATAAATCTGGTGTTATCTATCTATTTTTAAATGGTCAGTATTTGTTTAACTAACACGACTTCCTTTGTGCTTCCTATAGTTAGAGCTACACAGAAGCATATGTCATTATTAGCCCATTTCTTATTACATTCTTTATAAAGTCACACCATGACTATGTTGCTAAAATGTGAAATTTTGCAATGACAACCATACACACACTCACACAGAAAAAGTTGTATATGTGTGAAACTGCATCCTATGGCAATCATCACTTCGGGTTCTGGAGCAGCTCCCACGAGTTTCTGTGATTCACTGGAAATATTTTTTCATTTTGTGAACGTGGGCAGTCTCAAGTTGTTTATACCACAAACAAAAAGAATAGTCTAGTGAATGAATTCATACCATGCAGTACTGAAAAGACCATTTTTCAAAACCCAATCATCAAAAAGAAAATTGACCGTGCTCTGAGATTTGCAATGTACTGTATGCTCAGACTAAAACAACATTATAGAATTTCCTCATTTGGATTGTAGCGGTCTGTGGGTGGGTGATGCTGCTTCAAAATGAAACACTAAAAGTAGCATGCTTTACTAAATACAGTATACTACCTTACAGTATGTATGGGTTCATAGCTTCTGTAGACACAGAAATCCAAGACAAGGTGATACAGTGGTAGCTTAAACGAATTTAATCTTTTCCAGGAGCGAGTTTTCATATTGTGAAACGCATTTTCCCATAGGAAATAATGTAAATGCAGATAATCCGGTTCCTGTCACCCAAAAATTTTCTTCGCAAACAAGCTTTAAACAGCTCCCAGATGTACGTACAACTTAGTCGGTTTAGTTTGTCCATCCATAAGCCGAAAATGTGTCGCACACCGAGGCAAATTTCTTGCATAATTTCAGTTGTTAACGTGAAAATACCTAAAGGCGGAACGTTCTCAAATTTGATGCCAAATGATAATTGACAGTTGACGATTGACTTAAGATTTCTTCTGAAAGGGCTCAGTACAGGGCTTCAGTTGATATTCTAGCCATGCAAAAATATTCTTCCATGGTGTACATTTTAAAAAGTAATCACTGATTAAGGAGAAATTGCAGTAAGTTCGAAGGTGGATTGAAGTAGTTTGTAGGGGGTTCACTTCCTTTTCTAATGAAAAGTAGAGTCTAAAAATATACAGAATTCATTCTTCATAAGTTATTTATAACTTATCAAACTAACATAGTACAAAACTCCGAAAAAGTCCATTCTACTTGTCATTTTAATAGTCATTTTGACTTCTGGAAAAAAATGTCAGAATTTAATTAATATTTTTGAAAGTGGCCCTTTTGTAATTACTGAAGTCTGTGGCAGATTCATAGTTTCCACTGTCACAGGGTCAAAGCAGCTCTTGACACATACTGTGCTATAGTTGGTAGGTAAATTGTGATGGTTCTTGAACAGTTCAGCATGAGTGTGGCCTGGTTTACAGCAGAGTCCTAGATGATTCAAAACGGCATTCACACATTTAGTAGATAATGCATAGTCTGTTTGTAGAGTCGCATGACCAAGAACTGTCATTTGGCTGCAAATAGTTCAGGAATGTGGCCAAATTCTTTAGTTTGTGACGGTTCAGCATGTACAACTTTACATGTATATAATTTTAGGTATGTGATTTATTTATTTATTTATTTATTTTACAACAAATCCTTTTTTAACATATTTTTTAAAAGAAGAGAAACTCGTAATTATTGACATGGTGCAGGTTTGCATAGGGTCTCTTTGTTTAGGTAACACTGCCTGAGACATACAAGACTCATGATTGTCCCATAAGACCACACCCTGTTACAGTATGTTTTATTTCTTACATTTGATCATATATTATAGTTTGCAACAGTGGTTATGCTTTTTGCTTCCAGATCTGTTGTATTTAATGTACTACAGTAAATGCGTAACCATTACATGTCAATGTATGCAATAATTACAGTTTACTTGTTAATTAGCACGAGAATGCCTTTAAGCACTTGGCATAAAAAAATAATAGCACATATCTTAACACGCTACATCGCGCACACGGATGGCGTCAGTACTAAACAGGCTTTAAAAAAAAGACTGGATGCGAGTTTAAATAATTGCCACTTAAATGATTCATGAGCTCCAAAATCCCTGAGTGTATAAGCTCACAAATTTCCGGCGTCTGATGATCAGAAAAATCTTTAACTACACTCACGCGTAGGCTTTATGTTTCTCTGGTGTGTCATTACGGCATTGGTTTAAAAAGGAACCCATAAATTGGCTGATGTTCAAGAGAGCTTTTAAGAGGTGACAGGGGATGATAAAATGAGGATGAGGCAACCGTAGATGCTCCAGATAGTGGTGTAAGACTTCCTGCTATTTTTTTTTATGGAGATACTTTTAAAACTGTATTTAACCTTGCCTATTAAGATGCAAAGCAAAATAATAAAGGGGATTAATCTAATTGGGGATCATGTATTCTAATGTTTCTACTGTATGCCAGATTAAATCACACAGTAATGAAGGAAGATGAAACCCAATGAATTTAGCAGTATAATAAGAATTTTGATTTAGAACATGGTGCCATGCTTAACAGGGCCACGTTAAAGTGCATGTACGTGTGTGTATGCATGACAGAAAAGATGTGTAGCTCTAGACTGTCTGTTTGCAAGCATGAGAGATAGACAGGAGAGAAAGACTCAAAGTCAGCAAGTGCACACTTCTCAGGGCAGATGGGTGGCAGGAAGTCAACTTCAGCTGCCACACCACTCTGTCGTTTCCAAGGAAACAGATTTCTCAAGGCTCCTGGGTACGAGCCACTTGCAAATAGAGAGAAGGGGGGGAATACAAACACAAGGAAAAAGTAACAATGCTTCACATATCATCCCTGGAATGATGTGGATCACACGTCCAACATTAGCTGTGATCTGTAAAGAAGGGATCATCGCGATTACACATGTACTGTATGTCCACAGATTCAATGCATGCATTTGTTTAGCCAAAATAATTCTAGTGTTTAGAAGTGTTTTATAAACACCCATGTGCAGGTACTGTATGTGCTGAAATTTCATTCTCCGTGCAGAAGGTATCATAGCTGTGATGATATTCAGCACGACAGCACAACCTCAAGTGTGATATTCCTTTTATACAACAGTTCCACAAATACTATTCATTAATCAATACATTCTGATTTGCTTGTTTTTTTTTTAACCAGTCATTTTGCTTCACCAACACATCCTTCCGCAACTGCCAGAGATGACGACTGACAATTAGCAACCAACAATTAGTGTAATTAACAGGGGTGAGAGTAGTTTTTAATTCTTGCAGGTACTACTGTATGTCGCCAAAAGGTGTGACGAATTATTATATTGGTGGGAATCCAAATAGCGTAAAATGTAAAGCTAATGTGCTACTATAATGTGTATGAAGGATGCTCAACTTTGTTCTACACACAAGGTAGCTCCCTTAATCAGGGGTTAAAAGGGATTTGGGATTAAGCCTCGTGTCATTTAACGGAAACAGAATGACAGAAGGTTCAGAGGAAATTCAGAAAAACTTTTAACTTTTCAACTTTTTCAATCTATTACTACTTATTTATGCTGGCAACCGGCAGTCAATTGTTAGAACACCAGTCATGTGGAGTAATACATACTGTATAATTAAATGTTATGTTCCATATCGCCGGTCATAGAATGCCGCTCGTCCAATCAGATTACTCAGTCAGAACTCACTGTTGTATAATATAAATGTACAATGTAATGTAAAGCACAAAGGTATCCCCTGGATGGGGTGCCAATACACCACAGTGCACAAGCACATCCAATCATACACTATTGGCCATTTTGGAGACAGCAGTCAGCCTACACTGCATATCTTTGGGAGGAAACCAGAGTACCAGTAAGGAACCTATTAAGCGCCAAACAATCTCCACCCAGAGCTAAAATTCAAACCTCAAACCATGAAGGTACAAGGTGACAGTGCAAACCACTAAGCCACTAGGCCACCCAAATACCAATTAAATAAAGATGATTATTTAAATTAAACAAGTACAGTATGTCCCAATAAAGCTCTTAATCCTCATATTTATAGACAGGCCTCTCCCAGATCCTTGTAGGACTCCGAATTAGTGCCTTATTTAAGTAAGGTGCACTCGGAGGACAAACCAGTTAAGCCTGTAGATTTTAATTAGACTCTCCTTAGATCAGTAAAGAGATACAGTAGATTGCGTCAAATAAAATTTAAACTAACATTTTTCCTTTATTTTGAGCTTAGACAATTTACTTACTTAGAGCTTTTATTTTAGAGGACTTCAGATGAGCTCATCGATCCTCATAGTAAGTCAACATAACAGGCAGGGTATCCCACAAGGGTCTATTTTTATAACGGTTGCTTTCTACTTCAGTTTCATCATTACATGTTGCAAAAAATTGCCAGAAATCTTTACAAGGAAATGAGAAATACTGGAAATCTTGTTGCATGTCTTTGGTAATCCCCATATGGAATTCCAGCCCTGGCAAACCATTGTCTTTTAATTACTACTTGCCCTGTCTGGCACACCAATGCACACATGCCATCAATTATACCCAACAAGAGCCCATTATGGTGACAATGGAGATTACTGTTGCGTGGTTAAAGAACATTTGTCACAGGGATCTGACGAAGAGGACAAAAAAAAAGAGAAAACGAAAGAAGAAAATATGTGCTTAATGTCCCAGACATAGAGGATGCAGCCAAGGGGTGACAAAATCTACAGTATGTATGTGGATCTTTAAGCAGGCACAGTCGGAACTAATTTCCCTCAGGCGAGCTGCCAGAAATAGGGATGTGCTGCGGATGACTGTAGCTCAGTGTGGTGGTGATGAGAAAATCTCCAGTGCTTATCATAGAGGAGGTTTCAAATAGCAAAACATCAGTCTGGGTTGCGTAAACATCTCCAAAAGAAATTGAGATAGAAGAGTATAACCTTTTTTTTTTTCATTTAAATATAGACTAAGACAGTATAACTGCATAATAATAATAATTATTATTATTATTATTATTATTGTTGTTGTTATTATTAGTGTTATTACTAATAGAATTAATGGTAAAAGCTTAACCTAGCCTGATCAGGGCAAGCCATTAAAATAGATATGGGAAAAAAATACATAAAGGTTTGTTAAATATATCTAAAAGTATGCTATCTACAGGAAAACAATACTTAAGAGAATTGTGCCATTTTCACAAAAAGATAAACCTTCTACTCCTATATTTATAACTTTTTTTCACTTTTGTAAAAAATAAATAAATAAATATATATTCGTAATGCATACGTTTTGCAGTTTACCTTTGGTTGCAATTAATCCTTTGGGATTAATAACAATACAGCAAATTTTCTGATTAATTTTGCAAGTAACTTCCGGTTACGCGAGCGGTCGGTCGCGCGTACATCCGGTTGGGCATACTCCGGGCAGACATGAGTCCCAAGAATGTTAGTTAGCAAGGACGGTAGCAAGAAGAGAAGGGACCGCTTTCAGTTTTGTTTTTAATGCAGCCAGTGCCAAGAGGAAATTAGGTTAAAAGGGGTTTAATGTCTACTTATTTAATATTTAACTCCATGTACATTGCAACCTATTGTAAAATGTTTAGACAAAATGTAACTGAGGTTGCTTAATGCAGGAGTGTCCAAGTAAAGTCTGATATTAGGATCTCTTCTGTACTGACTTGGCAGTACATAGACTGTCTTAGTCTTAGGCAATGGTTTTACTGAATATAGTCATGGTCTTAACCCAGATTTTATGGAAGTAATGTAATGGTTAATGTAAAGGATTTGCATTAAAAAAAAATTATGATCTTGTCTCAGTGTCACTTTCATGTCTTGATTTGATTTGGACAAGCCATGGTGTTGGACTTGTCTTGGAATTGCCAATGCTCATCATGACTACAGCACTATCTCAAGTTCCTTCTGTAAAAAACTTTTTATTTTTTTCCAGCATAGCTACAAATGTAAATTGTCCAACAGATTTAATTTTTTTTTAATTGCAAGATTAACCGAGTTGTTGCCAGTTGTTGACTGGTGGCTTAGTGGTTAATCTTTTGGGCAGTGGAGAAAGGACGATTTTCTAGCACTCAAGAACATCTAATGTAATCATTTATTGGAACTCCAACAAACAACTATCTCAATATAATAAGTTTGCAAAGTTTATGCACAGTGTTGTGTTCGAAGTAAGAAAACATGTGGCTTAAAAGAAGGATTTCCTTTTTGAAGCTTTCATTGCACTCAGCTTATAAGCATGTGCTTAATATAAATTTGTTGATTTGTTGGTTTAAAAAATATGTAATAAAATTGGCAATTCTGCATTTTTTTTCATTCATTTATTCATTTATTGATCTTCTATTCTGCTGTAGCCCGTACAAGGCCATGGGGGAGCCTATCCAAGGAGATTTCGGGCATGTACACCCTGGACGGGGTTTCCAATCCATCGCAGGGCACACACAAACACACTACAAGTAATTTGGAGATCAACCTAATCTGCATGTCTTTGGACTGTGAGAGAAAACCAGAGTACCGGGGGAAACCCACCAACCAAGGAGAAAAACATCAAACTCCACACACATAGACCTGTGGCGAGTACTGAAACCTTGACCCTGAAGGAGCGAGGCCACAGTGCTAACAGCAACGCCACCATGCTAAAAAAATATATATATAAAAAAATAATAAATATCTGCCTATTAAAATGCATATTAATAGGAACTAGTTAGTTCTTTCAATAGCGCAAGCAACAGTGACAAATATTCAGGACAGGAGAACGGGGCAGAGTCTGCCACAACCGTAGAGATGGTGAAGAGACAGTGCAGCATGTGCACCTCTCTCCACTGTTAAAAATAGATCGCAGTCTGATCCTTTGCAACACCAAACTGTTTCCATGGTAGCCAGCGGAAGATTAATGTGACTCTGGGCTCACTATAACATTTTTTTTCCTCTTCAAGCATCTGGTGGCCTGTCTGCAAACTGAATGAGGACTCCATATATGTTTGCATGGCATGTGCTTATGTTAAGTGATTGATCGAAGCTTAAAATCAGAAGTGATGAGTATTCGTCAGGGTTTACAGGGGTACCAGTCTTACTTTTATAAAGCATCTTGTAAGCTGAGTAATACTTTATATCTTTATGTTAAAATGCTGTTGTAAAATTGTTCATCCTGGCAACATTAAATATGGATAAATTACAGTATATTAATTACGCTTTAAATTCTAAAGCAATAATAAACTACTCAATTAAATTTTATATTTCAATGCATCAAATTTAGTATTTTTGTTTTATTTATTAAATAAATATTTATCAATATTATCAGGGGGTTCTGTGTGCATGAAGTTTGCATGTTCTCCCAGAGCTTGGTAGGTTTCCTTCAGGTACTCTGGTTTGCCCCCACTGTCCAAAGACATGCAGATTAGGCTAATTACTGATCCCAAATTGCCTGTAATGTATGATTGCGTGTGTGAATGTTGACTGGATGTCTTAAAATGGGAACAAATACGATGGTAATCACCAATGGCCTACATAGTTGGACTACAGAGGTTCCTAGATGGAATAAAATGATTGCATCACTCAATCATCGTCTACAATGGTTTATTCTGTATACAGGGTCACATTGGTCTGGAGCCTATCCCAGAAAACTTATTGGGGTGCCAATCCATCGCAGAAGACACTCATATACACATACTCACACGCTCATTCTCACACAATTCCCAACTAAGGCGCTCTAACTGAGCAGAAAGAAATTACAACAATCACGCACGAATGTCAGTGAACTTCTTTGTCAGGTTACATGCCAATGACCACATCTAGTAAGGACTGATTAAAGCACACAAAGCCCTCTGATTTTGCATATGAGAGAGAGAAAACCAGAGGGACTGTGTGTGTTTGTCTGTGTTTAGGAATGTACTGTAAGCAGGTGCAAAGCTAAACAGCTAAACAGTGTGACTCGACACTTATGTCCGCCCTGAGGATTAAAAAAAACACCTCGCTGTCTCTAAATGTAAGATGCAACATTTTATTAACTGAGACAGAGCGAGAGGGGAAGTGACAAAATGGCACCTCCTAGTTACACAGGCCTTCATCAGCAACCTCACTGCTGCACATCTGATGTGGCTGGAACGACTGAGAGCTGAGAAAGTGTGTGTGTGTGTGTGTTTGTGTTTGTGAGAGAGAGAGAGAGAGAGAGAGAGAGAGAGAGAGAGAGCGAGAGCACTGCTGCACCTTTTTCTGTGATGGAGATTTGCTCGAGCGCTGAGACCTCATGACCTTTATGTAACACCGCTGCAGGCTGCTTTGCTTTAGTCATGTTGCAGAATGTCTAGTTCAGCAACTCAAACTATATTCTGGTTTTTAATAGACGGTACCTTAATAGAATATTTACCTTATCACATTAACATTATAGTATACTTAATAATCACAGGACACTTTAGTTTCTTAAGAGTTTTTACAAGGAATGTTTTCACAAGTGCGGTCACCCAATTAAAGAATTTAATCTAGTTAATCAGTCATTAATCGCGATTAATCACAATTGTAAAATACTCCGATTGATTCGTATTATAAATGTGCACCGTGTTGAGCAAACAGATTATGCAGTTTTATAATATCTCAAACATTAACATTAAACAAATGTTTAATTTAAAATCTCTCGATTGGGATCGGCACTGCGTGCAGTGGCTGATTAGTATGGGGTGTGGAAAACCCACTGACGGCGGAGCTGGAACCGCGATCCTCGGGATCCAAAAATCAACAACCTAGAGCCTTAGCCCCCCGGGCCACCACTCCAATGTGTTACATCTAATCATATATCATCTATTCCTGTAAAAATAGTTTTTCTTGAAGGTCGCCTGAACACACAACTGGTTTCATTCAAACCTCCATCTAGAAGATTTTTATAATGAAACTTGCCGTTCAGTACACCTGGTGATGTTTCCTCAGTCATCTTATTGTCTGCGTTAAACGTGCTATTGTCATAACACCGCTGCGATTATGGGAAGCCATTAGGGTCAAAGTGGGTTACATGATTAAGCTGCAGTTAAAAAATAGTAACACATAAACATTTCTAGATAAATCACATGCGTTAACGTGTTAATATTGACAGCCCTACAGTAGTTTGTTTGTATGTGTGTGTGTGTGTGTGTGTGTGTGTGTGTGTGTGTGTGTATATGTATGTATGTATGTATGTATGTATGTGTATATATATATATATATATATATATATATATATATATATATATATATATATATATAATTTTTGTGACAGTTTGCCATGATTGGTAAAGGCTAATACATGCTTTCTCGGACAGAAATAACTAGGATTGTAACACAAGAAATGACAGAACTGGACTTTAACTGCTACTACAGTACAAGGCCAAGTGTGGACTTTACATGGCTTTCCTGGAAAAGCGGGGGGAAAAAATGAAGTGAGAATAAATATCTGTAAATAGGGCCAACTGGCACAACCGTATTTAAGTGGGCCTGGTATATCCGTGCCATTAGAGAAGGTGTTTCCTGTGCCTGACTCATCCTGAAACAACGGAGAAGGTCACACACACTATTACGCATATAACAGTCCATATTACAATAAAACATAAGCCAGAGTTATGTATTTGCGCAACTACCCTGGTGATGTGGTATGTTTTATAAATACATAAATTAGACTATTATAAAGAGCTTAATACTGACACCCAAGTGACAGATTACAAGTAAGAAAAAAAAGATTTTCCCAAAGTAGTTTAATCTATTTTTAATGGGCTGAATGGAAATACATGGTTTACCACAAGGAAATGTATTGTGATGCCCAGTATCCAAGGTTAAAAGCTGCTGGGGATTCATCAAATCTTCCATCTTCTCATGAGGTAATTGTAATACCAGCAGGCAAATCTGCAGGCAGTTACACCCCAGATTTCCAGACAGGCAGATCCACAGCCAACCTTACACTCGGTCGCTAGGCGACACCGTCATAAAGGCAATCAAGGGTGAAGTGCAACACCTGGGCACACGGCTATACAAGCCCCTAGACTCTGCACTTGGCGTGTGAACATTTGTCCCACACCAGGTATGAGAGCGGATCTATGTCGCCTCAGAACATGAGAAAAGAAATGACAAAAAAAAAGAGAAAAAGCAAAAGAAAAGAGAGAGAAAAGACAAAAGAAAAGATAAAAAAAAGGAGTGTTAAGAAGAAAAGTCAAATGAAAATGTTACTGGGGAGTGCCAGGTGATGGTGGTGTGATATATGTACTGTAAGAGCCTCGATGCGGGAGCTGTGTGAGTTGGGCTGCAGGAGTAAATGGGCACATGTTCGGGGAGAGTTTATTAGTTTGGGGAACACAGCAACTGAACTAAGGTAAGGGCGCTAAATATTGCACGGTTGGTTTTGTCTAACTCAACTTAAATTTCCAGTGTGAACTTAAATTTGCTTTTTAGTGAAAAAATCTTCCCTTTTAAACACAACTGTTCCGCTTTCTTTTCTTTTCAAGAATCTGGACATGCTTTTTTTTTTTTTTTTTTTTGCATGCTGCCTTCACTTTTAAAAAAAAATTATTTTCTTTGTTCTTTATTACAGACTTTTCTCATCTTTGTCTCTGTCTCAAGCTTGGCCTCTGTCTTTATCTTTGTCCTTGAGCCCTATTACCGGAGTGACTACCGGGTGTTAGCTAATGTTCACAAGTCGCGTGCCGGTTTTCAGGGGTTTAAGTAGGCATGCAGCCAGGTGCCGTGTGTTTCACCTGATTGCCATCATGGCGGGGGTGACTAGCAACTACACTTGGCACGTGATCGGCCTGTCTGGAAATCCACAGAGTAGTTGTCTGCGAATTTGCCTCCCGTGCGGGCCGCCGTGTTACAGAAAAGAAGAAAAAGAGAAAAGTCAAAAGTAATGAAGCAGAGAAAATATTAAAGAAAAAAACAATTGTTTAAAAGAAAAAAAGAGAGAAAAGATTAAAAAAGAATTGTTGAAAAAGTAAGACAAAGGAAAAGAAAAAGAATAAAGAAAAAGAAAAAATAAGTGTTGAAAAGAAATTCAAAAGTAAGAGAAAAAAGACAAAATGAAAAAGGTAGTGTTAAAAAGAAAAACAGAAAAGTCAAAAGAAAAAAAAAGAGAAAAGGTGAAATAAAAGAACACAAGAAAAGAGAAAAGAAAAGTTACGTATATTAAAAAGAGAAGAGAATTTATGTTGGAAAGAAAATGTGTTGTTGGGAAAAGAGGATTTATGTTAAGAAATTTTTTATTTTTATTTTTCTATTCTGGTTAGATGAGATCCATCTGCTAGAGGCAGCTTAACTTGTCGACCGGGAATAGTCTTCCTGAAAGTGTACCCGATCACTCCCACAGTCTGTTGCCACGATGCTTCTCTGCATCGAAGCCCTGCATCATCAGGGCTCATACACAACACAGTGGACTTCCTGGTGATTTAACATCAGGCAGCGCTCACACATAATAGTAATGAGGCACAGTGTATGAGTGACTGGTCCAGGATATGTGATGATAGATAAGATAGATCAGAGTAGGATCTCTCTCTCTCTCTCTCTCTCTCTCTCTCTCTCTCTCTCTCTGTCTGAAGACACCAGCCAAATGCTGAATCATATATTGACCCATCAAAGCTGGGGAGTGATTGTATCTCTATTAATCAATAAAAGGGCACAAGGGACAAAATCATACACTAAAAAAAATAAAAAAACAAGAAACTGAAAAAAAAAATATTAAACAGTGTATATTGACTTACACCCACATTTACACAAATAGATACACATCAAGACCTCACTCAGGCAGTCTCTCCGTCAAGGTCGGCTGGATCTCTTTGTCTTCATGGGCTCCACTGGTGCAAGTAAATGGAGCCCATAAATCATCCTCTTTGAACAGATCTTTATTTATATACATTTTTTTTTTCCTAATACATACTGTAGCTCGACAGTAAACTGGATGTAGCTCTCGATCCCTCATGGGAAAACCAGAGATCACAGTGGTTAAGAAAATCTCCTTGAGGAGAGGAACCAGACTCGAACGCGAACCCAGCCTGCGCTGGGTGACACTGGATAGCGAGATCATAAATCATCACTCTTCTATATCAGTATGCTATCAAGCCATAAGGTACAAAGTGTGTTGAAAGGATGTTCAGTATGCAGTCTTTATGAATACAGCAGCAGTAGAAATCTACAGTATCCAGGTGAGGTGATCCAAGAGTGAATGCTGGGGATAAACTGTTTTGGGGAAACGCAAATCTTTAGGGGATCCTGATTTTCCTTTGACGCAACTCTCTTTCTGTTACCCATGCATGGCTTTGCAATGATTAAAGCCAAGCTTATCTTGAGCTGACACATAGCCCGAGTTGCCAAACCTATCCATCTGGGAGAGGGAACGGAGCCTTAAATACTTTAGGCCGAGCAAAGCAGCAGGAGATGAAGTAGCAACTCAACGACTTGTTTAAATTCCAGGCTGTGTTGGTTTTGAGAGATGACATGCGGCTGATGTGAGCAAGGCTGAGGAAAGTCAACAGTGACGCATGATGGTGACGGGAGGCAGCATGAAAATCTGATACAAGCGGATAATGGCTTCATCTGTAAGCATTTCTTAACTGCCTGCTTGGTTTTGTGTATAACCCGTGTCTATTTATGGTTCGATGCATAAAACCAAGTTATTCTCGTACATGACGTAGTGCCTGTATTTATCGACGGAGCATTCGCTGACACTGATGAAATGTAAAGTAATGGTGCAATATTAATATTAGTATATGTCTGCCAACAATTTGTTCTGCTTTTGCAGAGGCCAAAACAAGCACAGCAATAATATTCCAGCGCATACTCAAGTTGTGACTTTCTCCATGGGCACATTTCAGTGAGAAACTGCAGACAAGTCTGGCATTTCCTGAACAGCTATGACCCGAATAATGGCACATCTTACACGCAGTTATATCCCTCACGCCGCAGTAGATCTTCACATATGGCACTTGACAAGACGACAATGATGGAGAATAGTTACAGCTTTCTTGAAATGTAAATGGAGCAATAGTTTGTACACCTGCAGCCATAAAATCAGCCTTTCGACGGAAAGCAGTTTACTATATATAGCAATCTGAAGGTGTTTCTCAGAGTGGTCATGAACAAACAGAGCAATCATAATGTGTAAGGTTTATCAGCATCTGTTGTGTAAAACTGTCATTTCCAATGGACGTTTTCTAGTGTGCATCAAACCCACCACACTTTTAGTGCTTCACTGTTCTACATTTCTACTGAGCTTCTTTACAGAACCTTTTTCCCCCCTGAATGATGGTGAGATTTGAAAGAATTAAACCAGGTCATGCTTAAAACCAAGACATAAGTTCCGTTTACACTGCAGGTCTCAATGCCCAATTCTGATTTGTTGCCTATATCTGATTTTTTTTAACCGTCTGTTTACATGTTCTTTCAACTATAACCCATATCTGATTCACGTGTTTACACTTGCCATACTGTCTGAAACATCATGCAGGTTCTTGCGCTACACACTCGCCAAGATGGACAAAGGCAAAATATGCTTGACGCTAGCTCTGCGATATATGCAAAGTTCGCAAAGCTTTGCATTATAGATATAATCTCACCACATTATCCTTTATTTATTTATACCTGCCTTTTGGCCATTTTTTATATTGTCTAGGTTTTTCATTCTTTCAATCTTTAATCTTCTATACCACTTATCCTGTACAGGGTCGCGGTATAGAAGATAAAAGTCGGGGTACACTCTGGTGCCAATCCATTGCAGGGTGCACACACACACACACACACACACACACACACACTGGTCAATTTGGGAATGCCCAACTGGAAACTGGAGTACTTGGAAGAATCCCAACAAGCATATTGCAAACATGCGAACTCCACACACACAGACACGAGGCAGGAATCGAACCCCACGACCCAGAAGGAAAACTACTATGCCACCGTGCTGCAATGTCTAGGACTTAAACAAGCCAATTAGATTTTTCTCCTATTGTGACCTTATATAATAAAGTCCCCTCCCCTGGCTTGCTGTTCTTCAAAGGTGTGGGGCTCAGCAGTAGCTCATTTACAAAGAAATGAAAAAAAGAAAGTTTGAGGTATGAATAGGAAATACTTCCCCCCCCCCCCCACATTATCTAAGATTTGTGTTAATTTGGTAAAGGCATGGGAAAATATGGGATCTTTAGGTTAAATTATAACCCAGTACAGAAATAATGGTTTTAAAGGAAGCACCCCAAATTAAACTGTGCAACAAATACAGACAGGGCTCATGGCTAATACAAACCCCAGCTTCCCGAAGTGTCCCATAGTACTATAGTACAGTATATAATAGGGAAGGTAAGACACAATGAAAGCAAAAGACAAGCAGCTCATTGAATCTAGCTTACCTTATGAGTACTCTCACTGAATATTTGCAGTTATACTGTACCTGTGGGGCATTCACAAATTGAATGAGTTGACTCAGCAGACAGCATATTTACTATGACTGAGAGGAAATACGTGTCTCTTCTAGAGATATTTTCTACTCTATTGATTTTTGAGTTTAGTGAGTCATCTTTTAGGCAGCACACTGGCCACATGAATACAGATATTAGAGGTGATCTAACATTTAGAGAAAAAAAACATAACTACAAACTGAAGGGGTGCGTTCTTATCTCCTTTTGCACCAAGAAACTACTTATAATCCTTTATCATTCACTGTACTGAATAAATGGTGCACTCGGAAAGAACCATCCTCTGAGTAAATATCAGAATGTTACTGCTGATTGCTTTTCAAGGCTGTAATTTGCCCAGCAGAGCATGCTAAACCTTCACAGCTCAAGAACAGAATGGTGGATGATAATACAAGCTGGAAACCATGGCATACACACACATACACACAAGTACCCAGCAATCAGGGGGAGATTTAAGTGAGTCAGCGCCAATGTCACAGTCAAGAGGTTACATATCTCGGCTAGGATGCCAGCCCTTGATATGATGCACGTTGGTTTTGAATAGATTCAAGCTCTGAGAATCACTTCATCCAAATTGAAGTAAAAAACCACCTGGTCGTATTCTGTTCCTACAAGAGAAAAAAAATACCACAGTCATGCATCAGCTATAAGGAAATTGAGCATGATTCAACCCCCCCCCCCACCCCCAAATATGATGGTGGAAAATTTGCTCGGCTTGTGATGCTGTAATTACAGCCAATTATACAATGGTTAGTCCTGACCGAGTAATCTGATTGGACCAGAGCCATTCCACAAGTGGTGATAAACAATAACAGCACTGGGACATTTAACCATACTGTATGTATCACTCTTTGACACAGGTGCTCTAAAATTTGTTAATTACACTAACTGTCGGTCGCCAACAGGGGCAAAAGTAGGTCAGTACGGTCCGCAGTACTGAGGAGAGAGCAGCCGCCTGCCAAAACCTACATTTAAAACCAGTCACAGAAGCACTTTCAGTAAGAAAACATGTCTGGAAACTTTACATCATCTTAAACAATCATCTGTCTTATTATAAATTGCTTGTAAGTCTTTCCAAATTGTCTCTAAATCGTCCTGGTGGTTTTATTTATGACTAATTGGCAAAGCTAAATAACAGCAGGGGAAGCTCAGTGGTTAAAGTGTTGGCCTACTGATTGAAAGTTCCCAGGTTCAAACCCCACCACCACCAAGTTGGGCCCTCGAGCCAAGCCCTTAACCCTCAACTGCTCAGAAGAATAATAAGATAAAAACCTAAACCGTCTTCCAAATGGCGTAAATGTAAATAGCTTTTAACAGCTTTTAAATAGCTGGGGTCAGGGGTAGCTCAGTGGTTAAGGCACTGGACTACGGTTCGGAAGATCCCAGGCTCAAACCCCACAACCACCGAGTTGCCACTGTTGGGCCCTTGAGCAAGGCCCTTAACCCTCAACTGCTCAGGTGTATAATGACATAAAAATGTAAGTCGCTCTGGATAAGAGTGTCTGCCAAATGCCTAAATGTAAACACAAGGCTGGATCACAAAGTGTTTTCTAAACACTGATCAGGGGCCCTACTTAGTGTGTGAAATAAGTTATTGTACCCGCTACCGCACTAGCTTCCCATTAACCAATGTTTGTAATTTAACCCAGAACCTGGAATTTATAGTAGGTAATGTTTTCAAGAGGAGTTATAGAAAATATGAAGAGAAACTGACAAGATGAGCGGTACTGTCCAGCACCTCCATATTTTATTCCCATCATCTATTGGCTACATAGTACTGGTAAGAATTTAAAGTTAGTTCTGCCAGTCGCGGAGGGATTTGTGTTGGCGGAGCAAAGTACGGTAAATGGTAATTAAAGCAATATCACACTCGAGGTCCTGCTGTTGTGCTGGATATCCGCATGGCTGTGACGTGGCTGCAGGCACGAGGTCGCAGCCCTCACAGTCACACTCCCTCTTGTGTGATATTGCTTAATTAACAAAGCCAGCATTATTGCCTCTGAGATTCATTAAGAGCAGTCTAAAATAAGCTACTTGGTTTAGTTGATGTCTGAATAATTGATTGACAGCCGTTTTAAAAGCTCAGAATGAATAGCTGCAGCAAGCATTACCGTCAGAAGTAGAGTAAGACTCCAGACATATTACGACTGACAAGCATAGCATTGCTTTGAAATTTAAAAACAACAATCACAGTAAGATATTATCTCACTCTCTTTGGAGAATGTAAAACGGAACGTGATCTGGGGAAAAGAGTGATGTGATGTCATGTTTTCCGGATACCTGCATCACTTGAGTTATGAATTATGAATAATGCATCAGATTGGCCTTTTTCTATAGTAAAGCCAAGAAAAGGGCTCATGAGAACGTACTATTTGGCGACTGTATCTGGAGGGCGTAAGAGCCCATTATGAGCTGATCTTAAGGAATGGAACAGATTCCTTCTCTCGCGTTTCCATAACACTGACAGATAAGGCTCCTTTCCGAATAAAGCAGTGTCGACTCGGAAGCGCTGTTCTAAACACCTAAAGCCCAAGGTGTGAATAAATCAAAAAACGGATCGTCTGAGCCTCGATGCTTATCACACAGTAATAAGGCAGTGAATCAAGCGATCTAAAGTGGATAACGTTGTAAAGAGCAGCTGTTAGGAACCGCGACGGGGACTCAGACTTGCCATTTATCTTCTGATTGACCTATTGTTTCCCAGTCCATTTAACAGAACCACTACCGTCATTTAGTCCAAATAAAAAAAGAACGAGAAAAAACTTAA
Organism: Clarias gariepinus; assembly: GCF_024256425.1. Classification (NCBI taxonomy): domain Eukaryota; kingdom Metazoa; phylum Chordata; class Actinopteri; order Siluriformes; family Clariidae; genus Clarias; species Clarias gariepinus. Next base: position 17,477,879 of record NC_071122.1, read on the forward strand.
GCAATAAAAAAAACTCATCATTGATCCCATTTTTGCCGCCTTTTGCCTTTCTTTATTAATGGATGGTCAGCTTTGCTTGCTGGTGTAGTAAAAGCATCACTATGACTTTTTCATTAGCACTGAGACCGATACGGCGTAAAAGCTAGAGTTTATATTTAAGGATCGGTTGATGTAGGTCTCCTGTATGCCTAGTGCCACATAAATATTATGAAAGAGTTTGCAGTCAGTCTTAAGAGATCTCTCTAGTGCAGCAGCGAGGTTGACAGCCGAGCCCCGAAGGAAGAGGTTTTGTGTTGTGTTGCTATCTGACAGACAGTTCTGCATTTAAAATATGGCTGCGGGTAGTGAGACTTTCAAAACTGAAAAATCTTGCATTTAAATCTCATTGAAAAGCATATAGTATCAGTGGCAAGCTTTTTGGAAGCCTTGTTAATGATAGGTTACAAAAAAAAAATAGGTAGCTTAATCTCTTAAAGAAATAATATATGAGACATCTAATCGTTAAGTACGTTGGCCCAGAGGCCTCACATCTCCAGAGTCAAGGGTTCGATTACCGCCTTAGGTGTGTGGGAGTTTGCATGTTTTACCTATGCTTGATGGGTTTCCTCTGGGCACTCCAGTTTCCTCCCAAACTCCAAACACATGCAGATTAGGCTAACTTTTGTTCCCAAATTGGCCGTATTGTGTGTGTTTGTTTGTGTGCCCAAAGTCTCCTGGGATAGACTCCAGGCCCTAGCGACCCTGTACAGGATAAGCGGAATAGAAGTTGAATGAATGAATGAATGAACAATCATTAAGTGAAGTACATTTATTCTAGAATCTGAAGAACCATATTAAATATAGTTTAACCGAACCATAAGTCACAAATATTGGCACTCCTGAAAATTCCACTGAACTAAATATAAAATGTCCCTGGTTTTGTGAATTTTGCTCAATATATTCACATTGGTTCCTGACATTTCGGACAACCTGTATTTTTCATCATGATTTTCTCCCTAATTTATTCCTGCCCAATTCCCACCCAGCAGTCAGGTTTCCCTTATCAGACAACAGCTACCAACCCGAGACAGGCAGTGCCAGCAAAACACATCTATTTGAACTGCTGCTCACACCGTGCCACATGTTACCTTAACAACCTCTGAACATGCATGAGCTGACACAACCCTGCAATTGCCTAGTGTTGTTATTTGCTATGATTATTAGTGGAGAGACACCCTTTCCCACCCTGAGAGCTCAGACAATTTGGCTTACTCTCAACCAAGGATGGCTGTGGGGTGTTTTTGGATTCTAACTTTTGATCTATTATCCATTTTCTACCGTTTTATATTTAGAAAAATCTCCCTTTATTTATCTGTATAATCCCCAGTCTCACTATTGTACTTATCTCAGGTATTCTCAGTATGCTGGAGCCATGATCGGACTGCCTGCTTCATGTCTGAAACACTGGCCCCCCAGGAACTCCGTAAATGGCCCAAACATGTCGTATTGGCTTGGAGCAAGGTCAGTGTACATGTAGCAAAAAATCAGAGTCGAGTTCCTGTCTTGCAAGTAAAAAAATCAGAGTCGAGTTCCTGTCTTGCAAGTAATATTTGTAAATGATTGTATGTACAGTTCCCTTAGGCAGATTCAACAAGTTTCAAGGTTCAGAGAATCCACTCGCTTAATGTTCACGGGAACGACTGCAGCGGACCTCAGCTGGGATCAACATTCACAGACATATGGCCTTCTTTACGTTTATACCATTCAAATGTTTTACTGAGGCTAAGAGACTCATCACTATCCTGTGCTAAATGTCAATAGGTTTTTACATTGTTTTACACTCTTATCAAATTCTTTTAGCTATTTATTACCATGAACAAGGTTAGAGGAGCACATAAATCCTTCATAAATTAAGAAACCTGAAAACAACTGAGAAAATTAACGTATTCACTGATATGCCAAAAAGTGATGAGGTTAAAAAAACAGAGCTGTAATGATTCTGCTTGGAAGACGAGACAAATGTGCTGGAGGCAATGATTCCACCAACAATCCGATTTGGAAAATGATTGCACTTTTTACATCCAACTCTCCATTTTTACATTTTAGGGTTTTAAATCTCCAAATGTACCAATCACAAATTGTATCAAAGAAGTAAAACTAGCTAGAATATATGCAAAGTTAGCCATTTGATGAAAAAAAAAAAGGGAAGAAAAACTTAATGCTTTCTGCTAAAATGAGATGTTTTTCCAGCTTAAACACAAACCAGACTTGTTTCAACTGTCTAGTAAATCAATCTGCCACACCGAATGATTTACTAACAACAGAATGTTGCTTTTAATAAACTCTGTTATCTACGGTTCAAGCATAAAAACCCTGCTGTTGTTCTTGACTTAGGAATCAACCTTACATACTGTATAGATCCACATTATTGTGAACTTACTTATTATTGTTCCTTACTCGAATGCTTCAATAAATCAATCGTTTTTTTTACATTAAACACTGGATGGCATGCTGAGGAAAAGCACCAAACTTTTATATTGGATTTTTCTTTGACTTCCTATCGCATGGGGCATCCCGATATCTATACCAGCACGCTAAATAAAAGACTATCTACAATTGCCAGCTGTATCTGAAAATAAATTGCTTCCATCTGCTTTAACACATTGTAGTGCTAGTGATGTGTAAGCCTAGTCTTAACTTAATATATACTGTACTGTGCAAAAGTCCTGAGCCACCCTTTATCTTTTAATATTTTACTTCCAAAGAGCCAAACTTTCTTGCTTTGTTTATAATAATATATTTTTTATAATAAAAAAAAATATAAATAATAATAATAAAATAATAAAAAGTCCTGTTCCTGTACCTAAGCAGTTTAAAAGAAATTATTATTGTTTTTTAAGTCACACAGTGACCTATGAACCATGCAGACAAAAAAAAACAACATTTTTTTAAAAAAAAACATCTAATTTAGGCCATGAACCACAGAGAAACAGGTGCAGATGATGACAGATGATCAGGACGGTGATTACAGTAATATACTGCTGATGCTGAATGCTAAATGGTTGGAACAGACAAGAGGGGAAATGAGGCTGCTGCTGGGGTTGTTACATAAAAAAACAATTTTTAAATGGTATCTTTCAGCACTTTGCAGCATGTTGCGGTAAAGCACCATTTGTTCACTTAATCTACAACATTACATTTAATTTGATATTAAGAAATGTGTTGTGACTCAAGTAATTCTATATATAGCAAAGTATTGTATATCAATTCCAAACCTCACGCCTTGTGGACAACTTTCAAAATCGCTGCACTGCTGGAGCTACACAACATTTATCACTTGAGTTATCCTTTTTCTGGACACTGCACTGTGCAAACTACACAATCTGTCATGTAGTCCATCACTGACTGTCAGGAGCAACTGGGTGTACTGACTGTTTCTGTACTATTTTGTATGGAAACAAGACAAAAATAGAAATAAGGGATATGTGGGCATTGCCAGAGACCCAGTGTTATGCCTGGCTCGCCTATAAATACGCCCCCGCAACCAATCCTTACCATATCACGCTGCAAGAGTCATCACATTTCAACTGGATGTAGCTTCCCAAGCCAAGATAATTTTAGCAAATCAGATAATTTTAGACATTTATCAAATGTTATACTGTTGTTCTGGTTTGTCCAAACAAACTGCAGGTAGGATGGATTCTACAACCAAGTCATAATCCTGTCTGCTACAAAACACCAGAAAGAAACATACCAGACAAACATACTACAGTATTCTACAGAAACACTGTCTGGATTGTGGGAGGAAACTGGACTACCAGGAGGAAACCCACCAAGGACAAGGAGAACAGGCAAACTCCACACACACACACACGCGCGCACACACACACACACGCGCACACATACCTGAAGCAGGAATCGAACCTGGACCTTGGAGGTGCAAGATGACAGCGCTAATCACTAAGCCAAACCTATACTTGTACTATAAAATATAACATAATTACATCTAAAAAGAATGAAATATAAAAAAGTCTAACATGGCGGTTATTTATTAACACATTAGTAACTTTTAAGTGTTCATCATTTAATCTAGTAGTTATTTAATGATAAAAGGCAGCAGAAAAAAAGTGCCTTTTTTTGCTTAGAAATTAAAGCTTTAGTGAAAAGGAAAAAAAATATGAAAGCAATTTCATAATGTATTACACTTAACAAAGTTAAGATTAATCCTAAAAATAAATGTCTTTGTATTCCAATGTATTTATCTTTGGGGGCTGTGTGTGGTATAGGAAAAGAAGTTTTTTTTTTTGTTTTTTTTTTAGTTTATGGTTAAAAACAGCTTAAATAAAATCAGTTATGTGTTTGCACAATAGCAAAAGAGGCCATCTATCAAACCGCACTGTATGTGGTCGGTCATGTGGAAAAAGCAATTTGCTCTGTTGTGTACAAATTTGTTCAAACCAAAAGCCATTTAGAGAAGAGTTTATTATTTGAAAGATAACAAGAAAAATCCTATGAAATTCCAGTGCCTATGAAACATGTTTTGCTTTTCAGCTTGGACAAGTATGGTATGATTGTATGTTCTTAGAACAGATGGATTTAGGTAGATGGATCAAATAATACAATCCAGAAAATGCAAACAATACAGACATCTAGGAGTCTGAAACAATGTGCAGCATGGTGTGTGAATCCCGGCTCTGACAATCCTGCAACCTCAGTCTTCACCCCAAAAGCGTCATTTTCGACTAGTCAAATCCTGCTCAAGCGGAAATTATTTTTGTTTGTACCTGTAACATGAGAGATGCTTATATACAGTATTTATTTGACACTTCTATCCCATTCCAGTGGTACCTCGCCCCTACTTAAGAAATTTCACCTGAAGAAATGAAATTGAGGCTGAACTGAACAGCTCTAAGTAGCACATACTTTTGGAAGCTTTTTAAAACTTGTTTGCATCAGTGGAAAGCCAAGGAAGCAAGTTTACATATTATTTAAGGTTTTTTTTTTGCATTTTGTGCAAGATTCAGTGAAGACATAGCGCTATGTATCCCAAGAATGTTAGCAAGCACCACAGCAAGAAGAAAATGGAGCCACTTTCAGTTTCGTTTTTAAGCAGCCGGTGCCAAGAGGAATCAAAATTTAAGGTTAAGTAAGGTTTAATATCTATTTATTTCATATTTTATTAATTTTATTTGTCTTTTCTAAATGTTTGATTTGTTTTTATATGCATCGATATAATTGCAGTATTGGAAATTGGTATTATTTGTAATATTTTTAGGTGGCTGGAATGGATTATCTGCGTTAACAGTATTTCCTACGGTAAAATGCATTTTGCAATATGAATTGTCACTTTAAGAACCCGTCTCTGAAGGTCTTAAATTGGTACATTTCTAATCGCAACCAATTTGTTCTACAAGATGTCAAAATACCTCATAGCAAACGAATATAGCAAATATTACTGGATGTTACTTTCTTTCAATCTTGCAAATAATACTGGTAGTATATTGAAACAGTTTAGACTCAGATGCATACCTCCATCTAAACTAATTAGACACAACATACAGTTTTATGGGCATGTTAAGTTCTATGGGCCAAAAAAAGAAAATTAAAGTGTAAGGTGAATCAGGGTTTCCTCCCACAGTTCAAAGACATGCAAGTTCGGCTAGTTGGGGTTAATAAAATTCAATTCGTATTGAAATAAAATTGCCCATAGTATGTGAATAAGTGTGTGTTTTTGTGTGTGCCCTGCGCTGGATTGGCACACCTTCCAGGGTGTACCCTGCCTCATGCCCTAAGCCCCATAACGCCCACATGCCCACATGAACAACTGTCCCTCCAGAATAATCCTCTAGACACCACCGTCATTCCTGTGTCATTCTCCCACTCTCTTTCTCATCACCAGCAGAGTTTCTAATCCATCCACTGAATGGCTGGCCAGCAATGCAGTTACACAAACTAATTTAAAAATCTAATCTTCTGAGCAGCTTTTCCTTCTGACAAACATTAGAATGGAAAGCACAACTTCCACTGATCATATTCCTGCAGCACTCACCCTACCCCACCCTCCCAGAACCCATGTTACTTTAATCAGTTGTTCAGGAGATGACCCTTACTAATCACTTACCCCTGTATGGGTGCTTAGTTCTACTGGCTTTTACTTGCAGGAGAGAGAGAAACAGGAGACTCCCACACAGATTGAGACGCTGTATAAGATTAAAAGCAGCTTGAAGAATCTTCCCTAATGTGTTCCTTAATGGGCTTTTTATTTATTGATAAGTATCCAGGCTCAAAAAACTGCACTGAAGATGGGTAAACTTGCTCGAAGCAATAGGTGAAAGCAGGCGGAATCGGGAAATCCAAGTCCTGCCGCCATCTAAAAAGGAGGTTGTAGAGTGATTGGAGGATCTACTGAATATTATTTTTATTCATGGTACTTGAGCCCAATCACCAGCACATACAGTATGACTCCTCGACACAAACTCTAAAGCTTCAAAGCTAAGCTTTCTGAAATTGCATAGAAAAAAAATAGGAGCACCTGGAGTAGAAGGTGCTGTTGGCCACCCAAATTTGGCATATTTACATGTCACTCTGAAAGCTCTATCTTAAAGAAATGTCCATATATCTTACAGAATGACTTGTTCGGATAAGCTATTAAATTTGCCATTTAAATAATGATGCTAAAGTAATATATATTTTTTTTTTAATATTTTTTCCCCCATTCTTCACAAAACCATGGGTAAGCCTCAATTTTTTTCTTGGGTCTACAAAACAATATCAATTAGCATTTTGTATGTCCTGTGCCATTACTATTCATTTGCAAAAGCATGGCAATGTAGCTCCAGATTTAGCCGCTCAATTGAACACCAGACCCATTCTGAATTTTATTTGATAGCTAATGCTAAGAAACATTTTCATTTAAGGTCCCATTTAGGTTTATTAATTTAAAGTAAAACCTTTATGAAGTGTTTACCTTTTAATACTTTGGGGCTGTTCTTCAGTGTATGTTCCCAAAGACATTTTATATACAGTACTGTGGGACATGCAAATGACTGCTGTTGAGCAACTATGTCTTTTTTCATTAATGAACTACCAGGTTTTTCTGACCCCTCCAGCCCTACCAGAGGTCGGCCAAATAGCCCCTTGGTTTTAAACTAACAACTTAATCACCGACAATTGACTCCCATTAACTTAAATAAGTAATTAAGTAACTAATTGCCACATTTACAGAACAAAGGCAACTGTTTACACGTGATTAAGGATATTAGGTAAAAACAACCGGGCCAAATGGCCCCTCTCTGGTAGTCCTAGTGTTAAAAATGCTTAAAAATAAAAGTAAGCAGTAATTAATGAAAAGGACAATAATTGGTGTGACGAGCTGTTGCTTAAAGTATAGTCTCAGGTACATTTTGTGCAGTTGTATAAGGAAATTAGCTGCTTAGTTTTACAAAACCTCTGTAGTCCAACTGGGGACCATGAAGGCCAATGGTGAGCATTGTATTTATTCCCATTTTTACAACTGTGGTAGGACCTCTGGTCAACATCCACACACTATGGGAATTATGGGAACGCCAATTAGCCTAATCTGCATGTCTTTGGACTGTGGGAGGAAAACGGGGAACCCTAAGGAACCTCACCAAGCACAGGGAGAACATGCAAATTCCATACACCCTGAGGTATGTTCATCAATTCTCATCCTTCTTCTACTGGTAGAGTCTGGTGGTTTCTTTTTTTTCAGCCTTTCCTGCTTACTGATTGGCTAGAAAGATGCACTTCTGCAAGGGGCATCAACACTACTTCATTTGCATTTAATGCATGATGGTCGAATTTCAGCTGGAATATTAACATTCTAACACTCTAAGACTTATGTTAGCTAGTTAAAATAGTGTAAATAGTTAAATAGTGTAAACAGTTAAATAGTGTTACTGTATATGGCACTTTAAAGTTCATGGTTTATGTGGGAAAAGGTCTCCGTATTCAGAGCTGTGATTAGCAGGTGCTTATGTTAATTTTTAACGATTGACCCGCGCTGCCTTTTCAAACTGGAATGATGGCTAATCATGTCCAATTGTCTAATTGTGTTTAAACCATATTATAAATAGCTAGTTTGCTCATGCTAAAGCAACATGATATTATATATTATATATATAGTTTTTGGCACACACAATTTAGTTTGTTTTTTTCAGTTACAAAAAATAAATGTTCATACACGTATGCTACTACTCTTGTTTTTCTTAACATTAGCTAGTTGATTTTAAATGAAGGGCATGACCTAGCCACATTAGCTGCCGTGGATCGATTAGGAATGCACTGAAGAGGAGCAGGTTTTGCCGGAAAAGCACTTTAACACAGAGGTAAGTATAGTACGCTTCCATGGTGTGGGAATTCCTTGTTGTCTGTGACTGATAGTGGCTTATTGACCCCAGCTTGGACGCTATCACATTTATTAAAAAAACATCTAGATCACTGTCATTTTTGGTCATGTCTTTATTAGCATGGCAACATGCACTAGGATTTCATACACAGTATTAGATGTTGTTACAAAAGAAAAAGCACAGTTTTGGATCAATACACATTAACAGTATTAATGTATTCCTGCCTATATTACAGGGATTACAGTATGTCATTGTCTCTTAACAGAAGATAAAAAAAAACATAATAATGAAAGTAATTACCATTATTATGAATTGTTCAATGCATATACTAATAAACTAATTCAATGGCTATGCTACATGTTAGATGTTAATGCTATGGCTAATGCTAAAGGTATCATAAGATAACAGAGACAAGAAGCCAGACACATCAGGAAACATAAACGGTGACAGCATTAACAACATTACACAAAACTAAACTGAAACACGTGCTTCTTTCATTCCACAGTGTACCCCTACTTTCCATTCGGACCACCCTACAAGATCACCAATACAGGCACCAATGCAATGCGTTACACTGGTAACGTAAACAACCCAAATACGTGTTTCTGCTATTGTGAGAATAAAATATTAGTTATATATCAAAACAAATGTTACAAAACATATACTATTGAAATGTACCATGATTAAATGACATTTGATCAACATCCAACATCGATGCTGTCATTCATTAGGAGATTAATATTATACAGATAAGAAGCCTATTGTATAATAGCCAATTGTAGTACAGTCCCCTACATACGATCAGTCGAGTTACGAAATGTCGATGATACAAACATGCGATCAGATCACATGTCCCACGTACATTGTCACTTGAGGTCAGCATGTACAAGCCCAGGATGTCCGGAAGCAAGTGTAAAAGCAGCAGCAGTAAAGATGGAGACAAAAGTTTAAAATAATTGAGAGACATTGCTCGTTCTTTAACATAAATCGTTAACCATCCGCACGATTCTAAAGAACAAGATCATGGAACATGTTAGTTTCATACTGTGTTTTATGTCTTAGTATCTTAGTACCTAGACAATGTCTTTTGGACTCATGAACAAAGTGGATTTATGAACGAGCTCTCGGAACAGAAGTGTACATTTTAAACCATGACAGTGACATGAATGTGTGAAATAAATGAGTGTAGAATGAAATTTGTATTATATCATATTGCATTTTAATAAAAAGAATAAATACTGTACTGTAATACCCACCTTCTTTCTTTTTATGAAATCATGACACAACTTTTAGGGCCAAAAGTGTAAGGTCACCTGACCATCACAACCATATCTGCTTTTTGGGGATCCCATTTCAGAATTAGTCCGCCTTTGCTATTACAGCAACCTCATCTCTGGATCTGGGGCATGGCCCTTAGGTGTATTTGTTCCTTTAGCCACAGGAGTATTAGTGAGGTCAGACGAAGAAGCTTGATGCACAGGTAGCATTCCAATTTATCGCCAAGGTGTTGATTGGGGTTGCAGTCTGCGATCTGTGCAGGAGGTTCACATTCTTCCATTCAAAACATGTCTTCATGGAGCTTGTTTTGTGCACGGGGGCATTCCCATCGCGGTGGAACTGCTTCCTAATTCCAATGAAGGAAAACCTTATTTCTCGGATGTTAGGGATTTTCTGACAAATCCCTTTGATGAAGCAAAATTTTCCGAGTGTTATTCTGAAATGCAAACTTTCCCATGCCTCTATCTCTTGCCTACCTTTTTGTTTTCTGTCATATGTCTATAAAACAACCTCCTCCCTTGAGCACTTCCTGGTTCCTCTAACCAAAAAACCCAAAAACGACTGAAGAAAACAGGCTCAGGCTCTATATTCCAGCGTTTTCCAGTTTGGACTGCATTACCCACAAAGCACTGCGTTGTGGGCAATGCTTTGTGGGTAATGCAGTCCAAAGCATTGCCCGCACTGGACTACACTTCCGTGGCTATACCCCACGTGTGTTGTGAAGACACGCCCCACAGAACTGGGGGGCGGGCTCAGCAGAGGTCATGAGCATTTAAATTAGCATGTACTGAAACAGGTTGCTGAGAACAGAGCTAGTTTTTACCAGGTAAAAGTAGTGTTTTTTTTTTTTACACAATCCTTTTGAATTTTTAATTAACGTATAATACAAACTTTTTATTAGGACCCTAAAGATCATATTAACATTTAATAAAAAATGGGATGTGTAGGACCTTTTAAATAGAATATTTTTCAATTATTATAATTCGAGAAATATTAGTTGTGTGGACTATAAAATTCCACCATCAACAATATACCAAATTATCTTTGCTCATTTTCATAGATTTTCCATAAAAACACAAATGTTCCATCTCCAAACCTAAGTGTAACAGAAAATGTGATGTTTTATTATTATTATTATTATTATTATTATTATGATTATTATTTCTATTTAAATAAAAAAAAAACATCAGCATGCTGGTTCAAACAGTCACTTTCCAGGCCAGTGTAAATTTTCAAAGACTCTGCAGAAGCAAAGCATCCTCCAGTGGGAAAGGATAAGAAAATAACAGATATTGATCAGGCTCATTTATCACTGAGAGGGGAACTTACTGAGCTGTGTGTGGTGCTGAGTCTCTACTTGAGAGAAAAGGGAGGACGAAAGTCTTTCACCAGGACGGTACCAATTAACGTATATATGGTGTGTAAATTCCACACACTGCAATCGATTGGCATAATAATTGTCCAAATAATTCCAACTTTGGAATAAACACCACCGTCATATGGCTGTCTTACAGTTTGATGTAAATCCATTGTGTCATGGTGAAATGCATGTTTAATCGCACATATTACACTTTTTATTGTAGTTAATAAGATTATCCATAAAAAGGTAATTGGAATAGATATTACTTATGTCAATCCATCCATCTATCCAGAAACCTCTGTAGTCCTGCTAGGGACTGTTGCGGCCATTAGTGACCATTGTATTTATTCAAATTTTTACGACCATGGTGGGACGTCTGGTCAACATTCACACGCTGGAGAACAGCAGAAACAAAGCTTCCTCCACATTCACACACTACCAGCTATTAGACTAAGTCTTCGGAAACCCACCAAGCACTGTGAGAACATGCAAACTCCATGCACGCAGATCCCAAGGCGGAAATCGAACCCGGTCACTGGAGGTGCAGGCTGACAATGCTAAAAACTAAGCCACTGTCCCGCCATTACCTACACTACTGTGGCAGATATAAGTTTATCCTACAAGCCACAGGCATGTTTTCTATACAGCCAAGCACATCAAATTACATTAGCATCATTTTATTTTTTATTTCATATGTCATGGCCCCATTAAGTTATGCGCATAATTAACTGGCAGCACCTCCAATAAAATAATTAAATAAATAAAATGCAAAACAATAGGTGCTGGATCAAGGACTACTTTATAAATTGTTGAATGATGAAGGCGAAAGGCATATTGATCAATTAAACCAGTGATTTATATAGAGATTACAACTAGGTCTATCTATTCATTCAAGAAATATAATGGCATCATTTAAGATTCAACTCTGTAGTCCATTTTTTTTATATAATGCCATATGACAGGAAATTGAGTTTAAAGGTGTCCTAGAAATGCAAGCACCTCTGAGTTCGAGTAACATTAGCAGTGTAAAATATTGACATAACATTCAGACTGGGAACGCATTCCCCTGCTCATTACTCAAATCTGAATATAGATGCCTGCAATTTTGCTTTGCTTTACTGATTTAAAAATGAGATCTTGTACGGCTAGGAAAAAACAAGAAAGTGACATATGCTTATATATATATATATATATATTTATTTCCAGGAGATTTCATATCTAAAAATATTGAGCATATTGGCAGTGCAGAGTCACAGGCGCATGCACATGCACACACAACAAAAACACACACACATACACACAATCTCTAAATAGCATTGCTCAGCTCTCTTAGACAGGGCGGGACTGGGCGTAAAAGCAATCTCGTGTTTCATACACACACAAACACATACACAGCTGCTCAGCAGGCAAAGCACACAGTACAGTAAGGGCATATCTTTAGTTTTTAATCCCAGTTACAATTCTATTACCCAAAGCAATTTAATAACAAAAAGATCTACTTAATGCAGTCCATTTAGCATGATAATTTCTTGTATGCGTGAAGCATTAGAATCATCACAATTATGCTTTTCCTATCATCAACACCGCTACAAGCCATGAGGCTGCTATTATCCTGTGCCGAAGAATAGCATAAAAATGATTATACATTGCAAGGCTCAGGAGAAGAAAACAGTATTGCACAAATAAAAAGAAATGTCTGGGCTCATAGCTTTTAATTTATAGTTGCCTGGTGGACAAGTAGATACACCTCCAGGGTCCACGCTCAATTTCAGTCTCGTGTGTGTGTGTGTGTGTGTGTGTGTGTGTGTGTGTGTTTGCTCTGTGATGGACTGGTCTCCAAAGTGTACCCTATAGAGCCCAGACTCCCCTGTGATCGGATCCAGGCTTCCTGTGTCCCTGTACAGCACAAGTGGTATAGAGAATGAGTGAGATTGAGTGAGTGTATGGATGACAAATGGACGTTTTAGAATCAGAAAAAACAAATGTACTGTAGGAACACTCTGGAAAAGCTAAGAAAAGGCAGCACCAAACTACTTTTTATAAATCACTTCATCGTTATTGAAACACAAGATCTCGTTTAATAGAAGAAATTAATAATCATATAGAATTTGTTCATTTCTCTTAGTTTACATTAAGGGTTTAACCAAATTTTATTTAATTTTTTAGATTGGACAGGTACAGTAACACTATGTAACAAAAAATTTACATTTTTCTTCTATTTGGGTAGAAACTGTTTCCTAACTCCTTATGGCTTGAGTAAATGGAAAAGACAGAGAAATTTTCTCCTAATAAAATTTTCAAATATACCCATTTTCTAGAACATCCTGGGGCCTTTGATAGCTGTTACTTGTCAATTTTTGCTTACAAAGAATCGGAGCTCTGTATTGTAGTGAAAATGAAACAAGTGTGTGTCCTAGAACTTAAAATACCAGCGAATTAAATTGTCTTGAAGTTAAACTCGTACACATCAGGTATGTCTAAACTGCTACTGTATTCCTTAGTTGTGAAATCGCTCTGTTCTTTCTGCACCGAGAACTCCAGCTCCTCTTCGCAGTCAGCAGTTTTGACTGACAGTACTGCTGAGATGCCCGCTTCCCCTGTTGTGTGCCGACAATGCAGTGTGTAAACCCAGGAGAGCTCTGAACCCACATATATCCATCATGTGCAGCGGTTTTCCGAACGACGTGGCAAAGCAGGATGGTCTTAAACATGTGTGTCTCAGTTAAGCTCCCTGAATAAAATGTGAGACACATGGGTCACTTTCTTTTCCCCTAACACTTAGTTACTCCTTCGCTCAACTTAATAACAAAATCAATGCGGTCATGTAAGGTATTGAGTGGTCAATTATAATGCACTTTAAAGTTTGGGGGCCTGTTTTGGTGTTTTACTTGCTGGTATAAATTTTTCTTTGGAATGGGGATACACTGTCTTTGCCACGATGTGTTTGTCCGCCCAATGAGAATAAAAATACATCATGTAAACACATCAACCTGTCACCTGACATGCCTGACACCTGCCCGATCTGTATGAATTTTTAATAGGAATATTTCTCTCTTGTTGAAATAAATATAGTCCTTCTGCACGTGTAACATTACGTGATGTAATGAGTTTCCTAGAAGTTGAGTTGGTATTTCTAATTAGTATGTTTTTTATTGGGTTTTCTTTCAGCTGCTCCTGTCAAGGGGTAACCACACTGGACCGGTCGAGCCACATACTGTACATCTTGGCACAGGTTTTATACTGGATGCCCTTTCCTGATGCAAGCGTCCCATTCTACCCCGGCACTATGCATGAACTCCATCCAGTAGCTAGGTTTTGGCATCACCTGGGGAATAAACCTAGATTAAACTTGGGAATTAAAGCTTACTACTGAGCCACCAAAGAGTGATTTTAATCATGTTGAAGCAATATTGTAAACATAGAAATTGTCATAACCGTAATCACAGGGAAAAAAAGAGAGTTATTGGTGATATGATGCTAGATTTAATGTTGTTTTGGAAGGAGTCTCCAGTGTCAGTGTTTTGCATCAGGATAAAGGGTGTTGCATTTTCAAGTTGGGATCAACCTAATTGCAATTAGTAAACGTAAAGACAATAGCATTATGGACTACTTACAAACTTACAAGTAATACTATGCGGTTTGACTCACGGTGAGATGCGGAGTTAGGCACCGTGAGACGCCGCTATTGCCCGCCGACGTTCCGCGAAGTTCTGTAAGGACCACAAGCTTCCGCGAGGACCGGCCAAAAAACAAACATGTTTAATGGAAAGATGGAAACGTATTCACAGCGCCAAAAACTCGCGGTAAATCATGATGAACCGTACTTATGGCCACCACGTGAAACCGCGTAGGAGAGAGAGGGGTATTAGCTCACTTAAAAAGCTGCTATTTTATCTTTAATTAAAAAACAAAAGAGGCTGGTGAAAGAACTATTAAGAATATTAAGAACTAACCTGATGGACACCATTACACATAACTATAAATCTATGCAAAAAAAACAATAGGTTATTCTTCAACAGTTGGCCTGGGAAAGAGTCTGTGGTTTAAGCCGAATAGATCACTTGCTCTTATACCAACATAACCCCACCATGTTTTATCCTTTATTTAATATCATGTTATATAGCAGTTCCAGTTTTATGGACGTGACATTTGCTCTCATGCTGGCGAACAAAATGTCTCACAGCAGAGACAAGCTTAGGATCAATGAATCAAATTGCATATGCTGTCACTTACTCACTTGAGAACAGTGCAGACAAAGTCTTGTATACGTATATGTGTATATAGTCTCATATATGTGTTATATATGTTCATGTGTTGAACACGGTATACAGGAGTTATACACATTTGTGATAAACTACACTACACACAAACTACAAAAAAAATATGGCAATCATGGCAAGAACAAAAAAAAACATGAAAAGGGTGGATATAAGCATATTTCTTATTCTGGAAACAAATCATTAAGGAAATAAAATAAATCATTGAGGTTCATAATTGCCATGGGTCCTAAAACTGATGCATATGACTATGGCATATTTCTTTATTTACTTGCATGACTATATCAAATGTAGATGAACAATTTAGTTGAACATGTGACCCAATGTTTATCTATATAAGCAAAAGGAAGGTCTGTACATTGGTCAGAATTTGCTCTTTTACTGATATCTTTACATTTCATACATTGGATTTGGAGACAAAACCAGTCTCCAAAAATGTTCTTTCTCTATGTTTGTCCAACCAGATTTTGTCACAACATCTCGCGAAACTGGCTTGACAGAATTTAATGGAACTTCACCAGTTCTTCTGCATATACCTGAAGTTATACCTATAATGCACTATAAATAAAATCGAAATGTTTAGTCAAAGTGAAATTATGAACAGTTATATGCCAGATTATAACCCCCAAGTTTTGACACCGTACTGCACGTCCGTCAAACTGTGGGCAGGTCTTAAATGTTGTTTTTTTTCCACTTTTCCAGTACTTACAGTACATCTGCCAGAAGTTTAACCTGCACCATAAATCCATGTTGCACCATGAAATCAAAATGTCAAGTAAAGTTATGAACAGTTATGTCAGATTTAAATAATCTACTTTAAAAGAAAATTTTGTATTTCATCATAGAAGCATAAGAGGCTTTAAACATCCCTCTATACACACATACACACACAAACAAGAGAGAGAAAAAAACAAAATAGTTATCCACTTTTACTTTTCCTACTGGACACTGAACTATGAAATAGGTAGTGCAGAAGAATATTGCTCTTCCATGCTCCAGTGCTGCTCCTGACCATTTTTGGGAAGTTTAGTCCCAAAAAAATAATTAAATAGTCTTTCCTCTAACGTCCACATTCCTCTTTTGCACATTACCAGAATGGTCTTAGCTCCATCTTTTTCAGCTCTTACCCAACTGAATGAAGTGTGTAAATTGAGTTGAGGTGATTTAGAGCTGGGAAGTAGTAAAAATGTTTTCAGCACTTAAACACACACACAAGGAAAGCAGAGAGGCTGGGGAGGGTGAGAGAGAGAGAGAGAGAGAGAGAGAGAGAGAGAGAGCATGTACAGTACAGGAAAAGTTTACCATCTTCTATTTTCCATCTGTGGCACAGAATCCACTCGTAATAATGTGAGATTGAAAGTGGACCTAGCTTCTACTTCCTGAAAGGCTATAATTAGAGATTTTATAATTAGATTCCCAGACAACAAAGCCATCAGGCTACATGACCTGCATAGATCAGAGTAAAATGACTTCACAGTTGGCACACTAACATACTGTACTCATACTCATGATAAAATTGAGCATAATAAACATTATATATAGTACATGAATGAAGAAAAGATTAACAAGCTATAAAAAGTGTTGCGCAGTGCATCATAACAAATGGTCAAATTTATGGCATAATAAGTAAGATGTGGTGCAAATTAAACTTAAAAAATTTTTTCACACCCTGAGATTTCATTTAGGTGCCTTTAGTTATGATTACAACACAAAATGTTGGCCAGTTTTTGTGTCAAAATTATTCCTTATGCTCCCAGAACTACTCATTCTCAGTCCTAGTCCTGGAATATGACCTTGCCATCAGGAGAGGAGAAATCAACTGAAGGGATGACCGGGTCTTTCTGTGTATTCAGGTCATCTGCTGTCTTCATTTTATTGCCACATAATATTAAGACTAAACCTGACCAACTTAAGCAACCCCAGATCAGAACACTGCCTCCAGCAGCTTGTACAGTGGGCATGGTACATCATCAAATTTAGGCAATTTCCCTCTGAGATTAATACAGTTCTTTGAATCTTGAATCAGTGCATCGCTTCATGCGCCTCTCATTATACCCTGATGCACCCATCGCTCTGTAATAGGACCAAACTCTCATTAGACCACTTGACCTTTTCCCATTTTTTGGCCATTTCAATGTCCAATATTTATGATCACTTTATATATTTGAGCAATTTAAAGCCTGTTTCGATCCACCAACAAGTGGTGTCTTAAACTTCAGTTTACAGTATCATCAGCTCATCCTCTACCAGGTTCAGGTTCACTTTAAAAATTATAAAATATTACCGTAACATGCATTAAGGCTCCTGAATGCAGAAAAGCCAATGCTAGTCATAGCAGCAGCTAATAGAAAAAAAAAGTATGTTAATTTGGATGAATGGTTACACTAGAGTATCCCACATAGGTTTAAGTATCCAACATAGTATTTGCACAACATCCAAATCACATAATGTACTATTTCACATACTGTATTGCGTACTTTATGCAACACATACTGTACCTGTAATTCATTACTGCTATAGCAGTAACAAAGTACTAAAATCCTTTTATTGCATTTAACATTTTCCAAAAATCCACTGAACACATTTATTTTACTTATGGCACCCAATACGTATATTGCGAGTGCAGTAGTTCTGCTTCACTGATCACTGATAAAAAAAGTGATAAGATTGTCTTTTTCAAGGATCAAGAAGGTGTTTTAGGTAATGTGGCTGTTTTATGTTGCCTAAAAATCTAAAGTTTAAACTTTAGAAAATTTAGCAGTGTTCAAATTAAAAGATTTCTTGAAGACAAACTTCTGGGTCAGAGAATTTCTTTCTTGAAATATATACAATTGATTAATCATAACATTATATAACCCTAACAGGGGAACTGAACAAAATTGCTTACCAACTATACACCAGCAAATTGGTGACAGAAACATGGGAACTCAAGGCTTCTTCATGCCCGCTGGGACCAAAGGCCAGACTGTCCAGTTCAATCCTACATAAAAGCCAAAACTCCAAAACCCCTTGGAGTCATGCCCTGAGGGGTCGGAGCTGCAGCGGTGGCACAAGCGGAACCCAAAACATAGGTTGTTATAGTTTTAATGTTATAGCTGATGTGTATATCATCTTACTGAATAGTTATAATGAAATGACGTCTGTTCACCTTGACCCTCGGCCACAATGATATATGCTTTAATATGTTTTGCAATACGCAATTTCAGTTTGCCTTTTTATTGCATAGGTTATTATTGTGTTTGCATATCCTGATGACAAACCAAATTAGACTTAAACAACAAAACATGCCAACGGCAACCAACTTTGCTCATCATTTACACTTATCTAATATTTTTCTGTCTTTGTTCTATATATTTGGTTAACAATTGTTCTTCCCTAATGTGTTCAGCCTGTTCGACAAAGACAGCGAACATCACACTGATTGTTGCAGACAGAATGTAGTTCTGAGTCCTAGCTGAATCAAATGATTGAACGAATGATGCTGTACGTTTAAGAAGATAATACTAATATTGCAATCAATGCTGTCAAGCTTGTTCAATGTTTAAGATTTAATAGCCAAGCCAATTTTAAGCACTGTGTCAC
Organism: Clarias gariepinus; assembly: GCF_024256425.1. NCBI lineage: Eukaryota > Metazoa > Chordata > Actinopteri > Siluriformes > Clariidae > Clarias > Clarias gariepinus. Next base: position 17,496,724 of record NC_071122.1, read on the forward strand.
CTATGTGCATTGCATTCTGTAAATCTGAGCCCATCACTTGCACCACTGTAATATTTGAATAGAAAAATATTCAACGTGTTTCAGGATGGAGTTTCTCTTTAGGTGACTAACACAGGTAATGTGTGCCATTTCTCCACAAAGGTCAGTAGAATGAATTAAGTCATTTCCAGCTCAGCTATTTCTGGAAAATCAAACAAATGGATGACCATTTATAGCCGCCGAAGCAGGGGCCTCCCTGGTAATTATACATTCCCAAGCAACACCTCACCATACTGATCTGTTATTAATGTTGACAAATGGATTAGGAAACACATGCTACAGCTTAAATAAAACTTTGTTTTAAACATTGTGATTAAAATTCATTAGGTGATATGTTGTTTTCCCGTAGTTACATAACATATAATTTTGACTTTTAGGGGCATACATTCATCACAATTATATATATATATATATATATATATATATATATATATATATATATATATATATATATATATATATAATCACTGAAATTAATTATTAAATTAATTAATTAAATTAATAATTCATTAATTAAATTGAAATAAATCATTATTTAAAAAAAAAATTATTAACCAGTCATGAAATATGTATTTTATCTCAGCGATAAACTTTATACAAACGTTAGTAAGCTCACCCCTTACTCTCAGGTTCCATGCTTAAGTTGTAAAATCTAATCGGTCATAAGGAGTTAATAAATAGTTTATGACAGCACGGCTTTGAGAGTACTAATAATTCAAAGGATAGGTTTGTATTATTGCGTTGGGTCTGATGCATTACAATTTCTATCGAAATAAAAAATTCAGAGGTTTTGCCTTTAGGATCATTAGGCTCATATAGGATTATAGGAACATGTATTTAGCTAGCTAGGACAGAGGCTTGTATAGCGGTATTAACAATAAAACAATAACAATTAAATAATTGTTATTAACAATAACAATACAATAATCATTGTTGGTAAATTTATGTGGTGTAACAGGAATAAAACAAATGGTGTACTGTTGTAAGACATGAAACCAGTCTCAGGTGGTAGATGAATTTTCTATAGTGTAGTGTACAGTAGCACAGTGTTGTACTTATGTTTACTATTGGATTCACTGACTTTTGTCGAATTGTACCTAGCTGTTCATTCATATTTCATTATCCCACTTCCACTCACAACTTGGGACACATTTTCCCTACCTTTGATGTATTGGGTTCAGTCCGAATGTAGGGGTCAAAACTGTTCTGGAGATCCCGTGGTACTGACCAACAGTTACTAACCCTTCTCTTAGAGATCTATTCATAAATAATCAGGTTCATCTGTTCTCCAGGAGGAGGCATGTGGATCCTGTGATGTTGAGACTGCTTCGTGACTACATGCCTAAGCTGCAAACCCACTCCCTGCCCATGTGCACTGTTTTTACCTGTGGCAGCGCTGAGCTGATCTGTCTCTGGAGAGCATCCCTCTCGTGAAGCGCCTCCTGAAGCTTGGCCTGTGACTGTACAAGAGCATCTCTGGTCTCGCGTAACGACTCCAGCAGCTTGTCTCGCTCGTCCAGCATGTTTACCATCAGCTGCTCGAAATTGGACTCCCCGTCCGAGCCATTCTGAGAACCTCGCTGGGAACTCGTCGAGTCTCCCTCGTTGATGGTGGGCATCACTTCACACATCATTTTTGCCAACCTTTTTTCAAATAAAGCCCGCTTGCGAAGTCTTGGTGGAAGAGTTTCCTCGGTGAGTTAGACAAGGTGATGCTTTGGTTTAGACAATCAGTGCTTGGGATCACTCACTGAAGATGCCTTAACGTTCGCATGAGTCTGCAAAATAAAGGCAACCATACTGATACTGGACTTAGTTTAAAAACCATGCCTTTCTCTAAACTACACTACACTATACTTGACCTTTAGTCATTGCCTGGGTGTAGGCTTTCTCCACTCTGACACTCTCCACCTTGATTCTAGAGCACCGTGGCATTTTTGACGGACAGATCACTTACGTCAGCGCATCTGCCTGCATGCTTTAGCCGGTTCACAATCGTGCTGATTTAACGCCCACCAGTTGCAGTGATTATCGCGGTTATCGTGTCCATCGCATCCTCCAGATCCCTTTGCCATCTGCCATCCGCCACAAGCCAACTCCTCCTTCTTCTTCTTCCTCCTCCTCCTCCTCCAAGCGCGCAGGAACGCAGCTGATCCGCTATCTCCAATATAATAAACACATAGCCTGGATTCATCCGCGATAACGCAGACGCTCTAGGGCAGACAGCCGAGATTTAAACGCCATCGTGTGCATGCCTGAGTGAAGAGCCTGTGCATGTCCGTCCGCGATCGCTCCTAAAAACACCCGGCGTGTTCCTCTCGCATCAGCACCACGCGCGCGCTCTGCCTGTCATGCACACTCTGGCTGTCAGGACTGGGGACTGAAATAGCGCTCCATACAGCGCCCCCTGCCGGAAGCCTTCTGATCCTCAACCGCGCATCATTTCTCCTGTAACCTAAATAACCGTATATTTATATATTTATATATTTATATCAGGGGCGTGGCGTGGCGTGAGACACCAGTGTCTCTATACTGGCTCCTGCGCTCGAAATAAGCATTGCATTCCCATGTCTTACTTCAGGTCACATGACTGACGGATATATTAGTCATGAAACCATGAATCATTTGTTATACGTGATCAAATGCATTGTATGTTTGCAAATTTGATACAGCTGTTTGAAGTCAGGGTAGTAGTTGAGTTATGTGGTAAAAGGAAGTTTGGAAATTTTTCTGCTCTATTAAACTTAGTGAATTAAACATAATACATTTTAAAGTTTAAAAAGTTATTAAACGCACGCTTTGGAATTACATTCATGACTTTATTTATTTAAGATGTCGCGATTTATTTTTTATTATTATTCTTGTTGCAGTTGTATTTATTTTTATTTTATTTATTCAAGGTGCTGCGATATATATTTTCTCCTTAATTATTCTTAATTTCTTTGTTTTATTTTATTGTTCTTTCTTTGTTTTATTTCATTTTAATGTAATTTAATTTAATTACATTATATATGATTTCATTTTTATTTTATTTGATGTTTATTCCAGTACACTTTTATTTTATTTTATTTATTATATATTCTTTTATACATTTCATTTTATTTAAATTAATGTTATTTTATTTAATTTCAATTTATTTTATAATATTATTATTATTATTATTATTATTTTTTTTTTTTATATATATATTTTATTTTATGGCCCATTATCGGCAACTCCTTTGTTTATTCAAGATGTCGCGATTTATATTCTCTTTTTTTTATTATTTCTATAGTTAAAATTTTATTCCTTTTCATTTTATTTTGTTTTTATTATATTTAATTTACTTGTGTTTTATTTTACATAATTTGATTATATTTGTTTCCATTTTATTTCATATTTATTTAATTTAACTTGAGTTTATTTCATTTTATTGTCCTATAATCGGCCACTCCTTTAAGCGGTAGTTTCTTGTACAAACACATCTGAGATGACGTCATCCAAGGGCCATCTTGACCTTGGTTAGAAAGAACTGTCGCAGATTGGTTGCTTCAGCTCGGACGTAGAGCGCGATCCAATCCCCGTTGCGCGAGATTTCCGATGTCTCGCGTGAAAGTACGTGCGCGGAAAGGTTAGTTCCATGATGGCTGAAGATCCCGGAGGAGCTTATTTCAATTTCTCTCTCACTTTTCTCTGTTTTTCGTTACCTCTGCTGGAAACATGGCAGGGCACGCAATCACGGTAGAAAGTCACAGACTCGCGACGTTGCCATGCCCAAGAAAGGGAACAGAAAACGGCTGAAATTTCGAGCCGACGATGTTTGCTCGGAGTCAGGTATTAGAGTTAGCACTCGGTGTTAGCCGGCTGGCTGTTTTCCCGCAAAACTCTTACAAACGCGAATAATAATATATGTTAAACTGGAGCTCATTTAACGATTCCCCTTATAGTTAGTGCGTTAAGGAAGGTTTGATTGATGTTTTGTGAGAGTAACAAAATTATAACCTGGTTAGGCTACATCATTTGAATTGTTTCAGATATGGTAATGTAACTTCCGGTCTGTCTTGTCATGTCGCTTTGATTGCAGTAACGGTGGCTGACTATGCCAACGCCGATCCTGCCATCGTCAAGTCGGGAAGACTAAAAAAAGCCGTTGCTAATGCGTTTGAAAAAAAGGGTAAGCGATAGGCCAGATAAAGAAGTCTGAATATGAGTGTGGGATCAATAAAACTGTGTACAGTGAAGAGCAGAGTGAAGCTTTTCAATGAGTCATTTACTACTGCTCACTGACTCACTGATTCATTCTGTTGAATTCATTTATTAGGTTGCATACTGCAATCTTTCTCTCTCTCTCTCTCTCTCTCTCTCTCTTTCTCTCTCTTTCTCACACATTTACACACACACATAAAATGTTAAGGGGTTTAGGATTCTGTTCCTGCCTCTGGTTTGTGTGTAGTTTATCATCTCCATCTTGCCATAAGCATTGTCTGTGCTTATGGGAAAAAGTGCTAATGAATGACTGTAGCTAGAAGTATGCAACCTCATACTTCAATCAGTATCACTCTGTAGAAATATTTGACTGAATTAGTGATAATAAATGACATGTATATACATTTTATATGAAAAATATATAAAAGTTAAGTTTTTATTCATCACATATACATAACTGCAGAGTAAAATTCGTTACTTTTGGCAGACTCCAAATATGTTAGTAGGTTGGAGTCTATTATATGGTGCCCCTGGAGTAGACAGGGTCAAGGCATAATAACCCAGAAGCAGCAACCTGACAGAGCTGGGACTTAAACCAATAGCTTAGAGCCTTGAACACACTGAGCCACCACCGCCTCAATATATATATTATATATGTTTTTATTTATTTATATATATATATATATATATATATATATATATATAGTGTTATATTGTTTGACTTCCCTGTTTTTTCTGCTTTTTGTTTAATTTATAATATATCGTTTAACATCTCTGCTTCAGTGAAGCTTCTTTGTGGGCTGGAGGCTTCACAAGGTCCTGTACAGGAAGTCCTGTCGTCAACAACTGACGCGGCTAAAGATGACAGCAGTGAAGAGCTGGACTCCGAGGAGGGTGACGAAGAATGCAGAGGGTCACGTAAAAAGAAGAACAAGAGACGCAAAGGTAACGGGGCTCTCATAACTTTGCCACTAGGCATGACTTGCAGTCTATAAACATAAACACTGCATATAAAAACGGGAAGGAACAGTAAACAGGTTCTGTAGAGTAAACAGGATGATTAATGGCATATTGCCTCCGGCTTTAAACAACCCTAAGAGAGCTTGTGTCCTGAAATTGACAACATTCATCAATATCAGCAACCTTTTCAAAAATTCATCAAGTGTTGTAAAACTGATAACCTCCAATGTTTGAAGCTGCTTGTTAAGTTAATGTGCAGATGTAGTTGTAGTTGACTTTTAATCTTTGTGTCTGTGTTGTCTTTAATAGAAAATGGTGAAGGTGTAGATGGGGAAGAGTATCCAATTGACATATGGCATGTTCTTGCTGCCTACATCCGGCCTGAAGACGTCTGCAGGTTTGCACTGATCTGCAAGAATGCCTGGACAGTCACGTGCACTGCAGCGTTTTGGACGAGACTGTATAAGAGGTGGGACAATTAAAGCAGGTTTTCTTTGTCCGTCATATACTGTACATTATACGGCATGATCTTTGAAGACCTTTTTGTGTACCAGCAGTTCTAGTAAAGCTGTTTATAGACAGTATAAGTAGCAAATCATATATTATTTAGAGAATTAATTTGTTTTTAGAATTTCATGTGGAATGTCAATTTAGTTTCTTTAGCAGGTGTGAGTGAAATGTTATTTAACGATCAATAAGTGGAGATATTTTCTCTGATATTTATTTGAGCTGAAATAAAATCCATTATAATTCTTTACATATTTCTTTTTTTAAAAGGGTATAATTTAAGCGAAACACAATTAGGGTTTTTTTTTTTCTCTCCCCGACTTAAAAAGCTCCCTAACAACAAAAAAAAAAAAACAGGGAGCATGTTATGGTATAGGTGTGTTTTTATGAAATGAACAGTTTTGTTCTGACAGTAATTCTTCTACCACCCTCAGCCTAGCATTTCTTTGCTTCTTATTGCTAAACGCTTTTTTTCCCGGCTTTGCATGACTTTAGTCTCGAATTTTACTTACTGTCATCCTACGTTTGAGTGGCATTCAAATGAGTTTGCGGGCATTCCTGTCAGTAGAGATGTGTTTTCATCCTCTGCCAATCTGTAGCTTTGCTGTCCCCAGTGTCAACTGTTTGACTTTGTTCTTGTGTACTACCATCTTTGAAGTTTTATGGATGGAAACAACCTGACGCTCGTTCTATCCTTGTGCCAGTAAAGCCAGGACTGAGCCCTTTTTTTTTTTCTCACTGAACCTTTTGCCAATTCTTGGCATGCTCAAGTGTTAGTTTTCAAATTTTATTTACGTTTAAGATACTACTCAACTGTAATGACAATTCTGTAAATTACATCATGTCATTGTCATCTATAACCAAAGACTGTCAATGGCAAATGGTTGTACATTTTAGACTTTTGGGGAGTGGCCTGACGATGTTGAGTTTGCTCAATTATTTTAAGAGTGTACCATAACTAATGACATTACACTGGACTCTGGACTGCTCAGTGCAGAATCAGTTATATGTTGACAACAAATACTTTAACTGCCTATGTCATGATGAGGAAGAACAATAGAAACTTGGTGGCATCAGCTACCAAAAATATTATCTTGCTGTGTTGTTACATGCTAAAATCAAACAAAGTCATTAACTTCAAGTTTTATCACATACCAGCTTTTACTACCCTTTAACAGCTTTTACAACCTTGGTTAAATATGACAAGACAAAAGGATTGAACTAAGGCGATTAAAAATGCAGGTGTTTGTAGCGCACACTTCATATCAGGTAAGGATAAATATGGTATTGTTTTTTTATAGGCGTGGATTGGCAAGGTCAAACATCTAACGTTAATCGGAAATTAGGGAACTAGGTGGAGTCACATTAGGTGATTCTCTTGTAACTTCCCTGAGAGGCAATGCGTGTTATATTGCTCTGTTGCTGAATTTTGTATCAAGTACTAATAGGTGGGTTAACGCTTCCAACATTGCTGTAACATATGTGCCTTTTGTGCCTTAATTTACCATCTAGATGGAAAGTGCTAAGTAAACTAAACAAGCAGTGGAGATTTGGCTGAAGGAAAGTGTATAAGTGAAGTCTTTAATTCTTTAGCTCCTAAAACTGTGTCCTGAATGGTCATACTTAGGCCGTGGGATACAGTCGATGAGTTGTAGGTTTACAGACGCAGAATTATCAATTATTGGTTTATAGTAGGATAATCATTTTACTCTGTCCATGCACTGAGTTGGTGTGTATGAGTCACAGTTGTTTAGGGGACTGTTTATTTGCACATATTTAGATAATTCATATTTTATTTAAAAAGCATTAAAATACAAACCAGCAAAACATGTGATGCAGCCTAATGTAATGTGCTCAGGGAATTCTGTTCACTCCAGCTAGGCTCCGTCCACGAAAATCGTTAATGCGTTTATTAACGGCAAAAGGATATAATATTTTATTTGGTGCAGTTCAGCCTTCTTGAATGGAGCTAGTTTTAATATATTCTGTTTATTTACAAATGTAACAACTTTTGATTTAAACAAAAATTTAAACTGATGTACAGGATCAAGAGCAATTTTTTTTACTTGTAAATGCAAACCACCATGTATAATAGTACTTTATTGGTAGTATTACAAATAAAAACAGCTTATTTTTATCTTGGCCCCTGGGTTCTTTACAGTGGTCTGTTTCTCTTTAACATGTATACCACTTTGACTTCCTTGGATTGAGAGACTAGTGGATGAAATAAGATACGTTTTCCTTTCTTAATAATCCCCGAGCCATAAATCAGACAGACATCAGTATTAATTAAAATATATTTTATGATAATATATGGATCATAATGGTTCTTTATTTAAATCCTATTCATCCAGTAGTCCTACATGATGTAGCACATTCCTCACAAACTGCATTTCTTGTTTGCACATTGCTCATTTAAACATAAAATGAGGACTGACTTGCACGTCAGGCCATGGAAGATCACCCTGCTGCTTGACATATCATATCATATCTCATATCATTTCATACTCCCTGATTTTTATCATACTGCTGCTGTCATACCCGCACCATATCTTTACACTTGTGCTTTCATATTTTTTTTATACTTGACAGTTTACATTTTGTAAATTCTATTCTTTCGTAATTAAAAAATATATTATATTTTGTAACTTAATTTCCAGCTTAAATTTCTAGCTTTAGCTTATTTTAGGTCAAAGACAGTCCTATAAGCATTTCACTGCATATTATACAGTATGGTTGTGTATGTAACAGAATTAGAATTTGAAAGGTTTAGTCATGTGTGTTTAAGGCATTTTGATGAGGAATATGATTTTCTCATTATTAAGGTTAAGAATCAATTATTTGTAACATGTAATTTACATGCAGGTAAATTGACTCTTTTAAATATCTCAGTCAGTAAGCTGGGGTCATCAATAGATACAGCGCCCCTGGAGCAGATGGGGTTAAGGCTCTTGCTTCAGGGTTCAGCAGTGGCAATTGTGTGCACGCTTGGGCTTGAACCCCCGACCTTCCAACCAGGAAGCCAGAGTCTTAACTGTTTGACTCACCACTCTAATCTAATAATTCTCTTCTATTTTTTTTCTCTCTCTCTCTCTCTCTCTTGCACACACTCTCTTTCAGACACTACAGTCTTGATGCAGACCTTCCTTCTCGCCTTCAGCCTGACTCTCTTTTAAAAATGCGTTTTCTCCGTGCCCGTGTAATCCGCTCCCTTTTTCATCTCTACGAACCGTTCAGCCTCCGAGTGTCTAAGACTCCACAGCTTCCCGATTCGACTCCAAACACACTACTTAATTCCAAGGTTAGTAACATAAATAATCCTCCCCTGATGTCATGCTCTAATAGAAGGTGTTTGTCTGGTGTGTTACCACAATAATTACAGGATGTGATTCCTTTACATTGTATGTCTTAAAGTTATTGTTTTTCTCCGCATGCCTGGAGTCTGTACCCCTGTATTCCTGTTTGACATTACATAGCAAAGATAGCTCATCATGCAGTACAACTGTATTTTGCATAGTTCATGTGTGTACACACATTCATTTTTTTTTTCCTGATTTTTTTTCCCCCTAATTTAGTCGTATCCAATTCCTCCCTGTCACTAGGGGGCTCCCTCATTAAGGCCACTACGACTCAGCCAGGAGGGCCGAAGACCATCACGTGTTCCCTCCGAACCACGTGACGCCAGCCAACCGCATCTTTTCGAACTGCTCGCTCACGCACCGTTGGGGGCGGCGTAACCCACTCTGAGGACATTCGATCTTTAGAGCTCACAACGCTATCATCCTATGAGCTCACAGACGCCCCTGATTGGCTGTAGAGCCGTGATTAATGTGAGAGCACCTTTAAAAGAGAGCTCGGCGAGAGGTTACAGCATCACCCGGGAATCGAACCAGCAATCTCCGGATGATAGGGCGAGCACTTTACAGCTGCGCCACTCGGAAGACCCACACATTCATACTGTGCTATAAGCAACACCATTAACACTTAACAGTAAAGAACAAAAAAAAAAAAAACCAGACCATCAGCTAGGATGACAGCTCAACCTGCCAATCACAGAAGAGCATGGGGGGGAGGGGCATGAATCAGCAATACGGCATGTCTGATCCAGTGCATTGCAAGCTTATATCCACTGCCTTAATAACATGCACATCGTTCAGTTCTTTTGTAAAATCGCTTCGCTTTAACATAAGGACCATAAAAATATTTCACAGACGGAGAATTATAAATTACAAAATATAATTCTCAGGGAATTGTACACAATCGCTAATGTTTTGTTGGCCAGATAGATGGATAGATATTCCATCCATTCATCCCGTATAATGTTTTTTTTTTTTTTTAAGTTAAAAGCACCATGCGTTTACTGGCTGGATCTGAAACCCATGATTGGTTGGAGGTCAAAAAAACAAACAAAAAATAACTTAATATCTTATTCAAAATGCTTTGTAAGGTTGGACGTTTGTTCTATTTCAGCAAACAGCCAAGAGCAGCAAAAAGTTACCTAAGCAGGATACTAAAGGGAAAAAAATATTGCCAGCTGTGGAAAAATACACCCTTTTTCTACACTGCATGCATTACGTTTATACATAATGGTTTCTCCTCTTCTCCCTTATTTGTAGTGTTTGCTGTTTTGGGTCAACAAAGTCTCTGGAACTAGAGCCGAGCCCATGTGGGAATTCAATTTCAAGTTTGAAAAGCAGGTATTTTTATGCCCTTTACTAACATGTCTATGAAAGTCACTAGTCGCCCAGGTTCACGGTCACTGATGATTTATTAAATCAAGGCATTATTAGGACGTAGAGCTTGGTGTTTAGTTGAGTACTCTTGGCTTTGCATCGTTTGCTGCAAACACATTGTCTCAAACAGTATTCACACTTTCTTTGCTGTTTTTTTTTATTTTTCAGCCAGCCAAGGTGAAAAATGGCTCTCCTTGCGGTCTGGTGCTGCCCAGGCATTACAAGGACGTCAACACAAACCCAGACTCAGACTGCTACCTGCTGCGTGTCACCACTCTGAACTTCATCTTCACTTCTGTCGTCATGGGCATGACGCTCTCCCTGGTCAGTGATACTGCAGTTACGTTTGTTTAATGCATAGTTTATGCAGTATGACCTGAAACATGATGCGTTTTAAGGCTTTAATCAGAAGTTATAGCCTGGTGGTACTATAAAGGAATAATCCAGGATGATGTCATGGTTTTATAGCCTATGTCCATACAGTGTTAGTACAGTAATTAGATTATCCGGGGGTGGGGGGGGAATACCTTTATTTATCATCATTTATTCACATGCTTTTAATGAAAAATTTAATAAACCTGCATGTAAACTTTCTACATGTTAACTAAAACAGACCAGCTGGGGGTTACTGTACAACTCTGTGAGTGGATGTATGTATGTGTATGTAGAGTGTACATACAGAGTTATACAGTAACTGTCTAGTTTGGGAGAGCCTGTGTATATAATGGCCTTAGATTCCTCTTCTTAGCGAGGTCGAACCACGAGGTCTTAGCCCAGCCACCTCGTGGTTTGATGTTTTATATGCTCTAAGATGCTTTTCTGCCCACTATAGATTTAAAGAATGATTTTATATACAGTAGGTTAATGGAGACTTCCAAGCAGCATGACTGACTCTGACTGTTTTACCCTTAACCCACTTATCTCTAAGGCATTTCCAATAACAGAACTGTCACTCACTCACTCAGTAGTTTTTGTTGGTTGTTTGTTTTTTCCATTATTCTGTGTAAAACGTTACGGTTGTGTGAAATTCCGAGGAGATCAGCAGCTTTTGAAATATTCAAACTAGCCAATGTGGTACCAACAACTGTGCCACTATAAAAGTCACAACCGTCACAGTTTCTCCTAATTCAGACGTTTGATGTAAACATAAAGTTCATTTTGCATCAGGCTGCTGCCACATGATCGGCTCATTGGACAATTGAATGTGTTCCTAATGAAAAGGTGTGCATGTGTGTATATACACAGTGAAACCTTGGGTTACGAGCATAATTCGTTCCGGAAGTGGGCTTGTATTTTAAAACACTCGTAAACCAAATAAAATAAGAAGAAGTAATGGAAACTCAAATTATTCATTACACAGCCCAAAAAATTAAATACTTAATAATAATTAACACAAAATATAAAGTAAAAATAAAACAAATTAACAAGCACTTTACCTAAAAAAAAAAAAGGTAAAAATTTATTCTGACAGATGTCTGACAGACGTGTTTCCGTTTGTGCGCGCAGGCGCTGTGTGTGTGTGTGTGTGTGTGTGTGTGTGTGTGTGTGTGTGTGTGTGTGTGTGTGTGTGTGTGTAGGTAAAGCCCCTCTCCCCCTTCTTGTCTTACACAGTTACCCTTCCTCCACTCTTTTCACACGCATGTACACAATGGAAACACTGTTTTATCAGAAAAATAAACAAGAAATCTCTGACACTCAATTGAGCGACACGCTAATGGAATCAATGCTGTTAAGTAAAAATAAAACAAGTTAACCTGCACTTTACCTTTGAAAAGCCAAAATTTATGAAAAATCTTTGCTTGTTTTGCGGAACACTTCCAAACCGTGTTACTCATTTACATTTACATTTAGGCATTTGGCTAAATGTAAATGAGTAACACGGTAATTACTCGCAATCCAAGGTTTATAATCCTGGAGATTATATATATATATATATATATATATATATATATATATATATATATATATATATGTGTGTGTGAAATAGAAAAATAAATATAAAACAGAAGGTAAGTTTAACTAAGAAAGAATAAAATAAAATATAGAATTAAAATAACATAACTGTACAGTACAAAATAGGCAATAAAAGAGACATATATGAAAAATATAGAAAATATATATATACACACACAGACAGAGCGAGAGGGAAAGAGAGTTTATGCACTGACCAGGTTTTACCTATGGCGAAGTGAAATGAAGGACCTTTGTAAAGGTCAAGGTCATTAGAATGTCATTTGCACAGTGTTGCAGAGCATTTAAAACAAAGTTATCCAGACCGATGTACATTACGATGTGTTGATCCTAATCTGCAATGATTGTTCGGGTCAAATCGGGACTTTTGATTGTACAGAGCACTCTTTATTCCTCTATATAATCCCTTGCTACCCCAATGCACTCATTCCAGCGTTTCACTAGTGCTTGAATACCATCAAGGTGGAAAGTTTTTTTCAGTACACCTGAACCTTGATTGGATTGTCAAATTCATGTCTGAAACACTGGACTCCCACAAACTCCTTTAATAGCCAAAACATGTGAAAATAGCTTGGAGAAAGTCAGGAGGGTAACTCCCTGCCAAGTTCCTATAACATGCTGTCCTTTAAATTGTTCTTAGAAATAATCTGTTTAGTTTGAGAATATTTGCAGGAAAATAGTAAATGTCTTATGCATTCTGCTTTTATCTAAAACTCCTAAATGATATTCCAGTATAATTCCTAGCTCGACATCCTACCCCTTATTCTAATGGTATATCTGCTTCATCTCACGATACTTTTCATTTAATATTTAGGTGTTTACTGCTGACACACATTATTCTGCTTTTCTTGCATTTATACAAAAACATTAAGTAAACTTACATTATTCTTTCTGCCTCTTTCAGTTTACCATTAACGTGAGCACAGACATGCGGCACCACCGGGTACGCTTGGAGTTCCAGGATTCGCCCATACTCCGGGGGAAAAAGCTCCGAGGGGAGCAAGGCGTCCAGGTGGTGCTCGACCCTGTCCACAGCGTGCGTCTCATGGACTGGTGGCACCCTCAGTTCCCTATGCCGTCTTGCGCCTGACACTTGAAGATTAACACGCGCTTCTGTCATTAGTGATGATTATGGACTTTTTCTTTTCTGACATTTTAGCGTGCTTGTTTTTGTGCATGATCGCAGCTAGGTTTATGGCGTCCATACATGATCTTGTGAGTTTCAGGGTTGACGTTGTTGTTTTTTTTGTTTGTTTTTCTTTATTAGGCCCACAACACGCTTCTCTGCACCATATTATTAGTAGTCAGAGACCTGTTTCAGATTGAAATGAGGACGCAGATGTTATATTTGCTTGCACATCACATTTCTTGTCTGTATAAGCCCACCCTAAATAGACACACACTGTTGTAAATGAAAGATTTTGGAGGAAAATAATACACAAAGGCGTAGACGTTTAAACCAACAATCTTCTAATGCACCTTTTAAATGATCCTCCAAGACTTGCAGATCTGCACCATGCTCAGCAGAGGCGGTATTTCTGCTGGATGACTGATTTGTGTAAACTCAGAAATTAGCTCTTAGCTTACATGTTTAAGATAAGGCCAAGGTGGCAGTGGTGTAACTTCTAGGACTGTGTGTACAGTCGCAATCATGCATGCTTCACCAGTTAAATGATGTGTGGAAGGGTTGTATTGTACACAAGTTTTTCAGTTTGTTTTTACTGGCTTAGATACAGCTTTATATCTCACGGTAGTGTTTTTTTTTTTTTTTCCTTTTTTTTTTTCTTGCAAGCAATGCTTAAGTTCATTTTTGCACAGGTTATAGAATCTTTAGATTTGGCTTTGTTTCGTCGACATAAGAATGCCGGATAATTCATTTAAAATGTCTGTTGTAATAAATATTACAAGTTCCAACCCTTGACATAAATGTTTCATTTTGTTTGAGTAGAGAAGCAGCACTGCTGACATTTTGCATGTGTGTGTGTGCGTGTGTGTTTTAAAGGAGTGTTATATAAACAGAAGGCATTCACAGGAAGTCAGATAAACTACAGTGTTAAGTAATGCTGACATTCACTCACTTATCATCTGTACCACTTTATCCTGTATAAACAGTTGCAGGGGGCCTGGATTCTATCCCAGGAGACTTAGGCCACTCTGGATGGGGTGCCAATCCATCGCAGGGCACACATACACACAGTCATTGACGCACCATGGGGCAATTTGGGAACGCCTATTAGCCTAATCTGCATGTCTTTGGACTGTGGGAGGTACTCCGAGCATGGGGAGAACATGGAAACTCCATGAACACAGACCTGAGGCGGGAATCGAACCCGGTTACTTGCGAACAATGCCACCTACTTTTAAAGTTTTTTTTAATGCCTGTATATTTTTATTCTGATCTTTTTACACTATTAGTATTTTTTTCGGTGGGGCCTTGAACTTACGGCAAAAAGTGGCTTATAACTCCTTAAGGTATATAAAAGCTAGTAACGATACTGCCTACTGTTACTGTTGGTGAAAAATCCCGGAAAACGCTCACGGTGTGACTTACTGATGTCACAACATCACAACTTTGAAATCAACTTTTTGATGATATTCTTTATTTCAATTCAAAAGTCAAACTCGTATTACATATTCATTAGACACACTGATCTATTTCAAATATTTATTTATTTTAATTTTGATGATTATAGGTAACTTACAGCTAATGAAAACCCCAAATTCAGTATCACTAAGATAAGAAAGTTGCATAAGACCAATAAAAAAAAAAGATTTTTAACACAGACATGTACCACCAAAAAGTATGAACATATAGGCCTACAGCATTAAGTACTTGTGTCGCATCATCCTCTTCATAATACCGCATAGATTTCCTAAGGCGTTAAGGTGGGGCGAGTTTGCTGGCCAGTCTTCTTCCTGGTAGATGGCTCTGCTGACCTTGGACCTAATAAAACACTGTGGACCAACACCAGCAGATGACATGGCTCCCTATACCACCACTGACTGTACAAACATTACACTGGAGCTCAAGCAACTTGGATTCTCTGCCTCTCCTCTCTTCCTCCAAACTTTAAGACCTTGATTTCCAAATTTACTTTCATATGGCAACAGTCCAGTCCAGTCCTTTTTGTTCTTAGCCCAGGTAAGCCACCTCTGACGTTGTCTCTGGTTGACATTAGGAATGTGACAGTTGTAGCCCATGTCCTGGGTATGTCTGAGCGTGGTGGCTCTTAAAGCACTGACTCCGGCTGTAGTTCACTCCTTGTGAATCTTTCCCAAATTTTTTAACAGTCTTCGTCTCATAATCCTCTCAAAGCTGTGGTTATTCCTGTTGCTTGTGCACTTTTTTCTACCGCATTTCTTCCTCCCATTCAACTATCCATGCTTGGATACAGCACTTTGTGAACAGCCAGCTATTTTAGCAATGACCTTTTGTGTCTTACCCCCTCCATGTACAGGGTGTCAATGATCGTCTTCTGGACAACTGTTAAGTCAGCAGTGTTCCCCATGATTGTGTAGCCTACTGAATTAGAGTGAGACCATGTAAAGGCTCAGGAAACCTTTGCAGGTCTTTTGAGTTAATTAGACGATTAGAGTGTGACAACATGATGATATATATTGAACTTTTTTTCACAATAGTCAAATTTTCTAAGGTTACTGAATTTGGGGTTTTCATTAGATGTAAGCCATAATCGTAAAAACAAATAAACACTTAAATAAATATACTCTCTCTCTCTCTCTCTCTATATATATATATATATATATATATATATATATATATATATATATATATACTACAGCTCAAAAGTTTGGGGTCACTTTCTAACTCCATGATGGTTCCTGACTTTTATTTCTTTCTACATTGTAAAGGAATGCTGATGCTGTCCAAAAAATGCGTTAATCTCCTTTGAACAGTTAATGGTGAGGTGTGTCTGCTACTTATGCTCTGTAAAGACTTCATAACGCCTCTAATCTGAGGTGCTGTTAATTGGTCATTTTTCAGGCTGATAACTCTAAATGAATTTCTTGTCTGCAGCAGAGGTAGGTTTTGGTCTCCCTCCTAGGATGGCCTTCATGAGAGCCAGTTTCATTATGGTGCTTGACGGATTTTGCAAACGCACTTGACAATACTGTTCTTGCAAGAACTATTCCAGAAAGGCTGACCCCTGTGTCTTAAAATAACAACTGTTGTTTTTGTTGTTGTTACGTAATTACCTAATTCCGTATGTGTTTTTTTATAGTTTTGAAATCCCCAGTATTGTAGAATGTAGAAAATAAATCACTAAACAAAAACAAAGAAATTTGCAAGTGACCCCAAACGGTTTTACACTGACCTAAAGACTTATTAGGAACACCATACTAATACAGTGTTTGACCCCCTTTCGCCTTCAGAACTGCCTTAATTTTACGTGGCATTGATTCAATAAGGTGCTGAAAGCATTCTTTAGAAATTTTGGCCCATATTGATAGGTTAGCATCTTGCAGTTGATGGAGATTTGTGGTATGCACATCCAGGGCACGAAGCTCCCGTTCCACCACATCCCAAAGATGTTCAAGAAACCAATTTGAAATGATTCGAGCTTTGTGACATGGTGCATTATCCTGCTGGAAGTAGCCATCAGAGGATGGGTACATGGTAGTCATAAAGGGATGGACATGGTCAGAAACAATGTTCAGGTAGCCCGTGGCATTTAAACGATGCCCAATTGGCACTAAGAGGCCTAAAGTGTGCCAAGAAAACATCCCCCACACCATTACACCACCATCACCAGCCTGTTTACGCCAAATTTTGACTCTACCATTTGAATGTCTCAAATTGAGACTCATCAGACCAGGCAACATTTTTCCAGTCTATAACTGTTCAATTTTTGTGAGCTTGTGCAAATTGTAGCCTCTTTTTCCTATTTGTAGTGGAGATGACCTCAACTGCCTCAAGGTTGTGCGTGTTGTGGCTTCACAAATGCTTTGCTGCATACCTCGGATGTAACGAGTGGTTATTTCAGTCAAAGTTGCTCTTCTATCAGCTTGAATCAGTCGGCCCATTCTCCTCTGACCTCTAGCATCAACAAGGCATTTTCGCCCACAGGACTGCCGCATACTGGATGTTTTTCCCTTTTCACACCATCTTTGTAAACCATAGAAATGGTTGTGCGTGAAAATCCCAGTAACTGAGCAGATTGTGAAATACTCAGACCGGCACGTCTGGCACCAACAACCATGCCACACTCAAAATTGTTTAAATCACCTTTCTTTCCTATTCTGACATTCAGTTCGGAGTTCAGGAGATTGTCTTGACCAGGACCACACCCCTAAATGCAGTGAAGCAACTGCCATGTAATTGATTGATTGATTAGATAATTGCATTAATAAGAAATTGAATAACCCTTTAGGTGGATGTGTATATATATATATATATATATATATATATATATATATATATATATATATATATAGGCAAAAACATATACACACATTATAATTCTTATATATATATATATATATATATATATATATATATATATATATATATATATATAAAATAATATAAAAAATAATATATAGACTATTACATGTATACAGTCTTATGAAGTGTGTATAAGTTTTTGGTTATATTAATTTATTGCAATAAAGTTTTTATTTTAGTATAAAAATATTTATACAGGTCTTTCTTTTCTTGGCGTGTATATACATTTTTTTTGACGTATACATATATATTTTTTTAAAGAAATCTATTTATTTAATGTGACACGTTATAGGTGGTGAATATTAAAGACAACCCTCGTGACAGTCAGTACTTTAGGAATTCAACAAACCTTTATTCTTGTCCTAGTGTTGGTTATGTAAATTAAACTACTGAACGCGCACTTCACTCGGCTTGAGCGCGTACAAATCCATGTCCCGGCTCGCTCTCTGATTGGTCAGAGCAGCTGCCACTTCCCTGCGCTTGCAGGTGACCGACCTACAGCGAGCCACACCGACATCACGAAAACAAATAGCGGACCGCCGAGGAGTATGACGACTTGAAATAATCTTCAAAGAGAGAGAGAGAGAGCGCGAGAGCGATACGAAAATATAGATATAAAAATATAAGTCACACAGGGGACATTTTTTGCAGCAGTTTCAGTTCCAGGAACCGGAGGAGGAAGCGATACTCCCGTGGCTCTGACACTGCGTTACCGTCACCGAGCTGCGCGTGAAGAACAGCCGGGTGTTCACTTTGTACTTTCTGACCTTCAGCGGGTGAGTCGAGTTATTCCGCGTGCGCGCGCGTGCAGCGCGGATTTCATCAAAACCGCGCAGTGTTTAGACTCGTTTTAGCCTTTTATTTCAATGTCAGTATTTAGAAGTTGTTGGGTTGGGATCGGCTTTAGGTCGCAGTCAAAGTCGGTGTCATATGTCACATCAGCCGTGTAGTGTTAAAGCAGAGGCGGAGGAGAAAAGAGAAGTTGGACTTGTTTTACCAATGAGTGTCACGCACTGTTTATGATCTATTTAAGCAATCAAAAATAAACAAACTTGAAAAAAAAACTTTAGGTTAAATGTTTATTACCACTCTTAGTTTTTTTGTGTTTAACGTTAAAGTTATTAGTTAACAGTTTGCGCGTTTTTTTAAATCTCCTTTTTTAAATGTAAAGAGTGATTCTGTGAATCTTTCTCTCTTTCTCTCTCTCTCTTTCTCTCTCCGAGGCTGTTGGGTCCCTATGTGCGTGTCTCTATGTGCGTGTCCATGTTTAGTTTGTCATGTGCGTTAGTATGCGATGCGCGTTCTGACCAATAGGAGGAGTCCGAGCGCTCGTGCGCGGTCAGGTTAGCCAATCACGACGTAGTGTCAAGCTGAATGTGAAGCGCCAAGTTATTTTTGTCCGCCGGCTCTGCTCAACATATCCTGTGAAGAAGGGGAAAACACACACACACACACACACACACACCAGTGCGAGACACAAGGTTCTTGAGTGTATTTATTTATTCATTAATTTAGGTATGTGTGTTGTAGCAAATGTGTTACAGTATTATATTATCAGGGATGTTCAGGAGATGATGAGGGAATGAAAACTGTCCCATGAGTGTCTTCACATGTCTTAAAGCTGTACTCATTAACGCGTTAATCCATGTGATTTAATCTAGAAATTTTAACGCATTACACAGATTGACCAAGCGCCATATGACCAAGTTTGGTGCTAGTGTGTGATAAGGGCATGTTTAAAACAGATAATTTGATGACGGATAGAACATTATCCGTGTGTTATAAGTTTCACTATAAAAAGTGTCTAGATGGACATTTGGATAAAAAGTCGAGCTAAAGCTGTAGGTTGTTGATTTTTGGATGTAAGGATCTAGGTTCGAGCCCCGCTATCGGTGTTTTGCTAAACCCATACTACCCTGCCAATGCATGCAGGGCCAGTCCCATTCGAGAGATTTTTATTTAACATTAAAATGTTAATGTTTAAGATATTATAAAACTGCATAATCTGTTTCCTTTAACCAGTTTGCCATGCATTTCTTGATTCTGACATTGCAACTTTATAAGACAATTAAACCTGTGGTATTTTATTTTAAACCTTGTGAATTATCATAATTAATCACAAATTATGACAGTAATTAACTGGATAAAAAAATTTAATTGAGTGGAATGAAAATGTTTTTTTGTTTAATTGTTTGGGCATTGGGCAGTGGATGGTGTTTGTGATTACCAGCTTTTATGCTATACTGTGGGCAGGCCATCTTCTTCTTCTTTGTTGTGTAACGGTTTAACAGCCAATTATCTGATTTTATGTCATAAGTGTTACCCTGATTATCAGCGTTTATGTCATACAGGTGTTCCTCACCGCATGTAAAAGCTGGGTCATCATCAAATTTATGTCATACTTTGTCATTTAAATTTACATATAGACTGCACCACTTAGTAATGTCTAAATAATATATTAATAACATAGTAATAATAATAATAATAATAATAACAACAAGTAATATAGAAACGCCAGCTAATAGGAACCGGCCTACACCTCAAATTAGGTATGCAATAATAAAATAATAACGTTAAAAATAAGTGTAATAAATCTAATGTGTTATCTACTTTGTAATAGTTGTAACAGTTACCACAGTTAGGTTTTGCTTATTAATACATTGTTAGATTTGTAGTCTATCTGGAGATTGTTACGTCTTTCCTAGCCAGATAAGCATTTTCCTGTTTGACAACATTGACAGCGGCGAGAGGATGAGAGAGGCTGCAACACGCGGCTATTTAAAAATTAGACCGTAAGCGTTCACGTTCTGTCTTGGGGAAACATAAAAGCAAGACTTCTTCTCGATGTCTTCTGTCAGAGTACATCGTATCCCCAGTGTAGTGAGAATGTCATGACTAAATACGCAAAGAAAAGGTCAGTGTCTTTGTCTAGAGAACACACCTTTTTGTGCCAAGGTTTAGGCAAATAATTAAATGCAGATTGTGCCATTTCTCAGACGAGGCTTATGGGCTGTTCACATGTGTCATCTTTTACGTGTGTTATTTTAATGAAGACGCGTGACAAACGTACTCACAACAGAGAGAGGGAGACAGTCGCGATGCTCTTGTTTTCCATGCGCATCCACGGGGCAGTGGTATATAAAAAAAAAATCCAACTTTTCAGAATGTCTCAGGTGACAAAAATTAATGAAGATATTTATCTTGTGGTTAAAATATCTTTAAAAACACATGTATTCACAGCTTAGGTAGATGCTTAGATTCACAACAATTTGCAGGCAAACAGTGCTATTTCTTTTTTTTTTTTTCACTTGGAAAGCATTTTGAATCTTTCTAACACTTGAATGTCAGTTGGTTCAAAGTTAGAGTTGCTTTGGTTTAAGCATCTGACTGCAGTCACTTTTCCACTAGATTTGACTGTATTGTTTTAGACTACCTTATACATGTGAATGTCTGTTGCTTGCAAAGTAATAAGCAAGGTTTTATAAAAATCATTTGCTAATCATCAATCATCCTGGAGCTTTGACCTTGAGTAGAAATCATATCCGGGCTTTTGAATATTAGGTTTGAAAAACCTTGCCCTAGAGGATAATGAAAATCTGCGATTAAGGACAGAGTGTAGGGAATTGTGTACTGTAGGACAAAGGAAATGCAGTAAAAAAAAAATAGTTTTTCATGTTGAGATGTTTTCATATACACTTCTAGATTTAATTTTCAGGTTTGGTTGTAATAGCCAATCTGTTTATATAACAACCTCTGGTTCTCGGATGATCTGTTTGTTTAATCCCGCATTTCCCCTTAGGAGGATATAGTACGGCTTTAAAGTGAATTCAGTAAGAACAGTGCAAGCTGATACAGTAGCAGAGGAGACATGTACTTAATTTTTTTTTTTAGTTCTTCAGGCTTCCTAATGGAGTTTAAAAAAAAAAAAGTTTTGCAAGATTTTGTTTATTAAGCTACACAGTAGCTTAGCCTATGAATCAATAAACCTAAAAAGCATTTAACGCAAGAACTAGTAAGAAACAGGTGCAGATGATGACAGATGATCAGGCCAGTGATCAGTATACTGGTGATGCTGGATGATGGAGCACTGAGTGGTTGGAACAGACAAGATAGGAGGCACTTTGCAGTCTGTTACAGTAAAGCATTTGTTCTCATTTCTTTAATTAAATCTACAGAATTTTATTCACTATAAAGAAATAAGGGACAGCTTAAGACTGTTGCAAAGTACTAAATATTTTGCTTAATTTAAAAAAATAAATAAATGCTTGAATCAGGGTACTTGCTTTTCATATTCAGGTAATTGAATGAATTAAGGCAATAAAAAAAGAAACTTTTTTATTTTGAGGCTAAATAATGACAACATATTTTTGAGTAGATTTATACTTTTTATTTTGCTTTTTGATTACAACACAGGATTAAATAAAGCGTCAAAAATGCACATACAGATGCACCCATTATTAATTGTGTTGTGCGCCAAGTCGCAAAATGTGTTTTAATTTGTAGAGCCCTAGGCCTCTCACCTTTCTGTTAGTAATGATGATTGACTACAATTCGGTACAATACAGTAGCTTCTCTGTGCCAAAGTCAGAAGTGTTTGACAGCAAAGTGTTTGACACTTATTTAATTGACCAGCACACAGTACAATGGAAAAGTCCAAGGACCCTAGTGCACATCTGAGAAAAGGGATGGTTTGATTTACATAGCTCAATTGGGCCTTGTACAGACAGCCTAGGAAAAACTGATTTTTAGCATATCCAAATTGAAATCAGTTTACAATAAGATTTGCTTTTTTCCTGAGCAGGAAGAAAATGTTGCCAATCTGACTTAAAGCAGAAGTGGTTTGAAATCAGATTGAAATCTGGTGTCTAAAGATATGTCTCATTCTGGTTGCTCTACCCTTTTAAATCAGATTTCAAACTGTCCATTGGGTCATTTACAACATGAAGTGGAAGTTCAAGTTCACACGATCATGTGGCATCGACATGGATTCATGGTTGAAAAACAACCTGGAACGCTGATATTCTCTGGTGCAATGGATAGGTTCTGTACCATGACTAGGCAGTGATGTGCCCTGAAGGGTGAAATGTGGAATCTCCATTCCAAGCCATTCTGTTTGACGTCACACAACACGTGTTCTACAGATTACTCACACCTTCAGTGTCGTTACCACAGCAACCAATGCAGGTAGTTTGACAGTGTGCTGGATGTTGGCTGTCAGTCTGGCCTGATCGCTTTCAGACAACAGTCTGGGCAGTCAGTCTTAAAGATCAGATTTGCAATAGTCTAAACAAGACTTTAAGGCCATTATTAAACAATTTTTAATTTCAAAATCAGTTCAGATTACTGTATTTAAGCACAAGTTATTTAGAGATATAGACACTTTGCCAAGGTCAGGAAGAACTTTCATCCTCTGCTGAAAGAGGATTTTGGTTTATATGATTAGGAACAACACAGGAACCATCAAAGCACAGATCTGTCATGAACTGGAAGTTCCTGGAACACCAATGTCACTGTCTGCACTCTAGTTATACATATCCATGGATTGAAAGCAGCCATATGAGAAAGAAGCCTTTGTTATAAAAAACGACACCTTGCTTGAGTAAGGTTTGCAGCTGACCACATGGACAAAGAAAACCCTTAAAGGAACTTTCTGACCAGAGGTGTGTTTGGAGGTATAAATGAGAGACATTACCCCCAATAACACAGTACCAGCTGTTAAGCCTGGTGGTTGATTATGTCTAGCTCATGGGTTAATAAAAAAAGGACTACCTCACAGATCTTCAGCATAATCTCAAATCATCTGCCAGACAGTTAAAACTTAAAAGCCAAAATTGCGTGTTCCATCCGAACAGTGAAGGTATCAGATTCCGTATCAGTCACACTCATTTATCAGACTCACTCACTGATACACCAGTCAGGCCAGAGATTAGAGAATGATTAAGTCATACGCCTCAATCATTTCTGTCATCGCTCTTCCTCATTTACGACATTCCGCTGTCACTCACGTTACGTTTAACAAGGAAGCAGACCTAAACAGACGAGTCAGTTTACTCAATCGAGTTGGAGTAGTTTGCCGTTATTTTTGTGCCAAAAACCTGAGGGTAAAACTCTGTGTTTTGCGCTCAGATTTTATGGTAATTTACTTAATCTCTCACATGCGCCGCCGCACTTTCAATCATGCACGCTAAAATACTGTCGTTTTTACGCTCACTCAAACTGTATTTCCACCCTCTCTGTCCTGCTCTTGCTCATATCACAACACTGTTCTTTACATTTACATTCCAGGCAATCAGAGGCTAGAAAAGGGAGATTACCAAACAACGAGAATCTCGAGGGGCTACATTCTGACGTTCTGTTTCTGATTGGCGTGTCCCCAATCAGAAACAGACAAACACAAACACACAAACTTTAGCGTGTACAGGTAATGGTTGGAGCATGTGTCAAACCATTACCTTTACACACTAAAAACAAACATACACTAAATTGCCAAAAGTATTTGCCCACCTGCCTTCACATGCATATGAACTTGAGTAAGTCCAATTCTTAATAGGGTTTAACATGATGCCGGCCCACCCTTTGCAGCTATAACCTTCCCAGAGCTTTAACTGTTCTGGGAAGGAATTCCACAAGGTTTAAGAGTGTGTTTATGGGAATGTTTGACCATTCTTCCAGAAGCGCATTTGTGAGGTCAGACACAAGTTCTTTCACACCAAACGCACTCATCCATGTCTTTATGGGCCTTGCTTTGTGCATTGTTGTATAGTCAAGTTAAAACAGGAAGAGGCCATCCCCAAACTGTACCCACAAAGTTGGGAGCATAAATTTGTCCAAAATGTCTTGGTATGCTTAAGCATTAAGAGTTCTTTTTACTGAAACTAAAGGGCCGAGCCCAACTGGCCCAATCTCAACTTAATAGAACACCTTTGTATTTGGGATCTTTGTGCATTTGTGACCCTTTTATGTATAATTTCGAGCCTCTGTTGTAACCAGACAACTCAATCAATTAAAACTAGTATATCAAAATTCTTGTGATTTTCTTTTATTAAATAGTATTTAATACAATCATTCTACCCCAGAGGAAGCCTAGTGCAAAACATTCATTCCTAGCCAAATATAGCATGACATACGCTACCAGTCAAACGTTTTAATTCCATGGTCTTTCCTGATGTATATTTCTTTCTACATTGTAAAGCAATGCTAAAGCCATCCAAAATATGCAATAATCCTTTGAACCGTTAATATTGAGATGTGTCCGCTACTTATGCTCTTTAAATCCTTCATGACGGCTCTAATATGAGGTGCTGTTTGTTAATTGGTGATTTCTGAGGCTGGTAACTCTAAATGAACGTCTCCTCTGCAGCAAAGGTAAGTTTTGGTCTTTTGGCTTTCCAGGCAAGGGATTAGTACACTAAAGCCAGTTTCATCATGGTGCTTGATGACTTTTGCAAATGCACTTGACAGTAGTGCTCTCGCAATAAATATTCCAGAACAGCTGACTGACGTGTCTTAAAATAACAACTGACTGTTGTTGTTCTTCTTCGTACTTAATTACCCAATTCCATATGTGTTATTACATAGTTTTTAAATCTTCAGTATTGTTTTGGAATGTAGAAAATAAATCCAAACTTTGTGTCCGAGCTTTAAACTAATACTGTACATGTTTATGATGAAAGTCAAGTAAAATTCTGACTTTCTCAATCTCCCATGTTGACTGGAATTTCTAATGCATGTATTGAGCTCATGACAGGGTTGATGGGTTCGAACGAAATGTGCAAGACATATGTAATAACGAAAATAGGGTGGTCAGAGACAAGGTAATTACAGGATCATACCTGTGTACTTTCACATGTTTATTTAAGGCATAACGTTTCTTTGCAGTACTGAACTGGCCAGAGTGACTGCAACACCTTTGTGGTTGAACGCAAACCACACAAACTATGTTAATACTAAACACGAAACTTCTCACATCACATAACAGGTAACTTGCTTCCCTTTTTTTTTATAGTCTTAATGCAAAATCACTATCATGATCTTTTTTTTATAGCTTGCTTGATTTTTTTTATTTAGATCAGATTTACCTCTTACAAATATGTCACAAAAATACATAACTGGAAATGATTCTATTTTTATGGCTAGATAATGTTTTCTTTTTTTCTTCCTTTTTTTTTTTTTAGAAATATGCCAGTAGAACAAAACATGTCAAAGTGTTCAAAAATTTATTTTATCATCTTATACTTTATACACAATTGTGTAATATTTAATTTTATAATCTATACAATTGTGAGTGGAATTTTCTCTCTCTCTCTATATTCATAAATTCATAACTGTCTAAAAGTCTTAGACATCTGTGTTTGTTTGTTTTTTGACAAACATTGTTATTCATGTTTATTTTATGACTTCACTGTTAAGTCAGAATAAAAAAACAACACCGATTTCTAAACATTAGTATTCCAGCAAAAACAATTACATTTACAGTAAAAAATTTGTAGGCCAGAAAAAAAAAGAAGTATATTATGTAAAAGATCACTTTGCAAACAAAAACATAAAAAAACAAAGCTTTCGGGTTTTGCATGCATGAAAAAATAAGCAGGTGCAACGAAGTCCTCAGAAGGACTGTGGGTGGTTCTGCAGGATGTTCAGTAAACCTAAGCAGCTAGTTTCCTTATAAAACTGCACAAAACTGCACCTGAGACTGTATTATAAGCAAAGAGTTGTCACATCAGTTATTGACTTTCTATTATTAATTACTGCTTTACTGCTTTTTGTAGTATTTTTTTTTTATGTAGAAACTTTTTATTTAGACAACACTGCTATTATTTGTATGTTCATAAGACCTTTGCACAGAACTGTTTATTTGTCTGGATTTCAGTTTAAATGTTTTAGGTTAGAAAAAAAAATTCTTTTCTTTCAAATGTCTTTAAATGTTTGATTATAATAATAACTTATGACAAAACGTCTAACACAGCCCTGTTGGTAATGAAGCCTTTTCCTGTAAATGTGCAACCTGTTTTTGGTTCCTCTGAGCTCTGAGCTAGTGGAGTGTAAAATGAAAGAGAGAGAGAGAGAGAGAGAGAGAGAGAGAGAGATGCAGGGTATCTAAGCAATCCTCAACAGCTTGTGACTTGTTGACTCTACTGTCAGTAACACCCTGCACATCCTCCGAGCAGCTAAATCCTCATTCCTTCCTCCTTCTCAGTCATGCAATAGACCACATTACACACACCAATCAGTATGTGCGGTTCATTTCCTCCACTTAGACTTTGCTTTAGGTGCTGTAATTATCAATCCTAGCCTAAACCTGCCCTTCTTGTTCCCTGCTGCAGTATCCTGTTTAATTTGTACCCCACATGTACATACTAATGCCAATGACTGAGCCACTTAGTCTAAGCAAACAGATCCTCTCATGGTCCACTGCCAACCTGCTGGCTTTGTTTTGGCGTGGCGTACACCTGTAAAGGAGTCGAAAGGACGCCCCATATATCAATAAACACCAAAAGCTGTTCTTATTGGCTGTTGAAATTGGATTTTTACTGGTTAGTCCTCCTCTGGTGGTGTAAGTTACTCCAATAATGTGCTTGGTTAAAGAGAAACACCGCCGTGTTGCTGTGTGTTTATGCTGGAGAGTTGCTTAAAGTCGATTGCATTATGCCTGACCGTATGACTATGGGGAATTTTGCCTGTACAAGAAATAGGGTGAGGCTTCCTCTGTCACTCATTTCATCACTCTTATTCTTTTCTAAGGAGTGCTATGATTTCGATCTGCTTAACATTCAACTCTAAAAGTATTGGCACCTTTCTAAGCAAAACAACGTTCACAGTGTACATATTGGGATTCGATCCCTTTCGAAAACATCAGACCGTGACACGGTCTGACATCTTCTGCATTGTTCTGCAGTCAGCACTGGTGCCAGCATTCCTCCACAAGTGTCTCCAGTCTTGTTAGATATACAGATACAAAAAGAGGTTGAGTGCTGATGCGTCCCCCAGTGTGCACATTGCCAAATGCAAATTTGTTAGATGGTGCCAAGTCTTAAGAAAAAGTTGGCGCTTAATTTATATACAGTATTAAAAAAAAAAAAAGCTCGCAATATTACTCATCGCATACATATTCATTTAGAGTGCCAATACTGTTGAATAGTGATTGTATTGTATGATGTGCATTCAGTGATATTTTTATTTATAAGCTAGTTTTTGAAATGAGGGTTGCATTAAATATTTCAATCAAATCATCAGTCATTTTCCCCAATCGTAAAAAATACAATAGAATCACAGACTTTGAGAACCAGTGATTCAGGGGAAGTTGCATCTTTGCAGTACGCTAAAGTAGAAGCAATCGCAACAGCATTTACAGTACTGACATACTTTTGTGTGCTTTAACCTCTTTATGTTCTCAGGAGCTCTTCCCTTCTAGGAAATTAACACAGGGCACAGGGGTCACTCATGTCATCCTGAAATGAAGTGTTTATGCTTTAGCATAGTCAGATTTTAGGACCTCTGATATTTTATTGTATATTTTATTTCTTGCGTCTGGAGTCTGAACGCCAGCACAGGCCGTGTTTATGTCTGCTGCAGTTTGTAGACACCACTGGGTTTTGTCTTGTCTGCTGAATCTTCTTCTTTGTCTTTCGGCTGTTCCCTTTCAGGGGTCGCCACAGCGAATCATCTGCCTCCATCTAACCCTATCCTCTGCATCCTCTTCTCTCACACCAACTAACTTCATGTCCTCTCTCACTGCATCCATAAATCTTCTCTTTGGTCTTCCTCTAGACCTCCTGCCTGGCAGTTCCAACCTCCTCCAAGTTCCAATAAGTCTGCAAAGCATCTCTCGCTCTCGCTCTCTTTTTCTCTCTCTCTCTCTCATGCCCAATATTGTGTAGGTTCCCCTTGTGCCACTGGGGCGACTTGTTCGTCCAGTACATCCCATGGGTGCTCAATTGATCAAGGGAGTTTTGACACCGAGTCAGACTTTTGTTGGCAAATTGTGCTACATTGTTTTTTCTGTTATTATAATTTTTTTTAATTATTACTGGTATTATTTTTTTAGATGCATTGTAAAACTACATACATTTTAGGGATGTAACAGTACACACATTCATGTTCATACCATCTGGTAGCAGACGTTCGGTTTAGTTTGTGCTGTGATCTGATTGATTCCAGTGATTTAACGAGTGCTGTGTGATTTTATTTATTAAATTAGTTATTTCAAACAAATTATTTCAAAAAAGTTATTTCAAACAGGCAGGATGTCACTGAGGACACGTAGCAAAAGATTTAAATATTGGAGTTCATACAGGTTTAAAAAGTCAACAATATCAATATCATATCATAAGTGCTAGTTTTTGTTTGAGATTACGTCAGGTCTGAGTGCGGTACATTCAGCAGACGAAGTGGGAAACTGGATGTGTTGTGTTAGAAAGGCAGATAGACATGCTAGGCAGCTGACTCAGGTGAGTTAAGTATATTTGCTTTCTCAAACAGCAAACTATATAGTCACTGTTTTTAAATGTAACCAATAAATGCATAGTATTTCACTTAATTATAAATTGAATGCATGTTAATTGATGTATTTTATTTAATATAAAGGTAATACTTGTATATATGTAGCACTCATTTAAAGGTAAGAAGTTTTACTCTGTTTTTTTCCGATGATGTGCATAGCTGTGTTGATTTGAAGTTGATCTAGATCACTAGATGTTGTAGGTATGTACAGTACCTGTGTATATAGTACTCCTGGATGCTGTACACATATTATATATCATTTTTTTTAATGCTGCTCATCAATAAATGCACCGCTGTCTTAACTTCTTAATCAGAAGTGAATCTTCGCTCTTGTAAGGCTGCTTTCAGGTGATCCAACAGGTGAAAGTCAGATGGAGCAAGATCAGGACTATAGTGTGGATGCATTAACACAGTGTCGACAGTGTGGGCAGAAGTGGTTGGACATGCATTTTCATGCAAGGTCACAACGCCCTTGAGTAGCAGTTCTCTGCGTTTAACCCTAAGTTTACGCTTCGGCTCTTAATAATGCCCAGTAAGCATCTCACTGTAACGAGCGCTGTTGATTGTTGAACCTTTTTCCTGATAATGTTCCAGTTTTCCAGTAGTAGCCCTTGAGAATCCCAGAAAACTGTAAGCATCGAATTTCCAGCTGATGGTTGACTTTTGAACTTTTTCTTGCTCGTTGATTGAGGTTGTTTTAGTTCCACACTATGCCGTTTACATTCAGGCTCATAGTGATGAATCCATGTCTTGTCACCAGTAATGATTCTTTTAAAAAATCTTTCATCTTCCTTAGAATGTCTTCATCCTTAGAGTACATTTTGTTTGCAGACATCCAAACGCTTCTGTTTATGCTTTCTTTGGTGAGTATTTCGCCTCCGGGTACACCCCCAGGCCACAAAATGAATCATTGCTCGCTGCTCTTCTTTCACGTATATCACAAGTGGGCCATCTATTTATGTACCACAGTTACAAATAAACTGATTAACACATTCACACCTGCACAGCAGTGACTGAGGAGACAGCAGCCTTGAACGAAAAGCGCTGATAAGACAACACAAGTTTTAATATAACCAGATTTTTTTACCCCCTCTCGTAATTTTCATTTGCCCAGTGGAGCCCAACTACAGAAAATAAGAAAATAAGATGCTATACCCTTACGATTTGTTTCTTACTTTAAATTTAAAATAAAGCATAAGCTTAATCAGATTATACAATAAACACTACGGCTAAACTGAGTCTCTGTCTCTATGGGAATCTGTACTGTACCCCAGTGCTGTACCTCAGTGCTGTACCCCAGTGCTCTGATTGGCCCTAATGCGTTCTATGCAATGTAATAACAGACTTTTCCCCAAAACACGTTATTGTTGATATGGTGAAGTTTTCTTTGGAAAGGCTGTCCGGTTTCAGCATCTTAGAACAAACCGAGGTTCCTTAAAGTTTTTTAGAGATGGGAAATTTGTCAAGAAAGTGTGCCTTGTGGTTTCTCAGTAACATGACAAGCTGTATTTTGTGTGTGTGTGTGTGTGTGTGTTTGGGGGTGAGTGGGTGAGTGTGTGTGTTATTAACTTAGTTATAGGGGGAAGAGGTTGAAATGGGAATGAAATAACAGGAAGTAACTTGTTTCACCCACTTTGCAGAACATTAAAATTGTTGTTGTGTAACACTTAAATAAAAACTGGTAATTTGCTATGGTTTCCTAGAAGCAAAATAGGTTGCTACTGTATTTCAGGTGGCAATAGTAAAACTCGGTCACATTGGGTTGCACCAGACCACCCCCTCATTGATCATTTTCCTGTAACACTTTTTTTCTTTTTTTTGTCTGTTTACTACAAACTAAGCTACAGTAGGTAGCTTGTCGTTCTTCAGGGTAAAATTTTATTTGGTGTTAGATTACATACTTTTGTTTCATTATCCGAGTCAGTTGCTTGCCTCATGGGCTAGCTTGTGATTCTTTTGAATCTATAGTTGATTTTATTTGTTGATTTGTTCACTCCTTTGTTAAAATAACCTTCATAGTTATCAAGTAATTGTAGTGTGGAATACTTGTACAGAATTCTGCCGCGTAACTCATAATTCGGCACAACTATTTATTTAAGCTACCAGCAAATAACTGGACAAGTGATCTCATTAAGAGGATGTTTGACAACATTTATTTATCACCTTAAAAGTATAAAAAAAAATACTTAAACGAATGATAAATTCAACATAAATTTTTTAACTATTTGTGTATTACCTGTAATAAATTGCTGACTTTTGCATTTAAATAACTGCACATATCCATATTACCATTCATTTTTTTTTTACAATTAAAAATATTTTTTTATTATTTTTAACTAGGAAATTGTTTTAGATTAATTAATCGCAATGGTTTGTCAATAATAAAATTTTTTGTGTTTGCTTTCCTTTTTAGCATTTGAATTGATGAGCAAATTTTGGTAAACATCCTTTTGTTGAGATTGTCGACTTTGCTGTTAATAATGGGGCAGGAGTAGTTTAGGTGTAGTTCACTTTTCAAAAGGTCCCAGGTTCAAACCCCCAGCATCACCAAGTTGCTGCTGTTGGGCCCTTGAGCAAGACCCTTAATCCTCAACAAAGTAAGTCGTCTGGATAAGGGTATCTTATCCAGATGAATCATCTTTCGAAGATGATATTTGTTCGAAAATATTCAAACAAAGAACAATTGCAGAAGTTAGATCACATGTCCGTGTACATTGTCACATGCGTGAAATGTTCATCCTCTGCAAGTTCAGTACGAGCCCAAGATGTTGGGAAGCAAATGTAAAAGCAGCGGCGATGAATGTGGAACTGCTAAAAAGCGCCAAGCAATAGAAATGGAAACAAAAGTGAAAATAATTGAGAGAATGGCTCGTTCTTTTAACACGTATCGTTCAACCATCGGCCTGATTCCAAAGAACATTTTACCCTAGTATATACTGTGTATAGCCAATTGTGTTCCTATTACAATGTTTGTTGGACTTCCAGGCAAATTGGACTCACAAATGAGCTCTTGGAATGGAACTTGGTCGTATGTAGGGGACTTATGGTACTTTGAGTACGAAATGGGACATCTAAATAGCTCCATATTGCAGTTCAAATCGCAATATGTTAAAATACATAATATTTTTGATCAAATTGTACAGCCCTACTTGGAGTTCATTTCACAGAATACTGAACAACAAACGTAGCATTTGTGTGTTTTAAATCTATAACTCTGAATTTTTGGACAATTTTTTTAGGACAATATTCATTACAAATCAAGTTAACTGGCTAGATTATTCCTGGCAGAAGATTAACATGGAGGCATTCCTCCAAGCTTTGTAGCTCAAATGCACAGACATAAAAAATGACACCATTCAAATTTACAACTTTACTTCTCACTTTCAGTGGTAACTCGACTGCAGCACTTATCTCAAGAGGATGAAAAATTCCACCTACCTACACAGCCTCCTCTGAATTTAGAACCTTGTTTACATTTAATACCACAGTTCAGTTGAATGCAAAAGTTTTTACACCTTTCCTACTACAAGTAATAACTCATTTAAAACATTTAAGTTCAAATATTATTAACAAACAAAAAGTTCAACTTACATTTTTGAATGTGGTATAAATATGAAAATTTACCTGGTCTTCTTCATTTCTGTAAAAGAGTAATATTTCTTTTAATTTTTGTTTTTTAGTTTTTGCTTGTTGCTGATTTTAAAACCCATAATTTTCCTTGCATTAACATATCTGTTAATGGCCATATTTTGTGTTTTAGATCATGTGACGATTTTTTTTTTGGTTCCACTGACTGTTAACTTGTTAACTGCGTAAGAGGTTTAAATTTGATTGAACGTTTAATCCCCTTAATAAGACCAAACGTAAATACATTTGGCAGTTTTACATAATTTGACACGAGAGCGGGCCATCAATCTTTTGACGCTGAGCCAATGAAGATAAGTGCTTAGGGAGTGAATTGCTGCATTATTTAGGCCATGCTATGAAGGTATTCAGTAAGATTCTGTTCTGTAAGTAAAAAAATATATAGTTTTTTTTTTTGCAATCAGTTTTTCAGCAAAACAAAAAGGGTAACAAATGCATTTATTTAACTGTATATGGCACGTTATCTTATAATCTCAGACTTCATCTCCAAAGAAAATCTGTCAGCTCGCTCTCCTCTTCCAGCGCTCCGGCTTTCACCCGTGTTAAAACATCATAGCAATGTCGCTCAGCCTGTTTTTGTGGTGGTTTCCTCCCCATCACATACCATTCTTGGTAAATTACAGTGTATAATCTGTCACTCTGATAAGAGTAATGACATGGCAAATATAAAATTAAATATAAAAAAAGAAGCCCATTAATTTTGCATTGGAAATTGGAATGAAACAGAAGCTTAGCGTGCTTGTGTATGCGAGTGGGGACCTGAAATATTCAGTGTGCTTCTCCTTGTCTCCTCTGGCCATTGTTAGGAACACAACAGCCCCTTGGTCATATCCAAGGCCTCCCACACTGAAGCCGACGAGTCTTCCTTTGCATCACAACCGTACTGTAAATACATTGTTGTCTCAATTTAGAGCGTTGAAACGGCCTCGGTGTGTGCAAACACAAGGACCGTTCTGTTCCAGCCGGTAGTGTTGGACCCTTTTTTCTGTGTTGATTTGCATTTACGTAAAACTCTTTCTGTGCATATATGCCTGAGTCAGGTCAAAGGCTGCAGGGAGGTCAGGGGGAATGAATGGAAATGCAAGGTGGCTAGCTTTTAACAGCTTCCCACTCAGCTTCTAAACAAAGGGGTAAACAAAAACAAAGCTTTACCCACAAAACAGCTGCCCACTGAACAGAACCAAAGGGCCAGAGGTACATACAGCATGTAACGAAGGCAAAAGAGCACTCTGCTGTTCCCAAGTTAGCGGGTTAAATGATTCTGCCAAGAAGGATGGAAGAAACTTGCAGAAGAAAGGTGTGCTGAGCTTGTAGCATCATTCACAAGCAGACATTTGTTTGCTTCCAAAGCTGCTTTACTGTAACTGAGTATAAAAGTGATGGGTCTGAATACTTATGAACATGGGATACTTCAGTTTTTAATTTTTAATAAATTAACAAAATACTATAAACACATTTTTTTTTACTTTGTCGCTGTGGAACATTTTGTGTAGAATGATGATGGAAAAAACTATTAGAATACATTTTATGTGTGTAATATAAAATGTAGAAAAAAGGGTCAAGGGTCTGAAAATGTTTTTTTCTGCATTATATGTGTAACCTACTGTCCATCAGTTTTCATCTGTTATCATCGTCTGTTATCAGAGAAATATTCATGCCAACAAAACAATTAGGGATAGGGTTATCCTCCTTTAATGATACACCTGCACTTTGAATGCAATTATTATGTAATAATGTAATTATTATCCCAGGGGACTCTGAGCATAAGGGCTGTGTACACCCTGAACGGCTTGATAATCCATCACAGGGCACACAAGCACACATTTAATCACACACTATGGGGAATTTGGAAATGCCAATCAGCCTAATTAATCTGCATGTCTTTGGACTGTGGGAGGAAACCGGAGTACCTGGAGGAAACCCACCAAGCGTGGAAAGAACATGAAAACTCCACACACACAGAACCAAGACAGAAATCAAACCCTCGGCCCTGCAGGTGCGAGGCCACAGTGATAACCACTACGCCACTGTGTAATTATAAAATTGCAAAGAGTGCCACAAGGTTTAATATTTAAAACAAGATGTACTTCATGCTCACCATATATTTGATGTGAACAGTTACAATATCTCACCCCACTATAGCTGGTTAACCTGGTGACATTATAATTTCCTGTGCAAATTTGTATTATTACCCAGTTGCAAAATGCAAGCTGAAGCTATGTTTCTCTATATTTATTCTATGTATTTAAGCTTTGTAGGCTTTTTTTGCCAGATTGTGGTAGTTTTGTTCTCAGCATTGTATTTTCACTAGCTAGCATGAACTAAGAGGTTAAGCTAGCGCTTGTGTGACCTCTGAGCTGCACCCAACCTCAGGGAAAATGCCTACGCACTAACACCCTGTGGAATTACAACAGAGAAGCAATGAGATTTTGCTCTTTCACCTGGTATTTTCACCTGGCAGTTACACTAATGTGCCTCTTTACTGATCTTTTCTTTTAACAGTAGGATAATGCTTCTGTCGTTTTGAGAGGACATCAGTAGATGTTCTTAAAGTGAACACTTAAGCTGCTTCTCAAGCAACGTACCCTAATGGTATTTAGTGTGAATTATGCAGGCTGTAACGCAGATGTGAAATCTCTCTTAAATGTGCATTTATTTGCGGCTCGCAGTCATAAACTGAAAAAAAATGCAGCACAACCCTATGTTACAAAAATTATTTTCACAAGTATTGCATTTTTTCTAATAAAGATGCCAATATTTTACATCAAGCATATCCTCTTTAATTATTTTCAGACGTTGCATGCAACGTTGACTTCAATCTTCTTTAAAAAAGTCTAATATAAAAGTAAAAAGAAAAGTATCAAATATCAGAAAATGACTTTGGTAGAAGTTAAAGTTACCTTTTACAATTTAACTTTAGTAAAAGTTTTAAAGTATATGATATTTATTGTAGTTAAGTATTAAATGAATTTTATTATTATTTACTATTTTATTATCTTATTATTAAGTAAATGTATTGTATATTGTAAACTATTGGAAGTAAGGGTAAAAAACTGTAAGCAGTTAGAATTTTGATTATGATCTTTATTGTGAGTTCCTTATAAAAAAAAATATATTTATCAGCAGCACTGTTGCCTTGCACCTCCAGGGTCCGGGTTTGATTCCTGTATCTATGTGCATGGAGTTTGCATGTTCTCCCCGTGCTTCGCGGGTTTCCTCCGGGTACTCCGGTTTCCTCCCACAGTTCAAAGATATGTAGGTTAGGTTGATTGGTGTTTCCAAATTGCCCATACTGTATGAGGTGTGTATGTGTGTGTACCCTGCAATGGATTGGCACCCTGTCCTCATGCCCTAAACCTCCGTAGGATAGGCTCCAGGTCCCTGCAACGATGAATACAGGATAAAGCAGTATAGAAGATGAGTGAGTAAGTGAATATATCAGCCTCCTCACAACTTCTTAAACATCAAATTTATTTAAATTTTTTTATTTAAATTTAAAAATGTATTTTAAAAATCAGTGTAATTAAAAATCTGCTTTGTAAGTTAGGCTAATCAGCAACATTACATCTGAACAGGCTTATTACTAAGATACTAAGAATGTTAATCCAAAGCACGTACACATTTCGTGCAAGGCCACGGGTGTACTGTATAACGTTATCTCCATCTCCACCACAGTTCACCAACTTTACCACTATAGTCGGGGTGATCTTAATCTGTTACCAGATTTACGTTAGTAACGTTCCATGATGGTATCAGTCATCATTGATTCTAACTGTGACCACGACATGTGCCTTCCACGCTTGGTGGTTCGCAAAAGACAGCCATTACGTCAGCAACTAAGCAATCTAATAGGTGCAATAACGAATAACTAAAAATGCTTAGAAGAAATGTATCGAAGTTATGGTTACAAGAATTTAGTCTGATTTGTGATTGGTTAGATGGCCAAATGTAAGTGCTCCTGCCTCAGCCAGAGACCCAGTAGATAAAAGTGAACACAGGTTGCAGAATTCTTTTTCACCAGGTACAAAAACTGAGAATATAATAGCTTTCTTAATGATGCTCATCATCAATATCATCTTTGAAGCGTCACATTTGACAATTTATTGTAGACATAACCATAATATTTATTTTTATTTTTTTTCAAAAGGTGAACATAGCAAATAAACTCTCTTTCTTTATTCATTTTTCATTAAAAAAAAATCAAACAACACATTTTCCAATATTTATTGCATTAGTATATTTGAATTGTATATAAAGTAAATTTCATTATAACAAATAATGGAAACTCTGATGTTTTGTTTCACAACCCAAGAATGTTCCTATATATATATATATATATATATATATATATATATATATATATATATATATATATATATATATATATATGTGTGTGTGTGTATATATATATATATATATATATATATATATATATATATATATATAGTATATAAATATACAGTGAAACTTTGGATTACGAGCATAATTTGCATACAAAATTATGCATACAGCCCCGAAAAATAAATACATAAAAATAATTAACACAAAATATAAAGTAAAATAAAAAAATTAACCTGCATTTAACCTTAAAAAAAAAAGGAAAAGTAAATCCCGTTTCCGTTTGTGCGCGCAGGTGCTATTTATGTGTGTGTGTGGCCAAATGTAAGTGCTCCTGCAGTTACACATACAGTGTGAAGCTAAAGTAAGAAGCCCCTCCCCCTTTCCACTTCCTCCACACTTTTCACACACATGCACGCACACAGCGGAAACACTGTTTTATCGGAAAAATAAACAAAAAATCCCTTTAATAACATTTGATTAAGCGACACACTAACGGAATCACTGCTGTAAAGTAAAAATAAAACAAATTAACCTGCACTTTACCTTAAAAAAGAAACGCGACAGTGCTGTGTTTCTGTATAGAGCAGAGAGAAAGAGTGTGTGTGTGTGTGTGTGAGTGTGTCTGTGTGTGTCTGTGTCCAATGAGGCACGCGCATACAGACACAAAGAGCAGGCTGATACAGAGAGAGAAAATGGATCTTTAACCTCTCTAATAAGACTTGCTTTAAACGCGCTGTATACACACACATACAGACACAAAATAAAATGTTTTACGCACACACGTAGTTATACACAGTGTTATAGTAAACAGTACAGCGTGCACAGATGTTTATACCAGTGAGAGACGCGCACTAAGACCCAGCAGGGGAGACGCCACACAATTACCCACAATCCCGCAAGAGAGAGAAAAAACATTGGCTCAGTTGTTTCAACTGAGTTGTTGCTCAACTTTCTCGTTTTCCAGGTCAAATTGTTTTTCAATACTCGCAAATTGCGTTACTCGCAATCCGATTTTTTTTGGTATTTTAACATATTTATCAAACAAACTCTGCATAAATTCCAGACCAGTGTGCATATGTTACCTGTAATAAACTGCAGCCTTTTAGATAATTACACAGGTAAATATTGCCATTTTGATCTTTTTTTCCTAATAACTGTGTCATTTTTTTTTAAAATGTCACATAACGTCAAGCATTAAAAACATGTAGCATGTTCAGTGGGCAGGTGACATTTCTTACCTTTTTGCTTGAAGAACTTTCTTTTTTTATGCTATTTAAGGAAGCCAAAAGAGGTAACCCTCTGATGAACTACAGTTAAACAGCAGCTCTTCAAGAAGCATGGTTTCTTAGCAGCACTAAGGATTTGGGGCGGGCTTTTAAATCTTTAACATTATCTGATTTGAAAGTGGAAAATGTGTTTCCATGGAGCTCTACAACTAACTTGACTTTCTACCAAAACAATAATCCTAGATAAACAAATAACAAAATTTACTATATTTATAATAGTTTAGATATCAGAAATGGCTAAATTGATTAAGTTTAAGGTGTTTGCGTGTGCCTGTGCCATGAGATTGCTTGGGCACCGCATCTAGTGCGTTCTTCACCTTAATGCTCTGAGCTCTATGGGTATGTGCGCATTAACCAGCTTAAAGTAACTCAATTCCAATTGTTTTACCCTAATGCGAGACAGTTCTTATCTTTTTATGTCTGTCTAAATGCACAAAGCGATGTTTTTCAGATTGGATCTAAGACACTTTCATATATGGTCCTAGATTGCATACGTTTCCATTACACTGTCAGGGCTCTTACCTCGGCGCATGTATTGGGTGTTTGCTTACGTCCCTCTTTCTTCTTTCTTCTGGACCTCAACAAATACAGCTGGCTAACTGTTTGCCGTCCTCCAGAGCCAAATTACAAGCTTTTTTTTGGGCCAAAATTAATGCCATTGTTTGAAATGAATGAGTGGTCACACAAATTCATGACATATTAAAGCCCAGATGGCACAAATGCGTGCAGATTCAGAGGACAGACGCATCCACATCAATGCCACTTGTAATTATGAATGTGAATTGTTATGACATGAAAAACCAAACTGATCAAAAAACAAAACAAAACGGAATTAAGCAATGTGGCTTGTAATGTGATCGTAACCTTGGTTACTGTTTGTAATAACCTATTGCTCAATGCCACATTGGTCAGTGCCGATGCAATCAAAATTTTAACAAGATATTTTGGTAGTGCACTAGAATGTAACATAAGCATGAGACATCTCTTGACCTATTTTAATTCCATGATCATTTAAACCTTTACTCAAAATATGCTCATTTTCTATAACAAAATACATACAGCTTATTTGGCATATAAGTATTTTTCTGTAAACTAATCTAAGTGGCTTTGATCATGGATCAGGCATTTAAAATGCCCATAATAATATTAATAATAACAATAATAATAATATTATTATTATTTTAGGATGTTTTGGTTAATTATTTTTAATTTGGCTTAATACTTTTGCATATCTACTGTATTAACCTAATCAATTGTATATTTTTATAGGTATTTTAAAAACAGTTATCTTGTGCACTCATACATAATGTAAATTCATGTGTATTCTTTTGTTACATACAGTACGAATGTATTCGAGAGGGTGATGTAAAAAGTGAAGTTATGCTTGTGTTCAGCTTAAAGAAGATCATTTTCCTCTTTTCCGCTTTTGAAGATATATGTGTAAAAGCCAGACAAAAAAGCCCAGTGCAACTAAATACTGTAAACCCTGCTTTTAGGCTAGTTTAAGTACAGTTCCTCACAGGATTACATACTTGGCTTTCTTAAACGGCATGAAATTCCATGAAAATGTTCTCAGGTAGAAGCAAGTAAAAACCTTTGGGTCAAGCTGCTACACAAAATGTGATGTAAGGGCTAGTTATCAGGTTTTTTTCTCCCAATAATTTTTTAAATTTTTGATTTGTACAAAATTGGAAAATGCACACACCCTTTTATTTTAGACATGGGAAGCACCAGTCACCACCCGTTACGATATTATCACGATACCTAGACGCAGATTAAATTAATATTCTGTAAGATTTATATAATTAAAAAATTTTAAATATCCAGGTCTGGTATTACATTCTTTTCTTATTTTCTTACAATATTAGGGGCTTAAGCCATAAAAATAGACATAACTTAATTTTATTTAACAGTGTCACAACTGAATTGAACAACTGAGTTATTAAATGTAGCCGGTTCCTTATAGCAGTAGTTATACATGGGCAGCATTTAAACAATACAATCTAACTTCAGTACAAGAGTTTAACATTTAACGAAAAAATTTAATTATTATGTCATTCAACATAATTATTACTTTTTTAAAAATCTTAGCTAATAATTCAGTCCTTCCACATCGGATACCAGTGTGTGAATAGTTTAGAGTGCACCACCAGGATTTTAAAGAAACAGTAATGTTGTACCACCTAAGTCCCCCAAACCCGGTTTCTAACACAGGCACGTGCTGCTTCTGATATAAGTGTTTTGAGACCACTGTATTAGTGTGCCAATTTGTGCCATGTTTTATGACCGGTGTAAGAATATGTGATGGGATTCGTTCACATCGTTTGGAGAAACAGGGAGATTGGAGGATTTTAATGTGCCCAACCTTTGGTATTGTATCACCATGAAAATAGGTTTCTGTTGGCACAGGCTTGGTGATAGCAGATCAAGCTGAAATCCAGACAGTTCCAATCACGAGCTGATTGATCAGTGCATCTCTATTATAAATGCAATAAATCGTTTAAAAATCAGTTTTAGAGTCACTGTTGCGTTTCCTGATTCATAACTGAATTGATTTTGTCCCAGCTCTAGTTAATTAATTAATTAATTTCTTTATTAATTAAGTACTTTATTGATTTTTTTAGGGGGCTGGAGAGGCACCTTGATTTTTTTTTTGTTTTTATGTTTAAAAATGAATAAACTATTGATAAACAGATTCGTTTTGCTGTTTATAACCTCAAATCCTCTAAGCCCACAAAAGAATCAACAATTTGAGATGGAGAGGAAGGGATGGGGTTGTCGGAAACAGGTCTCTTAACATTGGGGATTTCATACCATCATTTTAGATGTCAATTCACATCATATTCGACTCTTCACATGGCTTATTGCATTATAAGCATTAATAGTGAATTTGCGGCACTCCTACTTACAATGGTTCGTAATTTGGTTATAGAAAATAGTATGTAAGAAACTTCACTTAATATCATAATATTGTAATTTTAAGTAGTGATGATTATCTCATTATACTACACACGTTTATCTCTGCACAAATTTGTATGGAATATCCTGGTACATCTAATATCTCTGAGATCTTTTTTAAACATGTAAAAAATTTAATTAGTGAATAGAAATATTTTTATGGCATTTTCAGTTCCACCTGTGTACTTGTGCCTTTTGAATACATTTAGTACTATAACTGATTATCATCAAACATTTATTTGATGAATTTATCTGTACGTTATGCAGTACTGAGCAAAAGTCTTGCGCCACCACTCATTTCTTCATATTTTACTTCCAAACAGACAGACTTTCTTGTATTTTTTATATAATCTTGAGGAATAGTTCTCCAGGCTTCCTGAAGGTTTTTTTTTTGTCTTTGATTGTCAGTGCAGTTTTTGTCTTTGATTGTCAGGGCAGAAAGTTTTTTAAAAATGTTTGTTTAGTCTTACAGTGTCCTCTGAATCATTCAAGCATAAAAATCATCAAACGTAAGGCGTGAGAAAAAAGTTGAGATGATGACAGATGATCAGGATGGTGATTAGTATACTGGTGATACTGAATGCGGAATGATTGGATCAGATGAGAAATGAGGATGAGACAGGAAATAAGAAGGGAAATGAGGTTGCTGCTGAGGTGCCAAGCAAATTTTTTATTGTATCCCTAGGCACATATAACAGTAAAACATTTGTACATTTGTTCAAAATGCGGCTCAAGAGTTGCACAGTAATGTGTTTCCTCTGTAATTATGCTTTATCATAATGTATTACGTTATGAATAGAAATAGAAACTACTTGTGTATTTGGTCATTTCGGTATTACTAACATTAATTACTTCTCAAAACGCATGACATAGTCTAATCTGTATAACAGGCTTCTGAATTGCGCTTCCTCATGTTTATTATAGTCCCTCATAAAAACCTCACATATTCTTGATTTTATGAAATTAGTGAGTGATCTAGTGTCTAACCGAAGCTAGAGAGAAGGCTTGTCAAATAGCTTGTTAATATCAGTTAATTACAGTTAAATACATGCTGTAGTGTGTTTGGTTCTCAACCTGGCAACACAGATGCTTCCTGTCTTGCATAATAATTAGGCCTGCTTCACCATCTTTAAAATGTCACCAGGGACAAGAG
This sequence comes from Clarias gariepinus, assembly GCF_024256425.1. Classification (NCBI taxonomy): domain Eukaryota; kingdom Metazoa; phylum Chordata; class Actinopteri; order Siluriformes; family Clariidae; genus Clarias; species Clarias gariepinus. Next base: position 17,539,465 of record NC_071122.1, read on the forward strand.
GCAGCACGACTTCCTTTAGGTTTCAGTATACCACAGAAACACCCAAGTCACCACCGGCTGACAGTGAGTCAGCTTACACAGTCACGAAAATACTTGTTTATTAGAAGTGACCTTTAATGACCCACGTTTTTTTTTTTTTTTTTTCAATGTGGGAGTTCCCAAACTTTTCAGACAGATACCCCAGAACAAGTTTCTTTTACATGCAAACTTAGTAAAAAAAAAGAAAGGTTTGGTAATGCTGATTAGATTTGTGTACAATAAGACCAAATGTCTGTGAACCACTATACAGTATATTACGGTTCTGGGGGATTAAATCTGAAATAGGGTGTTCAAAAGGGACATACGGGTGTGATTGGTTAGAACTCTACAAACGTTTAACACTATAGTGCACATTGACGAATGCCAAAACTCATTTATCTACTAAAACGGCATAAAACTCAAACGGAAAATCTACGCCAAAATGTAGGCAAAGCACTAAAAAGGAAAATTTCCGGACAAAGAAGTAGAAGTTTTTATGACTTATGTCACTGACAATGAAAGGATATCGTTAAGCAATTTAGCAACAAAGGAGAGAACAGGAGTAAAGTTGCTGGAAAAAAAGTGACATAAAAAAATGCTTTTTAATTGACTAATAAAAAAATTCTCAGCCCAAATCTCTGAGACCTACACACTCTTTAAGCTGACACAGTTCGTCCTCCCTCACACCACCGCACTCTCTATGATACCGTGTTTAAAAATTAGGAGTTTAAAGGTCATATGGAAACCTGATGTTTTCAGGCAGAAGCTGATGACGGCATGCAGAGCGCCGGGGGCTGGTATGGCCTGTTATAGATACACGAGACATTCCGTATTAGGTCAGTATTTTATCACTTGGCCAAAGAGTCTTACACAATATTACAACAAGATGCCGTGTCTGCAGAACTGACATATGTGCCAGCTGAGTCATTGCATCTTGTCCTCCTATTCTACATTTCCTTTTTTTGTAAATCAAACAAGAGCTCTTATTTGTTTTCATTTAAATATATTTTTGCTGTCTTTCTTTTTTTCTTTATCTTGTAATTTTTAATCCTATTTAATACGAAGTGACTGGTTTTTACAAGCGTTTGTGGGTGTAATTGTAGCACTAACTACAATTAGTAGTAACTCATTCCCAATGCATTTGATTTGAAGCCAGCTGAGGGTTCGAATAGTTATTCTTTTTATACAAACTCAGGAAGAAAATGTTTGAAATAACAGGGCTTTCATGAATATGAAATGTCATGCTCCGGTGAATAATTTATGAACAAGTTCACCTGAAGCCAGCTTCATTTGTGTTGCTGATCTTTCCCCCTTTATAACCCGAGTTTTATTTAAATTGACATTATTCATGAGCAATACATTATTTATAGGACTGTTATTAAAGGAAGTAGTTTTCACCAAGGTGATTGTTCCTGACCCAAAAACAAGCAGAGCAAAAAAAAAAAATGTTGTGTGTGTTACGTCATGTCCACACGCTGTATCTTTAAAGCTGCTAATGAGTCTCGTCCTGGTTTCCTAAAATATAATAAATCTTGTGTTCTGGAGCAGATTTGTACACGTGACATGCATAGTCTAGATTATTATATATATATATATATATATATATATATATATATATAAAATCATTATTATTAATTTTAATTATCATTATTTTTCCCTCCAAATTAACTGCAGTTGTCTTTCATATAATTATCTTAACCAAGATATCTACACATTAGTTTAAATTAATGTTAGGGTTCACACAGAGGCCCTGAATCAGGAGGAGCAATATGGATGACATTTATATGTATCACCGTGTGTAATTCTGTGGTTGTAGCTTCCTCGTTTTTTTCACACGTTTTGTCTCTTTCCAAGGCAAACAAGGTCACCTCCCCTGCTCTTGATTCACCTATATTCATTAATAAACCGCAGTTATGTATATTAAAAAAAAACATTACTGTAAAATACGCCTGGATGTGATTTATGGGCTGTTACAATAAGTCCGATATGCTAAGTTTGTGTAAACACTCATCCAACGCAAACGAAGTGCTCATCCATTCGGGCCGACTGATTCAGCAGACGCCCACCACAGCCACACTAGTTCCCTAAGACAAGTAGAAGAGAACATCGCTCTAGGAGAGGGAATAGGGACACTAAGGGCCGTTGTTCCTCTCCGAGACTTCCAAACATCTCTTGTGTAATTTAGGGGAAGTGGAGGCGGGGGAAGAAGGGAGTTGTAGACGCTGGACAACAGGGCTTCGTGCATGACTAAGGCTTTTCCTGTAGGTCTTATTCTTCCTCAGTCTCACGAGGAGAGTGGCTGCCGCCACCAGCTCCGGCGCCGTTAAACCGAGCAGTGCCGATATCAATGCTCATTGTGATGTCCATTTAGACAGCGAACTGATCTGAGGTACACGTCTCGGTAGAGAGCTTTCACTGTGACACACGTAGGATTCAATTTGTGACTTTTGTTTTTTAATGCTTTATTTTTGGGAGTTGTTACAAAACTTTGAATCTGATATGAGGCATGGCTGGAACTCTTGAATACACAAGGCCAGGTAGGTTAACCAGGGCATCTTTTATCACTGTTATTTGTGAAAACTGTTATGAGACAAAAGATAAAGAATTAATGTAATGAAGTCATATTACTGTTGCAGTTCATAAATCTTCATAACACGTTATTGATGTACTGTACAGGTTATGGCGCAGGTCATATGTCATCTCATTATATGCGTATGGAAATGTCTAATGCATGTGAAGAAGCAGCCTTTATTTGTTATATATGCGGTACAGCACAGTTGAAGTAATAGTCTTTTTGCCTGTGTTAGAGCCCTTTATGTAGCTAGAGGTAAGACCATTGATCAAGAGCCCATCAATGGCTGGGGCTTGAACCCACAACCTTCGGATCACTAGTCCTAGACCATTCCTTAACTGCTGAGCCTCAGCTGTTATTTGCGCAGTCATACATGTGGAACAAATACATAAAATGTACTCCCCTCCTGAGGACAGCTATATCTTGATAAACTATCTTGACTACTTGTTACCTTGTTTTTTTTTTTCTTCTTTTGTATGAATGATTTATTGAGGACTATTTTAAATATACCCTAATTAAGAATTTTAATCATTTCTGGTTCAAGCCTGTAGGTGTTAAAACGGTGTGTTTATACGATTAATGTCAAGTTACTCTTACATTTTATCCCATGTAACTCTAGCTATCCTCCCTGTGGTAAGTGCACCTCTAAAAATAAGCCACATGCTATTGTTGCCATGCAGCTGTTGCAGGGTTATTAGCCTCTGTCAGGAGCCGTGAGTGTGAAATCGTGCAGGCCTCCGAACACCTACACCGCTACCTTTTCTGAAACCGTCACCTCTCATACCGCGGGTCTCTTTTTTCCCCAGTTGTTAGGCTGTCCCCAGCGTAGCGCAAGGAGACAGAAGGCTCAATGTAGCGTAGTGACACCCGGATCACTTTCAGTAATTTTTTTGCACAAAGAGATAATTGTGGCCTCGGCCTGTGAGACAAATAAATAGCGACACACAAAAGCGGTAGAGAACGCACCATTGAACCAGGCCTCTGTAAGCAATCCAGGACGTTTTCCAAGGGTTTTATGTGTTTTGTTAGGGTTATGCTCGTGTGTTGTTTAGGGATATAATGAAATGTGGATTTAGAGCTCAGTTTTAGACATAACATGAGTTTTAAAAATGGCAGCGATTCATCAGCTAATTTGAGGCACAGTAAACAAAGGCTCTTTGCTTCGAGGCAAGGAATCAAAATTTAATTAGTAAAATGTAGTGTCGCGAGAGGTCAGAAAGCATTGGTGCTCTCTAGCAATGTTCTGTATACTATACAGTAGCAGTGCAGAGACTGAGATTTGGTTTTGAATGCAAGTCTAATTAAAGATGCATGACTGCATTGTTTCTGTACATGGAAATATTCCCTTTTAAGCAAACAAAGGCAGAGAAAGATGTAGTCTCAGAATAGTCACATGTCGGATGGCTTGGTGGTTAGCCCTGTCACCCTTACACAGTTGGGGGTTCTTGTCTGCTGCCTGCGTGCATGGAGTTTGCATGTTCTTCTTGTGCTTGGTGGTTCTCCTCCAGGTACACTAGTTTCCTTACACATTTAAAAGACACTGTGTGCTTTGTACCCTGATTGACATTTCCAAATTGCCTGTAGTGTAAGATTAGGTGTGTGTAAGTGCCTGTGGGCTGCTAGAGGTTGGGGCCTTCAGCAGCATACCTTTCCGTACAGCAATGCCCGCTGGCATGAATTTAAAGGTCATTGCACCAGCCATCGCTCAGAGACGTCAGCTTGAATTATGGATGGACATAAATAATGAAACCATAATCCATCAGTCAATCCATTTTCCAAAATGTTACTGTAACACGCCCCAAATAGTGACGTGATTTCCTTTTTTTTCACGATAGTGTATAAATATCCCAGTGTTGATAACTATGATCGATTTTGATGGATAAGTGATAGGTGTGTCTTCATAAAGAACGGGAGGAAGTTGCAAATAAAATTACACATGCATTACATACACCTCATTTTAATCCAACTTAATCTTTACTGTAAGTGAACATGAGCATGAGCAAGTCCCATGATCACAATAAGTAGGTAGGCCTTAGATGGAACTGGCGAGCCCTTTTATTGTCGTCTTTGTATTATCACTTTGTTGCGTTTTTAACCTCCAAGCCACTAATTGATTTTGGTGATGGACCATAAAAAAGAATGTTTTGTCTTGATCTTGAGGAAAAAGCGCAAAATTAGGGGAAATTTTGCCAAAAGGTATTTCTGATATATAGCAATGTCAATATTTATGTGTATAAAATAGAGTGACATTGAACAAAAAGCATTTAAAAAAGAAGAAAGAATGTAGTAAGTGCATTTGAATTGATTTTTTAAAAATGGTAAATTATGGCAGCACAATAAATAATATAGATGCTAAATCTCTACCATATTCTATAATATTCATAATTCATAATGCATTTGTCTCTGGAAGTTCCTTTTGTAGTGCGTTGTTGAGAACAGACTGGAACTGAAACCTCAGGTTTACCTTGGGAATTTTTTTTGGATTGCCCCAGTAGTATTTTGATCAACACTCAAGTAGAAGTGCTACTCCTGTGGTGTGAACCATGGCTTAATAATGTGCTGTTAATTTTAGATAATTTTAGATTTTACTTCATTATTAGTTAATTTTTTTTTTTTATATTTCTATTAATGAGGCTTTTCTTTAATGAAGTTTGGAGAGATTTCCCATCTGAAGTTTTTACTTAATTTCAATCAGTCTTTTACAGAAAAATGAAACTGGCTGGCTTGCAAAAGTGCACTTCTCTATTTGGTATAATATGAGGACATAACTGACTTGCTTCACATAGTGTAAAAACAGAAGTCGATAAGAATCATATGCAATGTGATGTTTATGTGTTTTTATATGTCTATATATATAAGGAGGTTGAAGCCCGTAGTGGGATCGTCGGTTCTCGGATGGGCGTTTCCAGTGGTATGACTCCACGGCACATGACAGCTACATCATTCGGGGAACTTCTATCATGGGACGTGATGTTAGAAATTGATTAGACGTTGATAACAGAGCTTTGAGCAACTTCTGTTTATCATCAGAAATTGAAAGTAAATTGTATTTTATAGCATTTTGCAGTGCTTAGCTCACCAATTGCAGCAGCCAAATATAGTATAAAATATAACTTTTAACAATAAAACCATGATAAAAAGGCATAATTTATACAGAATATAAATTTTGCTGCCAACAGCCCACTAGCTAAGATAACCTGTATTCAATTTAACTGTAATTTATTTTTTGTCAGTATATTGTTCCAAAAATCAGAATGTACAGTAACTTTAGATCCATAATGAGCAAGCCAGAGGTGACAATGGTGAGGAAAAGCTCTGGAAACTGATACAAGATGAAGAAAAGAAAAAACATGAGAGGAACCAGACTAAAAAAGGAACTTTTTTGGTTTACACTGGATAGGGGGTTATAAATTATTACTATTTTCCTGTAACTGTGTACTGTAAAGTCAGATAGCACTAAGTGTGTTAAAAAGCTGTTATGAGTATACGTATATAAATTCCTGGGATGAGCACTGGACAATCATCATGAGAACAATAGCACAGTAGCCTTTAAAGAAAAAAGTGATTCTTATGCATAAACCTCAGGGTTTAATTTAATTAATTGAAGATGGCTTCCTCCAAGATCTTCATTTTTTCAACACCTTTCTGAGTCAAAGTTTGTCATGTTTGTGCACTTTTGCACTTTGTTTTTCAGCTTCGCGCTAAGCTTCTGGCTTGCGTGACATAAAAGAGGAAGGGAAAAAGCGTGGGGTTGCACAGACAGAATCCAGACAACCAGTCAGGACTCGGGTTAAATTGCTAACATGACTGAATTCGATGACTGTACTCCAAAGGCATATTCGCTAGCTTTTTTCCTTAGACTATAATATTTGTTTCCGAACCATTTGTTTAATCATCTTACAATAAATTCTTAAGTTAGGAGTTGAGTTAGGAGTTGAGTTGAGGCACTTGACAACTCTAACTGGTCTTTGGATCTGTTTATCTGCTTTTCCTGTATAAAAAGGCACCAGAACCGATCGATCTAGCTCTTTGAAAACGTCTCTGGGGGGAGCCCCCAGCACCCCACCCCACTCCTCCAAATCACCTGCTCAGGCTTGTAAAACCCCATACTGTCAAACTGTCAGTGAAAGTTCATTGTACACATTAGACGTGGCTCTGTATTTCACTTAGGCCCTGGTTAGAACTACCCCAGGGGAGAAGGGTGTATCCGAAATGAGGAACAGAAAGCGAAGGAGGCTATTTTGGTCCTTCTTGCCTCACCGCTATGCTAGAGACAGGAGGAGAGGGTGAAACGGGGAGACATTGGGTGGGGAAGGCGAGTGTACCCTAAAGGCTAGGGTCAGGTTGTTCCTGAGCCTGTGGACAACAGCTCGGTGTTGCAACTAAAAATAGGACGAATCAAGGACGCATCCAAGGTGTTCGCATTTGTCTTGAGTGACATTATTTTGTAAATTATATGTCTGATCAAAGGTACGACCAACTCGAGTCTCCGTGTTAGTGGGTGTTAATACGAATTGTATTGTTTTGGAGGAATTTAATGTAGAACTGCAATTATAATCCTTCCTCTTTCCATTGTGTTGGAAATTCTGTATTTGTACTCACTGTGACCATTTGGTTGTTGCCATCAACTAACCAAAAACATATTCTAAGATCAGCATGATTTCCAACATTGCTACAGATTACCCACAATCCAGTTAACTGTAGCCCACAGATTTAGAAGCATTAAGCCTGCCTTGTTAAAAGGCCCTACTTAACATGGAAGTGTCGGCTGCTAAAAAAAGCGTAGCATATTAACACTCTAGGAACACTGTGGAGAGGGTGTGTGTATGTGTCTGTGTGTGTGTGTATCTATAAGACCATTCCTCTACCCCACTTTTCCGTTGCCATGAGATTTCTTCCCTCCCTCTTCTTTGATGTGGACGTACTGTGATATCGTGGCCCGGCTCTGACAATAGGCAACTTGTGCGAGTTTGCACGTTTGCACGTCACAGTCAGTGCATTCAAAAGCTTGGCATTCCACATGGGCGGAGTGGGAGAGATTCGAAGTGAAGGGTTCTGCCATGCTGAAAACTGTGAAAGCTTACCATGCCTGTATGAAGTCAGACCAGCCAGGAAGCAAGCCTTTACACTGTTTACAACAGAGTTGACTGCACTTGTTTGATTTCTATTACAAGTTGTACATCTAATCAGCACCGATCGCAATAACAGTATTCCAGATGACACCAAAACCGTCAGGAGTACCTTCTCTCGCTTTGTGAGAGTTATTTATACATTACTGCGCACCTAATCCTAATCCCTGGTGTTCCACCAGCTGTGAGTCCGGCCAGCTGTGTGTCCGCTGTCCCCGAGCCACTCAGTCCCAAAGCTTGGTTCTGCTGGACAGGAGTCAAACTATGGCCCTGGTGACAAACCCGGAGAGTTTCCGATGACTATCCGTCACCACAAAGCCAGCAGTGTATGTGCGTCTGAGTGTGTGTTTGTGTGTGTGTGTGTGTGTGTCTAAATCAGCCACTGAAATATAAACAGAGGGCTAAATGCAGCTTCAGTGCTATCTCAATAGGAGCTGTCTTGCTTATTGTACCTCGTCCACAATAAGCTTTTCTCCATATCCAGCCTCTATCCCTTTTTTTTTTTTTTTTTTTTTTACGTGGTCAGCGGTAAATGCTAACAACTGGAGCTGGCTTTTGCACCAGCCATGCCATCACACTGCCAAATGCATAAGAATTCACATGAGCCAGCTCATTCCAAACAGCTAGGGATGAAACACAGAAGACACAGGCCTGGACTTGTTGATGTTGTTTTTTTCCTTCATGCAACTTTATTCATCTATCAATCTCACTTTAACGTATTCTTGTTCCTGCTAATGTTTTGATTGTGATTGGACCAGACCAGACAAGCCACCTACCTTTTTACGCTTACTTGGTAGCACGGTACAGCTTTCACTTGTCTAGTAGGCCATGTAATGGATTTGTTATTTGTCCACCCTTGAAACACTGATTTATTATTTTTTGGGGGGGATATCTTTTTAATGGTCTAACAACCAAAAAAGAGCAAAGTCATGGGTGATTTGCATCAGGTCGCAACTGTGAAATAAAAAGGGGAACTCAAACTTGTAGGGACTCCCCAGTCCTCTAGATGAAAAAAGGTTTAGCATGAGAATTTTTGGGGGCGTGCCCCACCAGGACATGCCGCTCACATGATGAAAACAAGTAGGACACATGACCCTCACATGACTTCCTCAATCTAAGACGTGGTAATGCTGCTTGGCTTTAGGCCTTATTTATTTCATTGCACTCAGATACCCGTCCGTACTCCTGCCACATGAAGCGGTGTTCCTGGAATTCTCCCGGCAGTTCCAGCTCAGCTGGTCAGGTTATGCAGGTGTATTGGATGAGATGGGGATTATATCGAGGCAGGTGTCCAGAAAAACAGTTGATGATCATTATGGTACAGGATAGGTTTGAAAAGACGGCTAAATTCATCACCCTGACCTGTTAGAAGCAGGTGCATCGAAGTCAAGTACAACTAATATTCATGTTATGCGTACTACGTAATGTATTCTTACCTCTTTTTTTTCCTTCTTCCCCCAGTGTCCATCCTCATCTTTTTCTGATTTCCATCTTCCTCTGCAGCTATCACACCATCTTTCGTGCTGGACTGTGCGGCAGCTGCCCGGCCCCCACGCCCCCCTGCCATGGTGTCCCGCGTAGGCATGCGCCAGCTGCTCATGCGTGAACAAATGCAGCAGGAGGAGCAGCGGGAGCGCCAACGTCACCTGCACCACGGGCAACAGCGGCCGCCCGGGCCTTCTGCTCCCACACCCGCCATAAATGCACCCGTGCACTACCCGGAGCCGATGCAGGTGCCCGTCGAAGTGCTGAAGGTAAGCAACTGCAACCATATCTTCACTGCCTCTTTGGCTTTAATATTATAATAGGTTGTGTGTGTGTGTGTGTGAGAGAGAAGTTCTGGCAGAGATACTGTACAATAAGCTTTAAAGCTCAGATTCTCAGTAGGATTTACACTCCCGGTCCTCCTGTTCCTTCCAAGAATGTTAAGGGCATGTATGAGGTCCTTCACAAACACCTGATCCTACTTTCTACTTAAAGCTGCAGTACGATGGCCAATCACCGACGTCCGAGCAGTTCATTCGAGAGCAGATTAATAGGAGTTGGCCGCTTGAGTGATCTTTTCACGTGCTTCTCTGGCTTCTAGCGCAGAACTGTACCTTTGAGTGGTTTTGATTCAGCCTAAATTGCACTCATGAAATCTCGACCTGCAGACCTACCAAGGACGAAAGAAAAGGTGAAGATCGAATTATTGTCAAAAGAAGAATGCGGTGGAGCAGCAATCAAGTAAAACAAGAAGTCTATGTGCCTTGATGTGTTCTCGGATATGTCAAGAGATATGTCAGAGATGTGTCATAGAACGCCCTGCAATGGATTGGCACCCTGTCCAGGGGTGTACCCCGCCTCGTGCCCTAAGCCTCCTGGGAGAGGGTCCAGGTCCCCGCGACCCTGAATACAGCGTTATAGAAGATGAGAGAGAGTGAGAGATGTGTCATAGAACCAGATAAGAGGCGCGATCGACTTTGTGGGTTATTCTATAAAAGACTGAACACGATCTTATCAATGAGCCGAGAACAGACAGCCCAGTGCAATGCTGCCGTGCTTGTGTACACTTGGGCTAGCTGTGTACAGTGGGTGTTTGCTAAACTGAAATATTTTCAGTCAAGCATACAGTAGTGTTGTTTTTGCTATGTTCTTTTCAGTGGCGCTGCACCAGAACCTGAACATGCATGCCGAAGTGTGCAACACGCAAAGGTATAAAGTCCTTCTGCGACATTGGTTATAGGATAGTAAGTCAGGGCGTCGTAAGCGACCGGGCTTCTGTCATCACTTTAAAATAGATTTTTTGCAAAAACACATTTTCTCAAAGATATTTTATTCCTTTTATATAATAAACATCTATCTGTACACTCATGTAGTTTCTAATCATGAGTCATCAGTGCAATGGAAAAAAAATCATGCAGGTACAAGGCAAGAGTTTTTGTTGAACTTCATATCAAACATCGGAATGAAGAAAAAGTGTGATGTCTGTGACTTTAACCGTAACAGGGTTTGTTGGTGGCGCATCGACTGGTTTGAGTATTTCAGAAACCGCCTTTTCACAAACAAGAATATATAGGGTTTACACAAAAATAGTAATTGTCTGCAAGATGAAACGCCTTGTTAAAAAGAGAGAACAAAGAAAATGTTGATCGATGCTCTGAGCAGACAGAAAGTATATAGTAACGCAAATAAGTATTGTTTACAACCGTGGTGAGCAGGAAAGTATCTGAAAATGCACAATGTGTTAAATTTTAAGGTGGATGGGCTACAACAGCAGAAAACCACTCCAGGAATAAGAACTTTGGACATATCACGTATCATGGGCACGGGCTTATCTTAAAACCGCAAGAACCGAATCTCTTATCACATGTTGGCTGAATATATAAGTTCCTAATAAAGTAGACTCGTCTCTCCTACTCCTATATCTTTTTAAAATCTTCGATACAAACAATGCAGCCTGGCATGTTAAGACAGGTTAAGTCTTGGTCAAGATTAGAACGTTTGTGTGTTCACTATTTACTGATTTGGTGCGATCCAAGACAGCCAGCATCAAAGTTGTAGGAGTGTCAACATTTTTTTGAATAAATTCTCAGAATGTGAGCGTTGCTTGTTAATAGTCACCAATGAAACAGAGGTAGAGGAGGAGACAAAACTTGCTGTACAGCTACAGAAGCCATAATTGTAAAATGTAAATAACATGTGCTAATGAAAAGGAAAAAAAGAATGTTGCATGAAGCCAGATGGATGCGTGTGGGACTAGAATGTTTGCCTTACAGCCAAACTCTTCACAGTGCTGATGTTATAGTAAGTGATATATAATAGTAATAATATAAAAAATATTTTTCTCGGCGACAAAGCTTCTGTAGTTGTAGTTTCTGTAATTGGAAAACTCTAATATGATTTCATAGAGTCGTTTAAGGACATGGCCTTTTGTGGTTACACCAGGTTTCACCTCAGTCAAGGTCACCGCATTAGATTATAGGTGTAATTTATGTATTGGACATTCCTGAGATGCCTCTGGGTAGGGTACCTCTATGTTGTTAGAAATTATTAGTGGCTGATGTTTAGAAGCTGTTGTTCGGTGCTGGAGTGGAATTTTACATCTGATATTTGGGTCTATAACTAGCTTGAGTCATAAAATTAGTTGAGTTGTATTTCTGTTTTGTGTGCAGATGTTTTTGTGTATACTGTACATGTGATGCACATATTAGTGTTGCCACAATTTAAACAGTTTGGATACTGAAATGTACATTTTTTTATACATTTTGCACCATACTGTACTTCCGTGGTTGAAAAAATGCATTAGGAAAATTCTAGTCATAACTAGTCTGGTCTAAATAGTTTGTGAGATACCATTCTTAGAAAGCATTTTGATGAGACTGATTAGATGCATCATAATCTATAAAGGACTTTATGTCATGTTGTCAGATCATTTTTTAAATCCTGATGTGTCCCTGGTAGGAAGAATAAAAATGAATAAAGTACAAATCATACAATTAGTTGTGTTTTATTTCTATCTGTTTACAGTAAAAAGTAGTAATAAACATTTTTGTTTAACAACAGCTTGGTGTGGTTGCTAATACTGCACTTTGATTTTTTTATAGCACAATAAGTTTATATATGGAATCACTTGTTTAAACATGCGCATTATTAATAATCATTAATATAATATGAATGCAATTAAAAGTAAACAAATCCTGTGTCTATGCTGTATTTTAGTATAAAAGATCATGCACTTTTTAGACACTCCCTAAGTGACTTTATTAGTATCTTTAACTGGAGAAAATAGAAAAATGTTTTTGTTGTGCTCAGTTCATCGTCGACTCCAGAGTAAAAAAAAAAAAAAATCCACTTTATTTATTTATTTAAGAAATAAAAGGCAGGATATCGAATGTATAGTGGATGTTCCAATATAAAAACAACTTCTAGGACCCTGTAAAGCAGTGCAGGCACAGCGGTACAGCTGTGTTTAGGGACTCGTCTTTTTTGCCCACTTTACAGCTGAACTATCTGCATATTTCACTTTGGGCTGCCTCTTTGCTGATGCCATCTGAAAAACGTGTTTAGCCCTCCCTACCATTGCTCGTGAGTCATTTAACTCTTGCAGCTGATATTACGTACAAAAACCTCTGTGAGGTTTTTCCCCTCTATGTCACACACGACACTACATTATGTTTAAAAAGAGATCTTACCCCATTACCCACATTTGCATAGTGAAAACTATAGTACCATTGTACCTGCTTGTTACTAATATGTCATGCACCTTAGTTGACGTTTGTGAGCTAAAATGCTTTGAACAAGGTTCTTTAGGACATGGGAGAAGAGGAGGACTTTCAGGTTAAACTATTGTGGATTCGTTCTTGCACCTCTGTGGCTAGACTGTGTGGTGCCAGTCATAGGGAATGCCTTACTGGAGCTGGGAGTGTTGTGATTCATGCCACTTATGGGAAGTGTTCAGAGTGAGTTATCAGCATTCACCAGCGAGGAGTAACAGCAGCTTCAGTTTCACAGGAGGCTCGGGTGGTTATAGAGCCATTCATCCTGCCATGTCTGGGCAGAGAAATGTGGAAGGAAGCGCCATGGCTAGTAGCCACTAAACCGAACTGCTCTCCTGGAATACTCTTTCCCAGGCCTTGGGCTTGTTAGCTACAGTAAGTAAAAAAATACCCTTGGTGGCATCATTATTACTTTGTCACTTATTTGCTGACGGCAAAGCATTTTCATATGCATTAGTAAGCATTTGTTTATTAAAACTATGTCTATGCAGGCGTGATTAATGCTTAAGGGATAATTCTGGAGTCTTTTTACTTTGTCTTATTATACAGTATATACATATCAGACATCTGAAATGGTTGAGCACTTTTTAATTAGACAGAGTAAAAAGACTCCATCTGACAAAGCATCATGAACCTCTTTGTTGACTGTTTGGATGTTGCTCCAAACCAACCCAAGGAAGACCGAGACCATTAAACAAAAAAAAAGAAAAAAAAAAAGAAAAGTGCATTTTTTTTTCAGAAAGAAAGTTCATTTCTGCTCCACATTTGGTTAAATTTGTGGTGCTGTTTATCAGGCAACTGTGTTAATGGTTGACGAGGACAATGGATCTAGTAGAACTGTAACCCAAGACAAAACCCAAAGAGTCTTGACCAAAACCTGTGAAAAGAAGAGTAATTTAAAAGGAATGAATTGTGTTCGTCTGGTAGTGCAAGGTTATGGAAAAAGCATTCTCTTTTTCTTACCACAGTTTTCCAGGCGTACGAGCTGTTAAACAGGTGCTGGTGGAGACGGGTGAGGCACTAGATTGCTGATTAAAGGGTCGGGGGTTTCGAGCGGCAGCACAGCTGGGTTTCCAATGTTGGGCCCTTGAGCAAGGCCCCTAACCCTAACTGATCAAACAAACATGTATATATAACCCGCTACTGAGATTTAGTGCCAGTCCCAAGCCCGGAAAAATTGGGTGGGTTGTGACAGGAAGGGCATACAACATAAAACCAGTGCCAGATTTCGAGGATCAAATGAACCGATGGGGCGGGCCCTAGAATAAAGGAACAAAGCCCAAGGGGGGAAAACGGTTAAGAGAGTTATATATTTAAAGTAAAGAATGACCTTGTGCTCATGTCTTTTTTAGCACCTGTATTTGAACCTCATTAAAAACAATGAAACCTTTACATGTCCAAAGATTATAATTTTTTAACTAAAACACTGACTTGCTGTGACAATTCAAAATACTGTATATTTTGTACTGTTTTGCTCTTTTCCTCATCCCCATTTTCTTTTTAATTCTTCTCTAATTATTACATATTTATTTGTTTCCTTATTAGGTACAAACACACCTGGAGAACCCTACTGACTACCACATCCGCCAGTCTCAAAGGCAGCAGGTGAAAGAGTACCTGTCCAGTACATTTGCCCCCAAGCAGGCCGTCCATGCTGCAGCTGGTATAGTCCACCCATCTCCACCCAACATGGTGCAGTGCCAGTCAGCCGGTGCCGTGCAACCCCTGCCCTCACCTTGTGCATCACAGCTTGTCCCCTCAGCAGGGAACAGCGCCCCCAACAGTCCTATGGCCATGCTGAACATCTCCTGCAGCCATGAGAAAGAGGTACCGGAACCCTGTGCTTTTTTGCTTGGTTTTAACAATAAGTCTTGTTCAGTGCAATGTTTATATGATTTATTAGAGGGTCTTCTTCTTCTTTTTTTGCTTAAATGATTATAAAGGTACATAGGTCAGACAATTGTAAACCTTGGTTAATAAGTACCAACCACTTAAATTTTGGGCTAATTTGCACAAGATATTAAACCCACTTTTGTGAACTAGCCCTAGGATTTTTGACATTTCTATAAAATTAGGGTTAAATAACTCAAAATAGAACAACCATCAAAGTCCTTAAATTAATTTTCACAAAATCTGATTTAGATGATTTGTGTTAAGTTTGGGGGTGTTAACCATTCTCTCTCACTCATTCTCTCTATACCACTTATCCTGTACAGGACCGCGGGTGGCCTGGAGCCTACCCCAGGGGACTAGGTGCACTAGATGGGGTACGTTCTGGACAGTCCATCACAGGACACAATCATGCACACACTCACACACCCCCTTACACATAACAAGGAATTTGGAAAAGACAATTAGTTAAAACTAGATGTCTTTGGACTGTGGGAGGAAACCGGAGCACCAGCAGTAAACCCATAAAGCATGGAGAGAACATTTTTTTTATTTCTTTTTTTTCCCCCCCAGGCAAAATTAAACTTATTTAAACACACATTAAAACCAAGGTTGCTTGTTTTGGTAATTTGTAAATGTTAACAATTAGTTATTATTAGTTATTACTATTAGTTATTGTTTCCTTTGTTTCATTTTGTCATTAATAGAACGCAGTGTTCAAGAATCAGTTTCTCACAGCTTCATTCAGCGCACCGGGTTTTTCCCTTATCTCCAGGAGCATTGTTATGCCTTACTGGTCCTTTCTATTCCAATGTTCAGTGCACATCATATCCAAATTCATCTCAGGGCTTTCAGTCATTTTCATCTTTCTCTATTTCTTGCCTCGTGTGTGTGTTTTTTATTTTTTATATCACCCAAAGGTCAGAGTGTTAACTAGCCAAACTCAGTTGTCACTGGAGTTTAAGTGGCCAATTATGGTTGCAGTGGTGTAATTAGAGATTAAAGAGTGACAGGGAATGTATAAGACACTGGAGAGAACTTTTGAACTTGGCAGACTTTGGTCTTTTTCCTTCTTCTTCTCCTCACATTTAAGTCCGTAGCATGATGAGTTGAGTATGTGGTCATATACTACAGCGACTCTGAGACAAACAACTGAGAGTAAGTCTATTCAATAAGAGAAAGAGAAGAATGCTCTTTCTAGGAAAATTGTTGTTTGACAGTGCCTTGTAATATATGAGGGCTGAGTATGAGATTGGCAATATATATATATATTACATACAGTTGATTAAAAATGAGCTGAAAGAAACATAATGAAACTCCATGTAGGTCTGTATTGACTGTTATTGCTCTAATACCTGTAAGAACATTTTAATAAGCAGCTTCTTGTGTATATTTCTGAGCAGATGGAGGAAGTGATTGAAGACATCATCAGCATGCAGTCCAGCTATGATGACATACAAAATTATGTTGACCCAGTGATACAGATGCCAAACACTGTAAGTGACGTGACTGATGTTTTTTGCTGCTGTTGTTTTTTTATTTCACATACACACAGTCGGGCACACACACAAGTTTACGTCTGTTTAGCCCTTTTTGCAAAGATGAATAATGCAAATGAGTGAGTCATGCAAGATAAGTGGAAAATGAACTGATTAACCCATACACTGTAAGCATAAATCACCACTGCTCAATAGTGTCTATTTTCAAATCTTTCAAGCCCACGTGGTGACTCAGTCGCTGCAATACTGATGAGCCGTTTGTTGACTACATGTCACCGGGCTTAAAAGAAAAAGAATAGCAGCTTTGTTGGTCATCAAAAATAATTTCTGATTATAGCACAGACCCTAGCCATACAGTCTGTGAACTGTGATGCAACGCTGTTTTGTTGCCGCATGAGCACTTCAAAACAACTTATTTTCAATTCAGACTAGCCGCGTTCTCCCTTAGGCTGTTTTCTATTTCTATTCACAATACAAAAAAATAAATCAGATTCACAGTGATGTTTTTTTTTTTATTATTATTCTTTTGCAATTTATGTAATGCATGATGGAGCTGTCAATTCTTGGGGACTCTTGTACAGAAAGGCAAGACTTTGTATTTAAAATAACTGCATTAACAATTAAGCCACCTCCAGTTAGAGTTCAACTTGTTTACAAGGCATTAGGTCGGGATTGGGGCAGTGGAAGAGAAGGAGGTGAGTAGACTTTGGAGAAAGGAGGGAGGACGGGGGAGAAAACAAGGCTGAAAGTCCAGATAGGGGAAAGTTCACTTTTTTTTTTTTTTGTGGCGAGGAAAAAGTAGAAGAAGGTCAGTTTAGTCACTCAGACAGCCGGCTTAGGCAGCTACAGTATGAGAGACTCAGCAGTTAGCATGAAGGACATGAACAAGACGTACGCCATTGTAGAGGTGATCGACGGCGAGAAACTCCAGCTGGTGAGACAGATCTGGTCTCTGTTTTATCTTCTCTTGTTTTAAGTTTTTAAGCCTGGTGGAAGGGAGGAATTTTTTTTTTTAACTGTACATCACAGAGCTGAAGAGTGTGTGACACAGAACGAGAATGGTGTGTTCTTTATTTATGATGCATATTATGCCAGTATTTCAAAGATTTTAACTGTTAGAAAAAAATTTTAATGCTATAGATGTATAAAATTTGCTTTTGCTAAATATCTGAGTGCAATCACAGTCAGATATTCTCATAACGCTTTCATCAACTCTATGTAACTTTAATTTTACATTTATTTTATGGCAATGTTACATTTAATTACATATCTTTTTTTATTTATTTTCTACACAAAATTCAAGCTTGTGGATCCCAAAACGCATGTAATGGCAAGCAACAAAATACGTGTTGATGTTATGTTCTGCTGTTATCAAGCTTTATTGAGCTTTTGCTATCGTTTGCTCTGGTCTGTCATGACCTCGCTGTGCATTGATTAGCAATTGATTGGCATTTCTCATTCATCAGAGTGCTTAGACTCCATTTCCTGTTGTGAGGATTGATCTTTGCTCTAAGCTGCTCAAGGGAATTCGGTGAAAGCTTGTGTGTGTGCGTGTACTGTAGGCAACTGGAATCCGTTGTATTCCCAGGTTTTCAGTATCTAGAGTAACAGCAGATGTTATAATTAAGTAAGTTATTTGTTTGTGTACATTCAGCAGATATTAAATAAAAAAGACGATAGACAAAGATGAATGGAATGAAAGCCATGAACTGTGGCTTTCTCTGGATAAAGACAGGAACAATAGGGAACATCCATGCATGCATTTTTTCATATGCAAGACGTGCGTTTTTAGGACGGACTGTACATTTTGATCAATGGTTTAAAATGTGGTTGTTGTTTCTTGGAGTGCAGAATTCAAGAACGTGCAGCCCTAATTCTGAGCTGTCAGCGGAATCCGCGGTGGCTCCTTTTTGTCCTTATGGGACATATAACGTTTAGTGTTGATTTTGTTTTTGTTTGCCTTTGTGGCCTCCAGTAGCATGTGTGATAAGTTATCTGAGGCTATTGAAGGCTGACTTTATCAGTCAAGGCTCATTAGAAGCCAAGCGTTCACTCACTAAGAGTTATATTGAGCCATTCAGATGGAAGAAAAGATAGTGTGTATATAAAACAATAAAGCTGATAAGCGATAGCCATGAAAGTCAGTCATTGCTCTCACCTAGAGAGCAAAAAAAAAAAGTTTTTATAAGTTTATCAGCATGGAATCAGCACAGAATCTGTCGATTTTACGACTTGCCACCAAAGATACGCATTTATTGGGCTTCCTGCGATCATGACAATTTAACAAGGTCATCCTGAATATTGCACTATAAAAAACACCTTGAACATCTCTCGCAAAGGGAAGATGGTAACACGCTCATGAAACGGGGCTGGTAAAAATGCATGTGTATAATCTAATAACTCAAGGAAAGGCTTTCGTAACTATAACGGTTGGTGTAATTCTCATAAAAAGCACTTAAACAAACATAGCATTGTGCGGTCAATGATACTTGCATGCAATAGCAAAACTGGACCAGCTGATACCTACCTGAATGTGCTGATTCAACATTAGTTTCCTTCCAAGCCTCTGGCATGGTTCGAACCCACATCCCCAATCCCACAAAGTTTGATAAAGCCATGTGTCACGACATCCCTCTTTCCGTAGCCAATTGAAAACCTACCTCTTTAATAAACACTAATTAAAAAACTTTCCATACTAACATGGTTTTAGATTAACACAATTCCTAGACCTATTTGGACTAGTACATTCTACAATATACTGACTTTCATAGGCATCTGTCAAACTCTTGTATTTTGTGCTTGTCTGTTTTAGCTTCCTCTGTCCAGCAGCCATTTGGACGTCTACACCGGTCCTGGCATGACCGGTCCTAGCATTGCTATGACAAGTAACTCCTGCCCTGCCAATCTACATCACAAGAGAGAGCTATCAGGTAGACTTAACCACAATAAAGACATCCAAATGTGCTCCATTTTAGCTGTTTTTATCTTATGAATTCTGTGTCATTTCTATAACACGTTCGATGTTATTGTTTGACATTGTTGGACAGTCTGTAAAGAGCAGTGATTGTCATTTTAAACACGCGGCAGCAAAAACCGTAGGAGTTTATTAGTCTGTTATTGTCACTTAGGAGAGTTAGAGGTTTTATATATGCTTTAAAATTTAAATGAGTGATGGAATGGGTTATGCAACCTTATAGTTGACCGTTTCCAAACTATTTTATAGTGGCAAGGCGTCATCATTATAAAAAAAAGACACTGTCGTAAACTATGAGGCTCATCTTATGCGTGTAAAGTGCTTAGTTAACAACACTGACTGACTGTCACTTGTTTTTTTTTCATCAAGATGCTGAAGCTCGTGCGTTAGTCAAGGAACGACAGAAGAAAGACAACCACAACCTGAGTGAGTTTTATGCTCTTTGCCTTCCAGGCTCTCCTGGTCAAAAGTACATTGGTCCCATTTTCGCACTTTCAAATACACCCTCCCTTCTCCCCAACCCCCATACCACCTCTGGGCAAATTTAGCTGACACCATACTACACTTTGGTGTATCGTTAACCCAGGCCAATTCTGCTGCTATGGCATTAAAATGTAATTGCCCGCGACAATTTGCAGGTACTAAATGGGTACAATAAGCATCAGGAATGCTGCAGGACTGTTGCTAAGCTCCAACATGATGAGTGTTGGACAGTATAATAGTATTATATTTATTGCTTAGAAAGGCTTCACCGGAATCATAAAATGTGCCCTACAATTAAGGCCAAAAGGTTACATACACCTAGGCCATAGATGTTTAATTCTCTCTGTGTTTTTCACAGCTGCACATGTTTTATCTTATTCTACATTTCATTTGCCAAGTCAGTCAGAACATCTCCTTTGTTCACTTTCAGTGTCAATTTTAAATCAGTTAAGATTAAGATCAGTTAAGAAGTTCTGTCAGGAGAAATGAAGAAACATCCCAGCAAAACAAATCTTGCTGAAGTCTACTTCTAACATTTTATTCAAGTTTAAGCAATGGCACCAACTTATAAAATTTGGACCCAGTGAAATTTGATACTAAATTGAAGTTAAATAAATCTGTCTCTTAGCTTTAATTGATTTTATGAAAATAAATTTGACCATAATTGACATAAGACAAGAAATATATGGTAACATGAAATGTGGAAAATAAAAAAAATTATGCCTTGAGCCTATGCATGTAAAAATTTGTCCTCAACTGTAACACTATTGATGTATTCTAATAATTGTTAAGACATTTTATTTTGAAATTTAAGGTTGGACATGCACTAGGAGGTCTGCATACAACTTAATAAAATCATATTATTAGCACCATATTATCTTTAATATGTATAAACCTTATTATATAGATCTACAGTATCATGTCTGTATTATTACTGTATGTACAACACTATTCATTATTTCTAAACATACATTGAAAATCGCATGAAAATAGAAACCAGCTGTTTTACTTAAAGTAAAGTGCAAAATGTCTTGGAAACATATAAAAATGCAAAAAGAAATATTGTAATATATCTTATATATAAAGAAAATCTGCTTTTGAAATTATTTCCGTATAGAGAAACTTCACTAAATTACTATAAAAGGTAATAAAATACAGTCAATATTTGGTTTGAAAATATTTGCTAGAAATAATCAGTAGTGTTAGATACAGATATGTGCAGTTTATAAGTAAAACAGTGGGCTGGAGAATATTCCAGAATTTTTATGGCAACTTTGTCACACTTGTTCCTTTCTATTTTCATGCAAAACCCAGGAGTCACGTTAATTTTTTGTTTCCATCTAAAAACTGGTTTCAGAAAAGCTTGTAATAGTATGTTACAACTACAGTATGCAAATATTCTTTTGTTATGGTATTTTTTATAAAAAAAACATTGAAAATTATGTTTGGAAATAGTGAATAGTTTCATGCATAATGCAGACATGATAAATGATAAAAACGTATTACAATATTTGGACTATAGATGAAGTGGTGGTGCCTAGGAATTTTATACAGTACTATGCAAAATGTAATTACACACTGTATATATGATTTTGCCTATTCTGCGTTTTTCTCTTTTAGTTGAAAGAAGAAGGAGGTTTAATATAAACGACCGCATCAAGGAGTTGGGCACAATGATCCCCAAAACAAATGACCTGTAAGTCATGATATGGCATATGATATAGTTTTAAACAAGCTCAGAATTATCTTAAGCATTTCAGATATGGAAATATACTGTACCATGCAAAAGTAATATATTTATGTAAGATCATCATCATGTCTTTCCTTAGGGATGTTCGTTGGAACAAGGGCACTATCCTCCGGGCCTCGGTAGAGTACATTAAACGAATGCAAAAGGACATCCAGAGAACCAGGGATGTGGAAAGCAACTTCAAGAGGATGGAGGTAGTCAATAAACAATTGTGGCTCCGTATCCAGGTAAAGTATCAACAAAAATGTTTTAAAAACAAAAAAGAAATCATAGATGCACAGCAAATGGTTATCAGTTTTGCTATTTCAATTATTTGTGTTCCCATGTAAAAAGATGAAATGCCCATAGACAATGCAGAAATTCCACTGGACATTACTGGGAAATTGCAGGATTTTTGTGTTTTTTTGTTTTTATAATACAGGAGCTGGAAATGCAAGCCCGTATGCATGGTCTGCCTAACAACTCACCATCAGGTCTGAACAACATCGAACCCCTCAACCCATTTGTGAAGCAGGAGAACAGCCCTGAGGATCTTCACCACCAGCGAGGCCCTCCCCATCAGCAACCTCAACTTCACTCCCAGCCTCCTCAGCTCCATCCACAACAGCTCCACCCACAACAGCTCCACCCCCAGGCTTCCCAGCTCCACCCCCAGGCACCACTGCAATACTCTGCGGTAGGCAGCACACAGCCCTACGACTTTAGCCACTCACTGGACTTGTGTGATGGCGGAATGCCAGGTTATGCAGATGGCATGGGGTGCCTTGGGGATCTGAGCTCTATAGGGGGCCCTGCTGGTGGCACCATGGTTCATGCGGGCAAGAAAAATGAGATGGCCTGGATGGACGAGGCGTTGTCGCCACTGGGTACTGACCCGCTGCTCTCGGCCATGTCGCCCGAGGCGTCTGTGGACAGCAGCCGCCGGAGCAGCTTCAGCATAGATGACTCAGACATACTGTGAAACGGTTCCAGCACAAATATTAACACATTCACACACCAATTTTGTTAAAAAAACAAACAAACAAAAAAAAAACCTCATAAAGGGCAATGACACATGCAACTTTTTATTTCTTCAAGTACATTTTTATTTCAACAAAACCCATATACTCCCTTAGATATGATTTAATTCATAAACCATGCACTCCTAAAAAACCTGAATGCACTAAATCAGGTACTTAAATATCCAAAACAATATTTTACACACCAGTACTAGCAGAATATTTCAAAGAGGCCATTTCATCCGGAAGAAAGCACCTGTTGGCGAAATAGTAATAAAAATAGCAGGTAATTTTTAGTTCTTTTTAACATTATGCACAGCTTTAATTAGTGTCATACTCTTGGCGTCCAGCATTAAAACCAATGAGAGAAGGAAGGAGAGCATTGCTCAGTATCGAAATGCATGTAGTTAATGCATGTTTTAAAATGAAACCTTATCATCCAAAGGCAGCTTTTACTACATCAGGGAGACCATCCAAAAAACAAACAAACAAAGAATCTAAGGTAACTCTTTATTTGAAGATCCCTTTTTGAAGGCATTAAAAATGTTTATGAATCCTGTATAGATTTTTGTAGTTTTTATTATACAATTATATAACATTAAGGTCTATATATACATATACATGTAAATACTAGAGCTGTGTAAGTAGTAGCTCCGAATTAAATTTCTTACTCACAAAAATGACTGTAGCAGAACAAGTGCCTTATCCTACGCTAATCATCCAGGATTACATTCTGCCTCACTTAGGGTTTTTAATTAAAGTGTTACCAACTCCTGCAGTGGTGTGCTAGAAACTGTACCTAAAGTATTATTACTGTATGGGATCCTTGAAGTAATAAGTAAGACTTAAGCAAATAAAGTAGTGTAATAAATATGCCTGGTTTCATTGTTAATGCCATTAGCATTAGTTGATAAATGTAGCATTGGTGCTAGCCAAAAAAATAAATAAAACTGCAGGTTATATGGAGCATGAAACTAGCCTGGTAATTTATTTAACCAGAATCCTTGCTCACCAAAGCAAATTACTTTGTGATGTGTGAATTGAAAACGGGTTTGGCTTAACCTTCCAGTTCTGTTCATTATAGACTTCGGCCATCTGATTTTAATTTAATAGCAACACAGCCGTTAAATCTATTATAGACCAGCTGCAATCTTTAATGCGTCTTCATTTTAGTTATTAGCAATAGAAACAAAAATCCCACATGGTACTCATTCATACACTCCTTGCGCATGTGTGTGTGTGTGTGTGTGTGTGTGTGTGCATGTGTGTGCAATGTAAATAAATATGGAGAGTGATAGAGTAATGGACTCAATCCTTTTTTTGTTTGTTTGTTTAAAAATAAATAATTTTTTTCATTCTTTTTACCGTTTTTACTCAGGTCAGACTGACCCGAACATAATTTTCTGTATTATAAATATGAATATTCAAATTATTTTATGTTTATAAAAAAAAAAAAAAAGAAATTAAAGCAGGCATAAAGTTTCATGTTGAAAAGATTAGTGTAAACATAATTTGGGTCATTTTACCCCAACAGAACACGAGGTTTAAGCTCCTCACTGCTTCTTCTTTGCCAATTGTAACTTCACATGGGGAAGGATCTAATGTGCAATTCCAGCTATGAAGTTTTATTTAAAAAATTTAAAAAAGAAGGTAAAAAGGAGAATAGATATACAAAGTCATTGTGATGTTTTTTTCCTTCTTTCTTTCAAAGCACTGAAGAAAATATTATGATTTAATGGCGTTATAATAGATGATTTATTAAGATTTTATATTCCACTAAGCCACTTAAGTGTATTTTTATCGTTTGTCACTTTTTTATTTGATCTTCCAGAGATGACCTTTGCTATCTTAGTGCAGAGCCATTTAAATATGAAAATATTTAAACCACTAGCCTTATTGTACATGGTCAGCAATGCCATATAATATATATTTGTTCTTTTTTTAATGTTAGATTTTATCAGGCTTTTAAGAAAGTAAAAGAACATGTATCATGTTTTTATATTGATTTGTTTTTTTTAACATAGTTATTCCAAAAAACAAACCATAGATAATAATGAGTGATGATTCTGCCATTTTATCAGTTTTAATTGAAACTTTGTGAATGTGAATTTTTCCTGTTGTACAGTTTAAAGTGAAACAGCATGATTTCTTTTTATTTCTCTTTTTTTTTTTACCGACCATGGTGCCTTCCCTTGTCCTAAATCTATACCCCCTGTACTGTCATTAAAGACAGCCTGCCTCAGAGTTTAAAATGTTCTGACATCATGTTTCTGGCTCAGAGCCTCCTGATCTCTGTTTCCTCAGGCATTTACAGTAATGCTCAAATTCATCCACAGCCAGCATTCAGAGAGTTGTTCTGTTAGACTATGCAAATCTTTGACTTGGTAAACCTTAAAGACGGGAGCTATCTGAGCTGTTATAGTGATGTGTTTCTTCTAATTTTGCCTACATGTGCTTTTGTTGTTGTTATCTTCCAGGAATGATAAGGTTTGCTGTAAATGAAGGAAAAATATCCTCGGTTTAGATAACAAGGCAGATTGTAATTGAATTGATTGTTACTGTTTCGGCAAACACATCCAAAAGCCTTTTGAATTCTATCTTGTAAAATTTCATGGATGTGAATGACATTTAATCATAAACATATTTAAGATGATTATATAGCAGTGTTGTGTGTTTAATTCTCTTCATCATCTGTTCAGCGTTCCTTGACAGAAAATATGAATCAAACGACTATTTAGACTGGGACTACAGTATATACACAGTTCCAGTCAAACTTTTGGACACAAATTTGGATTTATTTTCTACATTATAGAACAATACTGGATTTGTTTTACTTAGAAATAACACATAGAATTAAATAATTAAATAACAACAACAACAACAGTCAGTTGATATTTTAAGACATGAAGGTCAGCTGTTCTGTAACAGTTTTTGCAAGAACAGTATTGTCAAGTGCATTTGCAAAAACCCATCAAGTACCATGATGAACCTGTCTCTCATAAAGACATTTCCAGGAAAGCAGGACCAAAACGTACCTCTGCTGCAGAGGAGAAGATCATTTAGAGTTACCAGCCTCAGAAATCACCAATTAACAACCAGCACCTCAGATTAGAGCCGTTATGAAGGCTGTACAAAGCATAAGTAGTAGACACATCTTAATATTTCAATATCAACTGTTCAAGGGAAAATATTGCTTCATTTTTTACTTAGACAACATGTAAAGTGCTGCACTACATTTCAATATTTGCAATTTATTCCTCATTTCCCCTTTCGTTTTTTCCACCCACTCAGCATCACCAGTATACTAATCACCGGCCTGATCATCCGCACCTGTTTCTCACTGGCGCATGTCTTGCGTTAGATGTTTTATGTTTAAATGATTAATAGATCACAGTGTGGCATAACAAACGAAAAACATTCCACAGAATCTGGTCATCTTCAGGGATATTTGGGTGTGATGGTATGATGTACAAAAACTTTTAGCCATATAGTGTATGTACAGTTTGGCTATAATCAGCATAAGGCTTAGGCTGCTATATGGAAAGCTTTGTGATTATAAAAAATGTATAAATGTCTATAAATAATGATCTAAGTATGTTTTCATATCAACAATAAAGAACATATTCATCAGATCCATGTTTTAATCTGGAATCAAATGTGACCATGTGACCACAATAAATGAATTCTGTGTTTATGCACCATATTTAAAACCAATAAATCCATTCCACTTAGGCTATTGTTTTGGGCATGAATTATTTTAATCTTTGACCAGTAGTTTAGCAATCAAATAGTCACATGGAATGTGCAAGAATTTTTTCTTGCAAATATTATTAATTATAACCTAAACAAATAAACATTAGATTGTAAAACATAATTTTATAACACTAATAAGCTGCTTTAGGTTGTGCAGTACAGTGTATTTTTATATATATATATATCATGGGTAAGACTGGGTATTAGAGCACAACATGAAGCAAAGCTCCATTCCTGTATTTAGCCCAGGGCCCCAAATTCCCCAAAATCCTCTAAATCCCTAAAACCATGCGTTTACTTTCCTCCTCATTGAAAATGTGAACTTTCAAGCACATGATACAATATCATTTTCCAAAAACCATGACATCGAACTGTAATCTTTTATCAAATCATAATCCTCCAAAGCTGCATTGAAATAAAGAAATAAAGCATGCTTGATGTGAATAGAGGATTTTTTGTCTATGAGAATAAACAGCAGAGGGCGCTGTAAACATGGTGGATAAGCAGAAAATAGTTGGAGTGGTGTGAGAAATCCTTAAATATACTGTAACTGATTTGGTAGGAAAAAAGAAACCTCAGGTTTTTAATATTTCATGTGTTATGCTGTGTCTAGGTGCATTGAAATATTGGCACCCATCAGTTTAAAAAAATGAAACCTGCCACAAATTAAACATTTAATACAATTAGAAGTATTTCAGTTATTAAATATTATTTGGTTTTGAAGTTATTTTATCTTTTTTGTTTGTGTTTGTATACTTAACATAAAAATTAAAAGAATAGGAAAAATATAATATGATGTATATTATTTTAACATAATAGTAATATCATCATATAACATTATTAAACACAATATAATAATGTTATAATATTATATAATATAATGTAATTAATATAATATAATGTAATAAATATAATAATAATAATAATAATAATAATAATAATAATAATAATAATAATAAATCTTTACTTTTTTGGGGGGTTGGGGGTGTAATGCCACAAACTGCCAATCACTTTGAAATCAGTATATTTTCCTCACTCACCCCAAAAAAATAAATCTGAGTCATTGCATATGTGTGTGAAAATATTTTTAACAATATTTTTTTGTGATTGTTTTGTTTTTAATAGTTGCTCATTTGCTTTAACTTTAAGATAATGTCTCAATGGAACATGCGGCACAACCGCAAAGGCTTCCACTACATAATGTTATTTTTTAAATAAGAAGAGACATAAAAGAAAAAAAGAAAAAGAAAAAAAAGAAATTAGGTTTAGAGCTATAATTCAAGCATCAATCATGGTTAATTTGCCATGGCCAATGATTTTCCTTAAGCCCTTGTGATTCAAGTGGAAATCATCTTCAGTAGGAGGAAAACACATGGGTGCTCCTTCCTCATGGTTCCTCTAGGGGACAGTAGAGAACCATGAAATTCCCTATGCTCCCTCTCCCAGCTAAGAGCTTCATCTCACTTATTCCCCGTGTAACAATTACAGAAATAGACCTGCGATGCAATTAACCTATTTTTAAATACCATTTTATTAGGCCGGTTTATCCCGGATAGGGAAAGGTTTAAAATAGGATGGGATGAGGAATAAAGTAGCATGCGGTTCAGTTGTACATGCTCCACCTCACACGTACACAGAACGAACATGGAGGTCTGCAGCTTTATTTAAACAAATCAATCTTAAAACATGACACAGGGAATTCTTCTGAATTAGATATGCTGATTAAAGGCATAATATTTCAGTTCGGAGGAGAAACAAATAAAAACTAAACACGATTCATGTCAAATTAGAGGCAAATCCAGTTATCACCATGTGCAATGTTCAGGCTTTGATGTAGAACAGAAGACGCGGGCAAACAATCGGATGATACACATTCTATCCTTTTTAGTTCAATTAAATTAAAATTGTGAAGTGATTTTAACAAAAGAGTTTGTTGCAAAGCAGATTTACGGAAATCCAGATGTAAATTCTGATCCCTAATGAGCAAGCCAGCGGCATACACAACTCCCTGAGCTGACATGGAGAAGAAACCTTGAGAGGACCCAGACTCAAAAAGGAACCCAGTGACAACGGATGACTCAATTTTAAATCATCACTGTGTACGAATGTAAAGAAGGAAAAGTTAAAGAGGACTAAGTGTAATGTTCACTATGTTTTTCAGCATATTGGGAATAAGGTCCTGGCAATTTCTGAGCGCAGGAGACTCTTTATGATAACAGCAGCCATTACCAGTTGAAGAATGTAACTAGATATTGACTAAAATTCACTCTGTTATGTGATGTGTTCACTTTTTTATTTCATTGCGTTGCTATAAATCACACTTTCTCACTCATCGTCCTCTATATTTAACTGCCTTTCATGGCCTCTCACCTAATTAGGCCTGTCTTAGTTAAAGTGGATGTTTTAGAGTAGCAAAATACTAAAATGCAAATGACAATAAATTATACACTGTTTTAGAAAATCCTGCATCAAGCATAGGTGTTTAAAAAACTAGGTGCAAAAAATTACAGGAATTACAGGAATTGAGGTAAGTACATATTATTAAAAACCAGGAAAGATGGTGATGAAGTGTCAATTATGTGTAAGAAATAAATGTGCATGAAAAAAGAATCAGCGACAACTAGGATCAACAATCACCTCAACACAACAACTTGCATGGTAAAAATGGATGGTAGAAATCTAATAATCAAAGTAAGAGATTTTGACTAAAGATTGGATTGTTATGGAGAGCAATCAAAAAACAGTTTTAATTTGCTAGGGAACATAAAGATTAAACTTTGGTGCAATGAAAAAAAAAAGTCATGTGGTGTGATAAATACAGATTGACCCTATTCCAAAGCGGTGGTTGATTCAGTGCAGGAAGGGAAGTACATTAGGCGATGCACCCAACACACATAGTGGCCACTGTACAAGCCTTTAGAGGCAGTGTTATAACCTGGGGTTGCTATAATCAGTTGGTCAGGACTAGACTCAACAACGTTATGTGGCAATAAAATAAGTCTGCTGATGACTTGAATGTATTGAATGACCAGGTTATCACATCTATGAATTGCCCTAATGTCACAGGTTTATTCCAGGACTTAAATTGTGTAAGAGTGGTTCTGGAGCATGAGGAACCATTTTCTCACATACTGTAAGTTGGCCAGAACGTTTCATGCCACTATTAAAGCTAAAGATAATCAAGCAAAATAATGGAGTTTTTTTTTGTTTTGTTTTTTGATGAAGGAGTGACATGTGTCATCTAGCATACAGTACATGTTACATTGTGGGCAAAATGACTGACTTTAATGCATCTGTTGCCTCTTAGCCATTCAGCAGTAGAAAAGCATACAGTATGTCCTGACAGTTTTAAATGGTAACACTTCAGACACTTCCTGCTGCCGAAAAGTTTACTATCCATCCGATAACCTCAGTAGTCGAACTACAGTTAAGACCGTGGAGGCCAATAGTGACCATTTTATTTATTCCCATTTATACATCTATTGTAGGACCTCCGGCCAACACAGCACAACACACTATGGGCAATTTGGATACGTCAGTTAGCCTCATCTTCATGTTTTTGGACTGTAGGAGGAAACCGGAGAACTCGGCAATCAAACCCAGGACCTGGAGGTGCAAGGCAAAGGTGCTAAACACTAAGCCACCATGCCGCCAAAAAGGTTAGCGGAAGATTATATTTGCACTTGTAAATAAATAAATAAATAAATGAATATCATTTAAATGCTTGTGCTTTGGAAGATGTGCTGCTTATTAAAATTATTTAATGAATACACTCAGTACATTTTTACTTTGCAGTGTACTCATTTAGAACAGTAATGATTTATAAGCCCACGATCGATTATCACCTCAATAGTATCCTATTCATCTGTCTGGATACTACAAGGGTTCAAAAGGTCATGGTCTTTCCTCAGTTTTAACTCCTTCTAAACTCCTGGCTCGCTACAAGGCACCAATGCTTCGACAAATAGATATGTATCTCCAGCACTCTTCATTTAAACAGCCATTTTCAGACATGAGTAAGAAAATCGGCTTATTTTGACTCGCACGTCACTGTGTCTTTAAGCTACGCCAGGTCCCAGACTCGCTGCAGCACCATTCTCCCCTCTTCCTTTATAATGCTAATGGACTTCCGTATCTAATAAATCCCTATAGATTTGAAGTACCGAAATGTTATGGCTCGAATACAACAAACCCCCACCCACCCCCCAGTATATCACTCTCTTTCTCTTCTGCTCATTCTGTGTGTGAGAGAAGTGCCTGTCAAGCATGTACTGCTGAAGGTCTCTAAACTAAAGCTGATGTGAGAATAGGGGAGAAAAAAAAATCTAATACATTTTTTTTTACAACCTCTGAAGTGAGTATGACCCTGAAAGTTGCAATCCTTGCTTAAGATAGTTGATCAAAGTGCAATAAATGTTAAACATTCCACTTAACTTCATGTATAGACTTCCCTTTGACCATGACCATTATGTTAACATAACGTTATAGCAAAACAATTAGACATTTAAAATTTTTACATTTCATACTGTAGCTCAGTCACAGGAAACAGCGTTGTGTTTCACTTTAGATTCTCAGTCACTGCTTTATCCTGGTCAAGGATAGATTTACTGTATAGCAGACCCCGTTATTCAGAAGTGGCTTTCATTCATCTCACTGAACATGGTTGAGTGCCTGACTCAGTGCGAGTGCTGGGATTGGGGCTCACCCCCTTTTGATCTGAAGTTAAAGATCTTTACCACTACAGTACCACTGCTGTGTGGTATCATTGTACTTGGGTTGTGGTCTCTCCTGAGTATCCACACGCACACATATACGTGCACACACACATACTCACTGCGGGATTAAACCTCCGGCTTGAAAACTATATGATATCAGTTAAATCATATAAGGTAACAATTTGATATTTGACAACACTACTGAGTCTGCAATAATTTGGGCAACTTTATTCCAAAATCTAGGTTAGTCCTACCATTAATTAGTTCAACAACGATGATGACCTAGAATCGAACTACAGTGAACAAATTCAATCTGTTCTGAAAGCAAGAATGAAGCTCGAAATTTGATATATCGAAGCACACTTTCCCATAGAAAACAATTTAAATGCGAATAATGCCTTCCAGCTACCCCAAAAAGTTTTTAATATTTTAATGAGTTTTTGCATATGAAAACAATTGAAACATTTAGAAAATACATATTGATGAAGAAAAATACAAAATAAACAGACATTAATCCTCACTTAATCTTTAATTATGATTGCGATTTTTTTTCTTACACAGTACAATAAAACTATGACAGTCTCCAGACAATCAGACATAACACAGGACAGAGTTTTACTAATTATTATATATTTTTTAAATCTCCACTGAAATTTTCACTTTTTTTTTTTTTTTTTGGTACCATACTTGTTAACTTTCTTTGGATGCATGGTGCTATATCTTCCCTGAATCTTGCACAAACACACTTTTCTCCTCTCACGCAAACCAGTTTTGACCGGCTATGGAGATGCGCGAAACCGGAAGTGCGTGCGACCGGGTTGATTGCTTGAATTCCGAAACTGCTTCGTCATGTCAAAGCAAAATCCAGCCAAAATTTTAGTCTTTTAAAAATAATAAAAAAAATATATATTCGTCATTTTTGTCCATTTTGGGCTGTGTGCCTCAAAACAATTTACTTAAGCGTTTTTCATCAGTGCTCAGTGTACAGTACTTGTGGCATGTCAGTCACATGACTGTAATGTTTCCTTAATTCCCATTTTTTTCAGAAGCAAAATAAGGTTTTTTTTTAAGCAAGTCAAACTTAAAAGAACCAAAAAAAACCTATGTACAGTAACTTGGGTAGAATGTCTGCCAACTATTCAGTGATTTTACTTTCAAATCACTCTATAATAACTGAAGCATGAAGGTCCTACATGTAAAGTGCGGCCAATTGTCAACAATTTTCAATTGTTCTATATTCAGAATGAGAACAGTTTAATACATAACAGTTTAATATTCTTGGCCTGAAGCTAAACATTTTATTGTTTAAACGATGAAAAGAATCCAGTAATTTATCACTATGCATCAAATTTGCAACACCTATGTATATTTATTTAACTTCTAATGCATTTTGTGCAATTTAGCCTGCTGCACCATCCTACAGTTTCACTTGTGCCCTTGTCTTCTGCATTTCTTTACAGCAACCTGTCTCTTTACTTTCTACTCTATTCTTCCAGACTTCTACTCTTTCATTCCAGAGAGCTCCCCTGGGAAGGGTATGTCATCGTACCCCCTACCAGCAAGGGATCAAGGGGTCGAAAGGCTGCTGATTGAGGTAATTTAGCTCTTGGACGCGAGAGGCCTCTCATTCTCATTCCTAATAGGCACACATCAAAATGATCAAGAGGGCGGGGTTGGGGATGGGGGTGTTGTAAAACTTGACAGGTCAAGACAGATTTATTTCTTTTCATCCAAGGATGCTAGAAACTTTTATTAACACTAAGTGACATTGTGAAGTTCGTAAAAGTTCGCGCACATCGCCTTGTTTTAAAACTTTAGATATTGCTTATTGATCCTAGCACATCCATTAACAGACCATTTTTTATGATCTCTTCACGGAGAATCGACAGCCAGTATTTCAGGTCTGACACACGCCTCATGGAAATGTGGGGTTTCATGGCGGAATTGAAGGTTATGTATTCGTTATGGTGCTGTCCTCTTCTCACACATCCTCCGTGATCAATAGTAGTCCCTGCCCACCAGTCGTGGCTTATTTTAATGAGGCTGACAGAACCACGGCCCCTGTCTGTGCTCGAGCTCTTTAGAAAGGGAATAATAAAGTTAGAGGATTGACGTGCACCGCATTGTGTCAGGAAGCTAAAAGGAAGTCTTTCATTTTTTCTCTGAAAGGTCAGTGCTTCTCCATGACAGCTCTCTCATAGGTACTTGCTCAGGAACTTCACCTACTTTTCCACTACATATTTAATCCCTCTCTCGAATTCAGCATCACAGGAAAACCCAAATTGGCAGAAAAAGGGTGAATATTATTCTTCACATGGAGACCTTTCGTGTCTTTCAGGCCCGCTGACAGGTTAATGCACTAAGAAGTTTTTCTTCTCTAGTTCCCTTGGGCCCCTTGTTTTTCAAGGACCCTTCGAATCATCTCTACCTTCTTAGTCTTTTATGGAACAGTTGCTTTTAGAATAGAAAGTAAAGGCTCGAAGGCTAAATGGCGTTGTCCAGTCTTTAGAACACGCTCCTCCTTTCATTAGCCGTGGATCAAAACTCGCTCAGGACGAGACGTTTTGACCCATCAGTCCTTTCTTCGTCTTGCGTAGGTCTAATTAAAGCAACACGGATGGAAAATGATGAAATAAGCAGCCAATTCTCCATTCGCAAAATGGGAAGATCAAATCGACTTGCGAGCAATTAATGGGCGAATGGTCGAGAATAAAAGCGTGGATTCTGCCACAATGGGCTCCTTTTAGTACCACACTTGGGTGATTAGCCTTAAGGTCATATGAAACCAGGGGATGACCTTGGAGATTACAGCACCATATCTTCTGCGCATCCGCTCCTTCATTCCCAGTGTTATTAGTAGACTATGTTCAACCCCAAAGGAACAGGATTCCCCTTTGAGTTCCTACTGAGAGACCAGGGATTCTTTTGCCAGAGTGACTACCGTGTCATCATATCATGCCTTGAGGCACTATCAGACGGTGCTGAAACTTTTCAAATAGCCACTTCAAATCAGTTTTTCACACAGAACTGCAAAACCTATTATGCAGAACTATGTCGTTCTGTGTTTTCGCATACCTCAGCTGTGTTTTCCTGGGCCTCTCTCTGGCTGGATGGAGCTCCAAGTTATACAAACCAAGAGCAGGGGCTGATTAAAACCTGAACCCCTGCTGTCTACACAACCACTGCAGCTGCAGTCTGCATGTCTGCTGCTATCTGCTACTGAACCAGTGAGAGTGGTGACCTGCAAGCAGAGATCCAATAGGGGGAAGCAGTGGTCCATGTATGAGCGCACATGTAGTAATGAAGACGGAGAGCCTGGATTTTAGCGGCTACATGAGCGACTGTGTCCGAAATGAGACTTGCTGTTAGAGGAAGATTTCATTAAACCTTGTTATTAAAAGACCAGCACAGGTCATGGAAAAATGAATTGCGTCAGATTGTAGAAATAAAGAAATGTTTAAGTTTTAGTTTTAGCAGTACTGAAGAAAAAGTGATACACCTATAATCTAGAAATAGGCCAGTTTAAAAAATAAAATTGAACCAAGTAAGAAAATATTGTCTAAAAAATATCATATGCTTCTGCAAAGACTTCTCATTTTACACACAGGTCCCGGTCTTTGGAGTATAAAGGGCAAAAGTAAAAAGAGGAGAAAAGAAAAGAAAGAAGTAGACTCATGTTTATTCAACTGGTGCTTGACCCGGAGGGTCTTGTTAAAGATGGTTAAAATGAAAGCATATCAGAGGGCAGGTTAAACACCTTTTGTTCCCCTTGATGCTTCAGAGGGATAAAAATGGTGCATATCCAAAATGCATGTTTTTTTTTAAATACACCTTGAGAATCATAGTAAAATATAGCTAAAACTTTAAGGCAGACAACCTTCCTCATGTTGATGCCAACATGCTGTCAATTATTTTATTCATTCCATGACAAGAAATTCCAAAATACCATTTGTATGTATGGAATATATGAAAAATGTATATTTCAAATTATTGTTTACATTAATATGTCTATCTATATTTATTTATTTCTCTCTATGTAAATATATTGTAACATTTACATTAGGGGTGGTGTTATAAACATAAACAGTTATAAGGTCCTACTGTATAAGGCTTATACGAATTTTCTTATTTATATTTTGACCTCCGATACATCTACAGTACCACCTATGTAAAGTGGGAAATTATTGTCAAATATTAGGTATATTTACATTTTTTAAAAATATTTATATTTATTAGGTATATAAAAATGACATTTTTTAGCCCTAAAAAATACTGTGGTATCCTGCATCAGACCTTTGTAGCAGATCCTTTAAGTTCTGAAAGTTTTGAGTTAAGGCTGTCATAGATCAAACTTCCCACAGATGATCAATTGAATAAAGATCTGCAACAATGTTAAGGTACAATAAGTGGTACATGTCAAAGAAACATCCACATGAATGACAGGACCAAAGGTTTCCCAGCAGAATATTGCCCATAGCATGAGTTTATCTCATAATGCACCCTGGTGCCATTCCCCCCATACACACACACACACACACACGCACACACACACACACACGCGCGCGCACACACATCGAAACATCCACATGATGTAAAAGACCAGGTGATTTATCAGACCAGACCACCTTCTTTGATTGCTCCATTGTGCAATGTTTTTTAAGTGCTTTCAATGGTGGACACAGGAAAATATAATGGGCAAAATGGTTACAAATGCTTACCCTATCCATAACCCTAATTTTACCCTTAATTTCATTAATACTTTTTCTTATGCTTATATTACACATGAGAGCAATATTAAACACAGTATTAGGTACCCGTAAGTTACAGTACACCAATCAGCCTTTAAGATACTGCTGCGAAAATCTTAATCCACTTTTGCATATTCTTCATACATCTTTCACTCGAGTGCTGATCTTAGGTTTTATTAAGTATTATACACTAGGACGTATAATCCTTTTCACCATATCTGCTGATTTAAAAATAAAATTATCACCGAGCCAACCTACTTTGAACACACTCACTGCCTTTGTCTAAAACCTAAAGCTCAGAAACTCACTGAACTTTATTGCATGTGCCCATGCGTTCGATGTCTATGGGACCTGATGTCGAGATACAGCCCAGCTCCAAGACTGAATCTATTTTCAGGCTCCAGGTAATAAGAAAAGTTTTCACTCTTCAGCCTGGCTTGCGGGAGATAAAGCAAGGATGATTGTGTGCCAGCCAGATCTTAACTGCATGCTCCGTCTGGGAGAATATATTCTTCAATATCGTTGTATTATGGCTGGCGGAAAGAAGAAGACAGGGAGAGATACGGCTAAAAAACAAGTTACTCTGCAAATGCAACAGAACCTGGTTACAATTAGGAGGCGATTTCCTAAAAGGTCAATGAATTCAGATAATATCCTTAGAGGGAGGAAATTTAATACCCTTTTTGGCTGAATTAATTAATTATAATATTAGGCTCGCTCAAGGGGGCCCTTTTCTTGAGTGATTAAGTGAGCACGTATCTTTAAAAGACTCCTCAAACCTCATGGGTGTTTGGCCTTTTGAACCTGGGCATGGAACATACATTTGTACAGTATATACTGCATGGATGTGTGGTAATATACATAAACTCACTAATGCATTACACTTATGGCAAGGCAGCGAGGCATGATACATTTTTAATTGGGGATCTTCTGCTTTGCTTTGCATTGCCAGGACAACTAGAAATGTAAGTAAGTTGCTTTTTTTGATTAAAGAAATATAGTGTTACCAGGGGTGGCACAGTCGTTTAGTGGTTAGAACTGTCACCTCTCTCGCCGAATCTCACCTTTGCTCTGCATGCAAGGAGTGTTTGGTGGGTTTCCTTTGAGTAATGCAGTTTCCTTCCATATTCAGATGTTCTTTTAGCTGATCGGTGTACAAATTGCCTGTAGTGTATGATTGGGTGTGTGAGTTTGTGTACTCGTCCCCTGTGATGTGTTGGCACCCCATCCAGTGTGTAGCTTGTGATTTAAGTTCCACAGGATAAGTGGTATAGATAACGTTACCAGGTCATTAGGTCATACAGAGCATGAGTTTTTACTGTATCTTGCTTTTAACATTGATGAAAGCAGGATAAAATCCAATTACATTTTAGTTTCTCATTTGATTAAAATGTTTCTAGAAATGTCAAAATATTGCTCCTTACTTTCTTCTTTTTTTTTAAAAGTATCAATTGGATTATTATAGAAATTCATCTCCATGTGTGTATGCATGTACATACTGTATTTTAGAACAGAGAACATATTCTAAAAATGACCAATATGACTAGTACTGTATGTGCTGTATTTGTTTTTTGTTATTTTACCAGTTATCTGACTGTACTGTACACTGAATCCATGAGGACTGGATCGTGATAAAAAAAAAGGCACACAAGTGAGAATTGTTTTCCTTTTATACTTTTATTTTCACACTTGCTAAAGGTATAAAGGTGTAGGACAGAAACATTGTTAATTTATTAATATTAATGCATTTTTTTTTTTTTTTTTATGCTTTGCTCCAGTAACCTGACCTAAATTCTGCCTTGATGCGCTCTGAAGTAAAACCATATTTATGCTTTTATTTATAGTGCCACCGCTCCATATTGCACATACACGATCTGGGCATGTGCCTGCATATCTCTGCCGAAGAATCCAATTAAATATGTTCACTGTTCAATATGAATAAATATTTATGCTCATTAAAAGAATGATCTTCAGCATTATTAAAGGACAATCTTCCTGGGAAAATAATACAGACATTATAATAAGATTCTGCTTACTTAACCAGAGTTTAACTTCAAACTTAGGCCAAGCTTCATAATATCGTAGATGTACAGTAATATAATACTAATATAATTTCGGCCAACTTTTTATATCTTTTTCGAATGTAACAAGCTGAAAATGCTGAAACAGGAATCGCTGAATACTATTTTTGAAAGATTGTTCCCTAGGATATTCACATTAGATTTGAAAGTTTGAGAGTGAGTGAAACAGGATTCTGAATGCTGATGAACTTTACAAGGACAGAATCCCAAGATGAGACCATACAGTACACTCTTCTGATGTACATTTAAATACAGATATAGACTAAAATAAATCAATCTCCAACAATTTTATATAAATAACATATATAAATAATGACAATGTTTTACACTCTTACACAATCTGTACAATCACAGTGATTCCATACACTAGGCATCCTCTTGATGTCTCTGTCCCATTGCTCTTATCCGTCATCATACAGGCCTCATTAGTCCTGTTTGCCATTCCATAATCAAACCGTGTCAATCAGCACCCTCTTAAGGACAGCGCCTTGAAAGGTTTGCAATATCACAGCCTCCTTAACCTCCACCACCTGTAACAAATACATGTTCCCCAGGAAACTCACTCAGCATTTGCTGGATTTTTAAATTTTATTTTCCTTTATTTTATTTATTTATTTTTTTACCACATTGTCATTCAGAGCTTTTTGGAGATCATTTCAAATTTTGTTAGCAAGCCACTGTAGCCCTCATTTTGTTCCATGATTGATCTCTCAGCGGGGAGTCAGGTGGGATTTGGTAGTATTGGGACGATAATTAAAAAGCGGTCCATGGCCTATAAAGTGGTTAAGCTGACATGCTTAAATTAAAGCGGAATGCGGTAAAGGCCAGACCCATAGGATGCTTCTGTTCGGCTGTCTGTAACATTTACGAGGCTACGACTGTAAGCTTGTGAAGTCCTTGTTGCTGATCGATGGACAGAAATCTACACTGACACATACCTCGAATATGTCTGAGACAAGATCTGACATGTTCATGACAAGAAAGGAAAAGGAAATGTGCTTGATCTGAAATACCTGGTGCTCTAAGAACAGCCTTATGACTTCTTCAATGGTTTCAAATGTATACACTGACCAGCCTTAACAATAAAACCACATGGCCATTACACACCTTTAGGGGCCGTGTAGAGTCATGCCCTGTGCACTCAGAGCTATTTTATCGGTCAGAGCTGCACAATACTGAGCATAATGATTAAAGGTTTTAACATAATGGCTGATCGGTGTGAATGTTAAATTTCCCGCTATTGAGACAATTTGGTATAAGAAGTCTATAAAGAATTTGCAAATGGAACACCACATTAGCCAGATACTTTAAAACCACAGTGACTGTCTCTTTTCTGATTAATCAGAAGAAACAACTTAAACAAGCACTTCTATTATTATTATTATTAGTAGTAGTAGTAGTAAAGGACATTCCAGTAACAGTCATCAGATAAAACTCCGAATTTAGGAAGTTAGTTTCGCGGTAACATGCCAAGCTTAATTTTGTCTTGTTAATTTCAACTGAGGAAAATAGAAAGTTTATTCACAAAAGAAACATTTATACATGCTGTAGCGCAAACGGCAACAGGATTGCAAACAATTTTTTCTGACTATCAACATTATTATTATTATTATTATTATTATTATTATTATTATTATTATCATCATTATTATTATTATTATTATTATTATTATTATTATAAAATAGCACTTGTTGGCATATTGCTTTGGGAAAATAAAATAATTTGCCTTGCAGGAGAATGAATTAAGACAATGCAAGAAAGAAAGAAAGACAATATTTTAATTGAATGATGATAAAAAAAGAAAACTATAATTATTCCCATGATTTTTTTTCTACAGTATTTGTAGGAATAAACATTGTGAAAATCTTTCTATTCCTTCTTTTCTTCCTGCTTTAGATATCCATACATATACGGACTGGCACCTCCAAGTCTCCTGTATACAGGATAAAGCCGTATATCCGTATAGAGTGAGTAAAGTAAAGTAACTGTTTAGGTTCTGATCTAACACAGTGCTTGTTTCTCACACAGGAAGGGTAAAGGCTAAGCAGGATGCCTCCTGCTTCAGTTTCTGAATTCATTTCCATTTTTTTTTTTTTTTTTTTTTGTGATGCTAGAAACACTCCTAACCCCTTGCACCCCTGTGGCATTTCTCCGACCTCGCTAAACATTTAGGTGAATTATTTTGGTGAGATCTAGCAATGGCTTCCAACCACATGAGTCCCCTGACCCCCAAACCCCTACCCCGCCCCCCCAGTGGGACTTTGGACATTATTTTAAAAAACACTTTCTTTTCATGAATTTTAATCAGGCATAATGTATTGATTAATTATTAATCGAGCAACATAAAAATGATGCCAGATGGGAATATTTTCAAAAAGAATAGAGAACATTATTCAGAGGCTGAGGACTTAAAAAGTACATACGCTGCACTGTCTAGATATAAACTGTACGGAGACTTTCATGTTTTCATGTTTAAAATTAGTTTTCTGACTTGTAAACTAGGTCTTTTCGCTTATTTGGACAAAGTTTTCAACCACAAGGGGATTGAAAGTGAATACAGAACTGTTGGGACGGCTAAATAACAGCTTCCTTTGAACTATGGGAAATAGGAAACCTACAATTTAAGTGAAAATTAAAGCAATGTATAGCGTTTATATTTCCTTATAAATGTCCTTTGTAAAAATAGATTTACTATATTATTTTAATAAAACTGTGCCCTCTATTCAGCTACACGATCAGACTCAGAAGTGCACACTGAATATTAAAAAAAAATTAATCATTGAGATAGCTTTTATATTTGTAATATTGTACAGTCTTGCCATCTGTATCACTTAGAAAACAATGAAGGCAAACTAGACATCTCATTGTGAAATATCTGTCCTCATCATGGTTCTTGCTTGCGTTCCCAGATTTTGCAAATCTCAGACTCTTTCTTGTGGACTTCATTTTATCAAAAAATATTGAATCGTGTTCAAACAGCAACTTAAATGAAAACCTGAACATGCAGGTGTCTGACTTTTTCTCTGTAGTAATACTAATGTCAGATCAGCGCAGCGCCAAGAGAACAATCTCACCACCCAAGGACAATCATCTTTATTACCTCTTCATATTCAATAACCATATTGAATATGAATCACAACTCTCTTTTTTTTTTAAGTTTTTTTTTTAATACTTAAAATGTGCAGCTCAAAGGAAGAGATGTGATTCTCCCCAAATTCCCACAACTTTGCCAACAAAATCAATGCATATTAACCTATGCAGCAAGTCCTGAGTGAAAACAGCAAATTACAAATTACCTGCCTGATTACCGCTGACCCCAAATATCCTGCAGGCATGAATATTCATTAGGAATATTCATGCATTCAGTCCAGTCTCTCAAAAAAAAAAAATTCATTTTGCTCTTTCTCTCTCTCTCTCTGACACACACACATTTTTTTCTTTGCATGGACTGTGAATAAAAATGATTAATGAAATTCTCACACATACAAATTCATCATTGAGGGAGCTGGAATGGTAATAAGGATCCAATTAAAGGCCCAGTTGGATAGGAACAGTGGGGGCCTTACACTCCCTCTGCATATCTGCACCGAGGGCCAGTCTCTCTCTTCTCTCTCTCTCTCTCTCTCTCTCACACACACACACCAGCAATGCCACTTACACACTGTCAAAACAAGAAGAGAATTTTTGTACATTAGCATGACTGATTTCACAGCTTTAGTTCATACTTAATTTGTGCTGGTTCATGCCAAAAAGAATTCAACACGGGCTACATTCTGTAAATAACAACAACAACAACAACAACAATAATTATTATTATTATTATTATTATTATGAAACAGTTAAATCAATGATCATTCTTTATATGTTACAGAAACACACGCTCCGTTTATTACCAAAATTTAGGACGACACTAGCAGTGATGATGCAAAAGCAGCAAGAGTCAGGCTACACCCTTTCAGTTTGGCAGCTGCTGGCCAGTGGTTGGGAGTCAGTGACCTAATCAGACTCTGAATCAGGTTTTATTCACTAAGTATGTCGCCAGAAACATGAGGGACGCGATTCTGTCTGTTTGTGAGTCACAAAGTGCAGATCTACTGTACATAATAACACGGTACATTTGTTATAGACAAAACACTACACACAGTGTACACAAGTACACACCATTCGATAAGTATACAGATTAAATATGAAAAAACTGGGGAAAATGGCAGAGAAAATGACTTTTCTCTTCCAGTAACCACATGGCTTTTCTTGTTGTTTTTGAATTCAATTTAATGTTCGTTATAAAGAGGTTTTCACAATGCTCAGTGTCGCTAAGCAGCTTTACAAAATTAAAAGACAATGTGTGAGAAAATATACGCATCATTAAAATAACCACATTGTCCATTTGGTTCTTCAGTTTTCTCCCACCTCCCAAAAACATGCTGGGGTGATGACTCCAAAATGCCCCTGAATGGTAAAACATGGATGTTAAAAGTGTGTGCATGGTGCCGGACCTGTGTGCTATACAGGGTGTCATTTTTTTTAGGACATTGTCTGGATCCAGCTTGATCCTGACTAGGATTAGATACTTACTAAAGATGAATGGATAAAAATACTGATGAATGAAGTGCAGAAGTTACAATTCCAGTCTATGACTCTTTTAACCTCTCTTTCTGTGCTGTTAAGTGAGGCCTGTTTCATGTTTTCGGGGCTCTGCACTCCTGCTTCCCTGATCTCTGGTTAATTTCATGTTCGGTTGGATTCCAAGATGGCCTGTCTGTTGGCCAAATATTTGTGCTGGGTAATCTCTTATCTCACAGTTCTGATTCTGGGAGAGGTGGCTGTGATCATGGTGAAGCAAAGCCACGCCGGATCAGACACACGGCATTAGTGTCACACTTAGTTTGCAGGACAGAATCAGAAATGTGTATTTGCATGAGCTAACAAGTTTGAACTGGTAAAAAGGGACGGAACTAAAGGCCAACTTTATCACAAGTCCTGGAAGTTATTCCATTTTGTTTGAGCAAGTCACGTGAGCGAAACGTTGCTAACTGTGTACTTTGTAGAAATGTTTTATTGGCCATCTGGTGTAGCTACAGCATGTGAAATTCATCTAAACGAGATCTTACTTGTACTGTTTGTTGACATTTAGCCTTTTTAGACAACTTTAACAAATGATATTTGTTCCAGAGTGCTACCACGAGAAGCCGGTAAATAGCTAATGTTATCAGTTTGCATATAGCTATACTGTAGCTAGCCATTAATGGCAATTTGCTAAACCTTAAAGAGGTGTGATTTTCTTGGCTTCATTTTTGTTAAATGAATGATGGCATGGTGAGTTATAACTTTTTTTTTTTTTTACATAAAAAAACATATATGTTGTTGTTTGTGCGAGGTTGAATTTTCCTAATACTGAGAGTTGCAATGATCAGATAATAAATATATTATGTTTTTACACACACACACACGCGCACACACACACACACACACACGCACGCACACACACACACACACACACACACACAC
The DNA here is from genome assembly GCF_024256425.1 of Clarias gariepinus. NCBI lineage: Eukaryota > Metazoa > Chordata > Actinopteri > Siluriformes > Clariidae > Clarias > Clarias gariepinus. The sequence goes on from NC_071122.1 coordinate 17,582,842, forward strand.
ACAGAGATTTAAAGGGGTGGGGGGTAGTAATTTTTAAACATAACTGTATTTTGTGCATTTCCCACAGAAACCTAGAAAAGTTTTATTAATCAATATGGACCAATTGCAGGATAGAGATCAGGATGGAGACAGCAGAAAGAGAGAAAGACAAGAAGAACCAGGTGTGAAGACTACTCGGTTATAGACCTAAATGCCCAGCATATTCTTTTTCCTTTTTCTTAAAAAAACATTCAAATTCAATTATTTGTCACATGTATCTTACAGCACAGCGAAATGTTAGGCAGGGTATAGCTCAGTGGTTAGGTTGTTGGACTACTGTATAGTCTAGAAGGTCCCATGTTCAAACCCCACCACCACCACGTTGGGCCCTTAAGCAAGGGCATTAACCCTCAACTGCAGAGATGTATAATGAGATAGAAATGTAAGTCACTCTAAATAAGGGCATCTGCCAATTGCTGAAATGTGATATTTTTTCTGCATATGTGCATCAATCCTTTTTACGCACTCATTTTTACCACCTTAGTGTGAAGTTTATAGTGATATTTACATAAAATAAGTTAACATTTTCTAATACTAATTATCCTGTACAGGGTCACGGGACACCTGGACCTTATCCCAGCAGGCTTTGGGACAGAGTGCAAATCCATTGCATGGCACACATACACACACACACTCACACACTCAATCACACAATACAGACAATATGGACATGCCAATTAGTCTACTCTGCATGTCTTTGGACTGTAAAATAAAATCCACCAAGCTCAGGGACAGCATGTAAACTCTTGGCACACAGACCTGAAGCAGGACTCGCACCCTCTCTCTTTAGGTGCATGTCCACAGTGCGAACTACTACACAAAAGTCCCACCACATAGCAACAGACGTGTAAGTTGGTTAATTCTATAATGGTTGGTTTTTCTTCACTATGTATGGAAAAAAGACATAATTCCAAGTTACAATTTTCTCAGTTCTGAGTTTGTTAAAGTTTTGGAACATTTCCTGGATTGGACACCAGTGACCAAACAAGTAATTACGTAAGTAGATTCTTGTTATGAATATAGCCATAGAAGCTGGCATGGTGCTAAAAAAGAAAGAAAAAAAAAGATGGAAAAACACCATGCTAGTACAACATATTGATTTGGAAGCGGCACAGTGGCTTGGTGGTTGGCACTGTTGCCTTGCACCTCTAGGTTCCTGGTTTGATTCCCACCTCGGGTCTATGTGCATGGAGTTCGCATATTCTCCCCCTGCTTGGTGGGATTCCTCTGGGTACTCTGGTTTCCTCCAACAGTCTAAAGACATGCAGATTAGGCTAATTGATGTTCCCAAATAGTAGTATGTGTGTGCTCTGCAATAGATTGGCACCTTGTCCCCGCCTTGTGTCCTTAGTTTCCTGGGATAGGCTCCAGGCCCCCCATGACCCTGTACACAGGATAAAGCGGTATAGATGGTTAGTAAGTGACTTGGTTTTGGGATCTGGAATGAAACACACACATATATGGGTAACAAAGAAACCCTTTACAAGAGCCCAAGCTCAGACTGAATTGGAGACCTTTGGCGTTATGAGGCAGGAATGCTCCCCTCTGTACCTCCTCAGCAGGTAAATGTTGCGCATTTTAGTGTAGTCATATCCTTTATTTGTTAAAAAATGTCCCAAAAAAAAAATAAAATCATAGAATCAATTTTTCCTCAAACACTACTTGGCTAAATAAATGAGATCTCGCGCATTACAAATCGCTAATCACTCACCTCAGAAATGAACAAGAGAACCAGGAGTTCCTGTATGTGAATGAAATCGGTGCGGGAAAATAGAGTCACGTTTTTACGAGACAGATTAACATTTGTTCTGTTACACGCTTCTCTCTGTCACACACACAGGAACTTTGCTTGTGCTAATTAACAATTAGCAAAGACTCGCCGGCTAATTGTGTTATTCCTTGTAATGAAGGGGCTAATTACTAGAATGTCAATTTAGATTTAATTACTATGAGCTTTGTTAAGTCCCAGTGAGCATAAGTTACAGCTTTCGTAGCCCCTTTTTCCTGGAAAAAAATGGTTTTGCGAGATCTCCTACTCTCTGGTTTAAAAAAAAAAAAAAAAGGAGGGAAGTGTAAATATAAAATAAATGAGAAAGGTGTTTGAGCTTCCTATATCTGTTATGGATATGGGAAGTCTGGAAGGCTTAACGAATAATGAAAGGCTTTACCTCTGGGCTTCCAATTAGTGAGTTTTTTTTTTTCTAGCCACGATGAAAAACTCAGAGTGCCATGTGCTTTTTTCTGTCTCTTAGTAGGGATTCATTTTAATATGGCACTATCCATATCCTGGTATCTGGTTAATTCAAGATGTCCTGGTTTAAAAGATGCTGGAGTATTGTGTATGCATATATACAGTGGATATAATGTAAAGGTTTACCAAAAAAAACACTCTGAATTCTACAGTAGCACTACTCAGCGTACTGGTCTTATACACGGTCCAGTATATGAAGAAAGTATTCAATTTAAAGTGGATTTCTCGCTTCCATCTTCTGTTCTTTCAGTGTAAGATGTCTGATTTTCATCCTAACTGCCTGACTCCTTCAAGCCTCTGCCAAAATACCATAAGACAGGGTATAATATATATAATTACACCCACTTACATTAGCCATTATGCCAGTCGAGCATTCCTTGGAAAATGACACACGACCTGTCAAGACTTCATTCACGCCATTAATAAGCATCATTAGTGTCTAGTTTGAATACCCCTCTTGCACATTGCAGTCATTTCAACATGTCATATATTTTAATTTGAGGCCAAAAATAGCCGAGAGGATATTATGCACTCTCTCAGCCAGTCTTTGTGATCTCTTAATGGTCAGGAAGTTCATTGTGTGACCTTGGGTTTTTTATTTTTTTTTATTTTTTATTTTTTACCCCCACCAAAGAATAAGTGTCTCAGACTACCAAAAGAAAAGAAATGGCACTGTGGTGTACTTGTTTTAACGCACTTTATTATTATTTTTTAAAACTTACATTTATTTAAAATGTCTTGCGTCATCTCCCCTATATATAGTGGAAATTGCTGATAATTATCTGTATGAAAGAATTAAACTGGGACAAACGAACAGGGAGCAAATACGATTGTATTTATTCTTCCTTGAAGTGAATCATTTTGCTTCAGTACTCATGCTTGTTCTTATGTTTCGCTGCCTCTGAGCGTGCTGATGATGTCAATGATGATGTCAGGATGAAAGGAAATCGTTCAGCATTGTTCACGAGGTACTGAACCTCCCACACGTGCGGAAACAGAAACAGAGACAAAAACTCAGCATTTGATAAAAGTCATTAACTTCTCCTTGCCTTGTTTACCGGATTTGACACAAGCAGCTTAAGGGGCTAATTAATTGTAAAAGCTTGGCACAATGGGTAATTAGCGTGAGGCTGGAGTCCCTGATCTAACTTGGCATTTAAAAAAGAAAAATCGAATAATTTATACTTCATGTTATAACACACACACGCACGCACGCGCGCGCACACACACACATACATACATAAATAAACACCTCCTATAAAAGGGATCATTGCTGAGACATGAGTGAATAGTGACTGCTGGCTCATGGGAAGATGCTGAATATGATTCTCTATACAAAATATTTTTTTTATAGAATAAAAAAAGCTGACATGAATTTGGTTAAAGGAGCAAAAAAAGACACTTTTTAATTTTTTTTTGTCTATCATTTCTAAATGAGGAGTTTTAATAAGATTAATCCATTTTATCAGTTATGAGGGGAGAAAAAAGCTAAACTTGAAACTTATAGAAAATACTTTTGCATGTTTCCTATAAGCCACAAGTAGTTTAAAATTCTACATTTTTTAAGTAAGTGAATTTTGTAAAAGTGCACAAAAGATTTCTATTTTTTGTATTCCATGTCTCACAGCGTAGTCACACATGATAAATCAACCTACAGTTGTGTTAGTTGTGTTTAATAATGCAGTATTAGTATGTTGACTGAGTTTTAATTAATATAAAATAGCAAAACTATAATCGATGTATTAAATAAAAACAAAAATAAGTGGCAGCAAATTAAATCACAGGTGACTTTTTAATTAAAAAGACTAGAAAAGATTACATGAAACACTGTGAACAAATAAAAAAAAAATCTGTTTACATCATCAGCTACTTCCTCTACTGGTTTTAGTTTTACTGTACAGGTACAGTATGCACCATAGGACATCTATTTGTGCATTAACCAACATTACTCAACTTCTCATTATTCAACTTCTCAAAAGAAGTCAATGCTGAAGAAGGAAGTAAGAAGTGCTGTAAAAAATATATCTTTTGTAAATGATCTTCAAAAAGCAATCAATCAGGCTTGGATTGAGAAAGGTACACCAGTGTACTTACTGTAGGTGTCTTTTTAAGGAATAAAGGACTTTGTATTTAATATTGATTGCTGTATAGTAATTTCATTGCATTAAGAATTTTCTTATCTTGCTTCTTGGATTATCTCAACTGGACAATCTAATATACAAATGTAGTAAAGTATTAAATTATTATTCCCGCCATTTAGTCTCAATCAGAAGAGAATTAATTTATGATTTTTTTTAATCTTCTTCCTCATATTATCTCAGGAGTTTTTCTTCAAGTCATAAAGTGTCATCCAGTTTTTTTGTAAAGCTGTCTGGTGACCATTTGTGTTTTTTAAAATAAAATTGCATTTAATTGCAAAGGAAATAAATAAAAAGAAAGAAGGAAAAAATCAGAAAGGTCCTCTGATGAATCGTAGTCCGCTGCCGTAGCATGCCATGTATCAATCTTTGACGTTTACACTGCATGCTCTGCAATAATTAATAGCTGATTGTAAAAAAGAAACAGAATCGTGACATTTTGCTAGAAGTCGTTAACTACGTGTCATTCCCTGGCAGTAGTAGCAGTACTAAAGCTGTTGATTGATAGACAGCTATTTTCCCCATGATTTAGCCAAATCTTCAAAACTGTGTACGTGCGAATGGGACTCGTTTTTCTTCAGGGACACAAGAAAGGATGAGAACAATAAAGAAACAGGAATCTTACAGTAATAAGCATGCAGGGTTTTTTTACTCAATTCAAAGACGACCACACAGAGCCTCTCATATGACCTTCAGCACTCACTGCCATGATTCCCAAGATCACTCACCTATTTTACATGTGATGAGGACCAGTTAATCCTGTGCAGTTCACCAGCGGGACAAGGCCTCCCCGCCCACGTGCTGCGTCCTGACCCTGATAGTACCACAGAGATGACATTCTCCAGACTGACCCCAAAAAGCCAAAATCAATTCCCTTATATTACGACATGATGTATGGCTATGACATTTTTCCTAGAAATCTGCCTGTCTGCTTATTGTTCAGGATGTGTAAATGTATATCGACATTGACTTGTTATTATTACTTAAATCTTCAATGTTTATACTATACTGGCAGTTCAGACATATGTCAACAACACATGCATATATATATATATATACATTAACTAGATAAAATGGGTTCAACACCCCATTAGGATAAGATATATGTTGTGCATCTCATTATTAATTGTTTGTCCATGCAGTAATTGATAAAAGTAAATGTGTCACTATGCAAATCACATGTTGTCCCTAGTGTTTCCAGATATCTAGGATGCCATATCTATTTGACTGACTGTCCACAAATCTTTCAAAATTAAAGTCCAAAGAAATATGGCTATATATATTGGCTTAGTCGTACACTTTAATTGATTTCATCCGATCACCTTAAACTGATGGTGCCAGTTCATGTGCGAAAATAATACCTCATGCTACCAAAGTCACTCTTTTACAATCGAAGTCCTAAAATATGGCCATGCCATCAGGGAACAAAACAATCTATCCTTTACATTTAGGTCATCAGTTGACTTCATTTCATTGCCTATCCTTACAGGCTGTGATCATGGGTTAAAGGTTCCCTTACCCAGTTGTTTTCTTGTTCTTATTGTTTGATTCATTCAGCCCAATAATTTGACCCTTGTGAACTGCCAACTTGACAGACATTATATGGGACATTGTGGCTTAGAGGTTAGCATCGTCGCCTTCAGGGTCCATCATGGTCCATTCCCTCCTTTGGTTTGTGTGCATGAAGTTTGCATGTTCTCCCCGTGCTAGGTGGGTTTTCTCCAGGTACTCCAGTTTCCTTCCACAGTCCAAAGACATGCATATTAGGCTCATTGGTGTCCCCAAATTTTGCATAATGTGTGAATGCATGTGTGTTGACATGAGATCCTATCACAGGAATAAATACAATGGTCACCATTGGCCTCCACAGTCCCTAGTTTGACTACAGATGTTCCTAGATAGATAGAGATGGATACATACACACAACACACTCCTGTACAGCACACGTTTTACTTTATGCGTTATTAATCTTGATGTCAATATTTAGATGCTTGTCATCAAAACATAAACCAAAATATGCCCACAATATTTCACAGTAATTCAATTAAAAAATTGAGATTGCACAGATTATTATTATAATTATTATTATACCAGTTAACTTGTCATTGCTTTCATTTAAAGCAGAAACAGAAATAAAGCTAAATCTACAAACAATATGTTGATCGCAGAGAAATAACATTTTAATGTGAAGGATGTAATGCAAGTGGAAGTCTACAGTAAATGTTTAAACAGCAAACCATCTTTCTGTCTCTGCTGATGATGAGCAGGCTCGTCTGCAGAGCATCAGCATCTTGTTCTCTTTAGCAGTCCGGACACTAACAACAAAAACATGTCTCTCTTTCCCAGTCAATAAAATAATTAAAAAACCTGATGCAAAACACACTTTCTGCAAATTTTCCGTGTGTTTCCTTGTCAGTTTGAGGTCAGACATGAGTGAGGAGCCAGACGTCCAGGAAATCACAACAGAAATCCCCTAAGAACACTTCTGCTAAATCTGTTCCAGCGGCGAAATTATTGCGTAAGGAATATTGCAATTTTTTACTAGTTCATTCATGAATGCATCTCGTAGTATCTGCTTTATCCATCACAGACCCACACAGACACGCACTATTTCACAAAAAAAAGGCCATTCAGAATAGTTCATCTATTTGTTAGAATGTTTTTGGGAGGAAACCAGAAGATTTGGCAGGAAAGCCATCTGGACACAAGGTAAATGTAACTATACCCTGGGTTCAGGATCGAAATTGGCAACCCTGAAGCTGTGAGGCAGGAACACTAATCACTGTGCCAGGATGCATCATAGACTTTTTTAAGATTAAACATTAACCTATTGCCTTAAAGTTCACATTACACCATAAATATCAATTATACAATAATATTTTTGTCCACGTCTTCCTTAGCAGAAAAATTTACAAATAGAATTTACAATAAAATAATATGTGGTATACTAAAAATTTTAAATTTAAATGTAAAAAATCCTGTAAATAATTTGATGACCTGTATGTAAAAAAAGATAGATGACTCTAAATAAAAAAAAAATACTCAATACAAAAAAAATTAACAACTCAATTAAAATTAACATTGCTAATTCTAACGTATTTTTTTCAACAGGGTGGGCCATATGTTTTCATAGATTGGAAAAATAAATATTTTTTATAAGAAAAATTTTATTCATATAATGTGCTCTACATGGTAATGTTGAGCATTCCATGTTTTCTGAATACTCACGGTTTGCGAGTGTTCCGCAAGACGAGCAAAGATTTTGAATAAATTTTGACTTGTAGGTAAGCGTCTCGGCTGCTGGGTCTTAGTGCCCTTCTCTTACTGCTAAAATCAACATTCATGTACGTGTGTACAGTTTACTATAACACTGCGACCACGTGTGTGTGTGTGTAAAACATATTTTATTTTGTGTCTGTATGCGTGTGTGTACAGCGCACATGTACTGTTTATTATAATGTGTGTGTGTGCGTGTTAAGCAAAAGAAAGTCTTATTAGAGAGGTTAAAGACAGGAGGCAGAGTTGGAGGTAGCAGAGCTGAAGATGTTGAGGTTCTCTTTGGGAGTGACAAGGATGGATAGGATTAAGAATGAGTTTATCAGAGGGACAACCCACGTTAGATGTTTTGGAGATAAAGTCAGAGAGGCCAGATTGAGGTGGTTTGGACATGTTCAGAGAAGAGATTGTGAATATATCGGTAGAAGGATGCTGAGGTTGGAACTGCCAGGCAGGAGGTCTAGAGGAAGACCAAAGAGGAGATTTATGGATGCAGGGAGAGAGGACATGAAGTTAGTTGGTGTGAGAGAAGAGGATGCAGAGGATAGGGTTAGATGGAGGCAGATGATTCGCTGTGGCGACCCCTGAAAGGGAACAGCCGAAAGACAAAGAAGAAGAAAGATTTCTTTCCTTTCTCTCCCTGGGTCAGCATGCTGTTATGTGTGTGCGCATGTAATCACTTCACACACACACACCCCCCCCCTTGCGCTTTCTCACACATGCACACTCTGCTCTATCACCATTCTTTTTAACAAGAAAATGCAGGTTAATTTGTTTTTTATTTTTACTTTACAGCAGTGATTCCGTTAGCATGCGCTCATGTTAGAGTTGTTAGCGATGTTCCTTGTGTGTGTGTGTGTGTGTGTGTGTGTGTGTTTGAAACTTAAATAAGAGAGAAGGAAGTGTTACTGTGTACGACGAGAAGTGGGAGAGGGGGAGGGGCTGAATCCTCTCCTCCTCTTACTTTAGCTTCACACACATACACAAACACACAATCACACACAAACACACACAGCGTCTGCGCGCATAAACGGAAACACTTATCTGTCTGATTTATTTTTCCTTTTTTTTAAAAGGTGAAGTGCAAAATACTCTTTTTTTTTTACTTTATATTTTGTATTAATTATTTTTATGTATTACTTCCTTTGGGCTGCGGAACGAATAATTTGAGTTTTCAAAACATTTCAGTGTTTTGAAATATGAGCCCGCTTCTGTAACAAATTATGTTTGAAATCCAAGGTTCCACTGTGTGTGTGTACGTGTGTGTGTGTATATATATATATATAAAACTTGATAACATTTATGTATAATAATTTAGATCAAGTAGAGGATAGTTTTTTTTTTATAACTGAAGAAATATGTTTTTATAAATAAATGTTACATTTTGGCACACGAAGAATAGATCTGATTCCTAGTTAAAAAAAAAAAAAATATATATATATATATATATATATATATATATATATATATTATTTATTTTTTTTTTTTTAACTAGGCATCAGATCTATTCTTCGTGTGCCAAAATGTAACATTTATTTATTTACTTGCTGATCTTTTAATGTCTAATGGACTGTGAATCTAAATATATGTAAAAGAGCAGATTTACACTGTTAACTATTTCCCCGCGGTGACATACAGAACTACATCACAATTACAGTGAATTAACTCTCTTCAATTACGCCACTTATCTTTTCCACGTGTTTGTGCTGTTGCACGTTGAATTGGGAAGATTTTTTCCTGTTTCATGATGTTTGCATTTTTTTTCCCAGTGACTTTCATTGCTTCTGTATTTGTCTTCTCATTAACTGACTGTCACCAAGTATAGAAAACGAACAATTTCCTCAAAGCAAATCATAAAATCACATGAAATACACCTCCGCTTGTCAGTAAACACTCTTGACTGAATAGTCTGCAGGTTGCAGTTTGTATACCTGAATGCATCGTCAATAGAGCTGCAGGGAGAATTTGAGTGGATCTGATATATGTACAGTAAGAGAGCAGATCCACGATGATGAGGTCAAGGAGCTGGCACTGATTATCTGAATCAAAGGGTCGTCTACTGTAAAGAAAAAACACGGTGCTTTTACACCTGAGGAGATGTTTGGAAAGAAATTTAATGTGATATTAATCAGGGATGAAATAATAATTCATGCATTTAAAAGTCCCAGGTTTCAGGAAGACTGTTTAAATGATCCGAGTTCAGATTTACCTTTTGATCTGGAACTAAGTTATTTCCGCTGCTACACTCTGAGTACTGAAAGGAGGCATACAGGCATGTAGACTCGTCTTTTCCCACATTCCTGAACTGGAGATAGCTCGTCCGTCTCTTCTCCTTCAGCTCTCCTCTACTCCTGAGCTGATTGGCAGAGATGTTAAGTGCCATTTGACACCTGCGAGGGCGAAAATTTGGACGAGTGGGCTGTAATGAATTGGACACGTCGGCGCAATTAAAATCACTGTTAATTTCTCCAGGGAGATCGGGGCCCAGCCAGAAGTCCATGAATCACTGAATGGAGGGGGATACAAGGAGGAGGAGCGAAGCACTAACTTTTGGATGGGAAGAGGATGGAAAGAGAGCAAAACCAAACACCTATCCGGAACACATACCTTCATAACCAGTATAACTAAAAGGAAAAGACAGAAAGAAGGATGGACGGAGACAGGCCCTGCCAGCTGCTGAGCATGTGCGATTACCTGATCTGAGATGTTGCTTCAGAATTTAGGTATACGCCTCACTTATATCTTTATGATTGTGTTTTATGGACATTAATGGACCCTTTGTGGACATCCTGTCAGAAATCCTGTCTCATCTTGTGAGTTTCTAGATGGTCCATCAGAAGATGACAGTACCGCTTTTTTATCATAACATTTTATCTCAACTGCAAAAAATATATATATTTTTTGAAATGCATTATTCTTGTACAGTACAGCACTTCAGAATAATTTCAAAAGCCCATGTGTGATCCCTCATGCCCAACTCCAGGTCAGCTACTCAGTTATTCATCTACACCCTTTTTTGCTCTGTAGCTAATTATGTCGCTATGGTAACCGGAGTGAAAAATATAAGTCACATGAATCTAGTTCGAGAAAAACAAAAGGCTTTAATATACTGTAGTTTGAATTTACAGTAGACAGTGAAAATGCTAAGCAACAGTGCTAATGTATCAACGTTCATTAACAATACAGTAAATTACCCGAGTTCAAATTAATTTCCTGTGGAAACGTGTACATGCCTTGAACTGAGGTTAGTAACATCAAAAGTGTCACAAAGTCAGAGGAAAACAGTCAAAATGGAACATATATAATAAGAAACAAATATCCTCAGGTTCCACTCATTTTGATTGTGATAGAAACACAATACCAGGTTTATTCATTCATGTTCTACAATATAACATTTATCCTGTACAGGGTCACGGAGGGCTTGGATCCCATCCCAGGAAACTTTGGGAACAAGGCGGAGTACACCATGGACAGGCTGCCAATCCATCTCAGGGTACACACACCCCTCCCCAAGCACAGGGAGAACATGCAAACTCTAAGCACACAGACCCGAGGGAGGATTCGAACCTGGACCCTGGAGGTGCAACTGTGCTAACCATTACGCTTCCATGCCCCCTTATGTCAGGTTTACTATGTACAATTTTTTTAACTGCAGAATTTCAAGTCAAGTCAATTCAGAGGTCAAGTCGGCTTTTCTTGTAATTTTATTCATATACAGTTCAGTACACAGTAAACCGAAACAATGTATCTCCAAGACCAAAGTGCTGCGTACAACATAAATTAACTAGAAACCTATTTGTAATGTAACAATAAACATCTAAAGCAAAAACCTATATTAAAATAAAAAAATAGTTAGAATTATAAAATTGACAAAAATTTGCTGTATGTGTAACATGATTTCACATGGCCCAATTCAAACCAAACCTTACTACAATTAATGATGGTGGCAGGATGGTGGCTTCGCGGTTAGCACTGTTGACCTGTACCTCCAGGGTTAGAGGTTTAGGTATAGTTCCTTACTTACTTACTCTATGTGTGTGTGTGTGTGGAGGTTGCATGTTCTCTTAATGTTTGATAGATTTCCTCCCAGCCTTCTGATTTCCTCCTACAGTTCAAAGATTGCCATTGTGTGAGTATGTGCTTGTCCTGGGCTATGGGTTGGCAATGAGGTGGCACCCCACCCACCTCGTAGCCCCCTGTGACCCAACATGGGAAAAGCGGGATAAACAATGGATGGATATCCTGAAATCACTATAATGCAACCCAAGCTTGTGGCTCAAATTTATTCTCATAAATACAGTACATGCTATTCATTTAGTCATTTCCGGCTGTTTGGCTGTTTCATACCGTATATAAATCCCTCATCTACACTCATTTAAGGTCTCAAGATTAAATGCAGGCATTTTATAGGTAAGCAGTTATTAAGGTTTGGAACACCCTAAGGTTTATGCTTATTAGGCTTTTCAGTCATCTTTAATCATATTATTACTATTCAAAAAATAATAGAAAGCTTACTTCAAGGGGTTAATGTAGTGTATACGGATTAATCTATGCCTCAGCAGTCATCTCGTACTAACAGAAAAATTTCATCGAATTTGTAACAGTTGTGAGAACACCTAAAACCGCTATATCTGTGCTTTGGCTTGACCTTAAGCGTTTGTCACTTTTCATATCTGAATTTTATGAAGTTACACTACTGTACTTACAATCATTGCTTTGCCTAAGAGAGCCATCTTCTGATGAAAAGAGCAGCCTCCTATGGAGAAAGTGGTCCTGGGCACTTCCTGATCAGTGTGTGTGTGTGTGTGTGTGTGTGTGTGTGTGTGTGTGCGTGTCACCCAGCCCTGGTGTTCTCTGTCAGCCGTGTGTTTAAATTACCCCCCACTGGCATTCAAATTACAGCCCCTATCTCATCAGTTGAAGGGTGGCGGCTCTACTGCATGATCACATTAATGCAAGTTCACCAGCCCTCTACCACACACACTCACACACATGCACACACACTCTCTCTCTCTCTCACACACACACCACACACATACTACATAATGAGGCAAAGTCATCTTTCTCTGAATCCCCGCTGGGTGTACCTGCAAAGTACAAAGGCCCAGATGATCTATTTTAGGAGTACCTCTTTTAATTTATTTCCTTGATTTGCTGATAATAATAATAATTGTGCTGCAGGTGCTGCATTGAAATTAGCTGCCACTTTCCCCGGGCGCTATCACCGAGCCATCGCCTCTCCGAAAGAGGCCTCGCTCCTGCTCATGTGCTTTCCGCTTTCTGCATCTCTCCCTCTTTTTCTCTCGGCTGAGACATAAAAGCTGTAGCATCAGTTCCTCTTCTTTTACTCTTCTTCTTTTCCGTCTTATTTTTTTTTCTTCTTCAGCTTATTCAAATCAGGCGTTAGAAAACTAACCGTGTTTGAATTGTAATGCCGTGATGGCACATTCACAATTTACTGATACTGACGCATAATAGGCAGCCGAGCAGACGCGAATCGAAAATGATTTTTTTTTTTTTTTTTTGCTTGTCTGTATTCTAATCACAGTGTTACATGATAGCTTACAAGGGTGTCTTTGAAAGTGCCTCTAACTAAATAAATTTGATTTGAACAGGGTGTGTTTGGCAGATTGGCTTGTGCATATTTTGCCAGCATGCCAGGTGCTGTCAAGGATAAAGTACCTAGTTTGCTGTGTATAATAGGATGCGAGGCTTCCAAAAAAAAAAAAAAAAAAAAAAACTATTCTATTAGATGTGCTAGAGGCGGGGGACAAAAGGATCCCGGTGTGCTTGGAGCCAGGACTCTCAAAGTCATCAGTCGGTATGCTAAAGAGGGAATTGATGTATGTAGTATGACACCACTTCCATTAAAAAAATATAAATAAAGTGTTTTTTTTTAAGAGGAAAAAATGTATCACTTATATTTAATATGTGATCATAGGATTTTTCTACAGGTAAGGAATATGTAATGACATGAAAAAGTCTAATATCAATTTCATCCATGTACTCTACACACGAATACACCTATGTGGCATCATGTAAACAGCGTGATTTCTGTGTGATCACAAAGAAAATGGAAAACCTCTCATTCATGCATTCATTGTCTATACCACCTTATCCTGTATACAGGGTCACGGTGGGCCTGGAGCCTATCCCCTATCCCAGGAGACTTAGGGCACGAGGCGGGGTACACCCTGGATGGGGTGCCAATCCTTCACAGGGCACACACATACAGTACGGTACCGTACACGCACACTTATATACATATTTTTATTTATACATTATAGGCAACGCTAAACAGGATAATCTGGATGTCTTTGGACTGTGGGAGGACATAGAGGAAACACACCATGCAAGGGGAGAACATGCAAACTCATGGATACAAACCCAAGATGGGAAACGAACCCAGACCCCGGAGGTCCGAGGCAAAATGGAAAACATAAGCATTACATTTAATCCTTGTGATGTTTGGGTTTGTGGGACTCATTTTTAATTGAGTTGTACAGGATGACGGGAAAAGGCTATCTGTTCAATAGGATTGATGTGTTGGACAGGGCTGTATACTGTTCAGTCAGGCTCATTCAGCCTAGGCTGGCATGAATGTGATCAATGTCAAATATATATTTGCAAATGTTATATTTGTTCCTTTCCCCACCCAATCCTTAAATAAAATTAACTTTTATTTTATACTTCATCACAAAAATGACCAGCACTTTTATTATTAAATGTGATCTAACAGAGGTAAATAGAAAATATGAACAATTTTATTAGTTTATATTAATAGTAAACATCTGCTAAGTATTTTGAAATAAATTTGTTGCTGTCGCCTTGCACCTCCAGGGTCCGGGTTCGATTCCCAGCCAGGCCCAATTCCCGTCTCTGTGTGCATGGAGTTTGCATGTTCTCCTGTGCTTGGTGGGTTTCCTCCCACAGTCCAAAGACATGCAGACTAGGCTAATTGGTGTACCCAACTTGCCTGTAGTGTGTAAATGGGTGTGTGAGTGTGTGTATGTGTGTGTGCCCTGCGATAGATTGGCATCCTGTCTGGGATGTACATGGGATAGGCTTCAGTGTAAAAGATAAGTAAGTGGGAGATGTGTGTTAAAACTGTATTATACCCCTGAACATGGGCTAAGTAAAAAAAAAAAAAAAAAAAAAAACATGAATGCCACACGAGTTAAAAATGAACATGTAATGACAAATGAATCATGTACTGTAAATCAAATCATGTGGAAATAAAGAACCTACATGTGGAAATAAATTAGGATGTTAAAGAAATCTATAAAATTAACACATGAAACTACAGCAACTGTGTAAACTTAAGAGATAGAAAAATTAATTGCGAAAATGAACCTGTGGAAATAAATAACTAATCAAATTACAAACGGTAATCAAATTACCGCAATAACATGAAGGAATTGTGAAAAAGAATGTGTGAAATTGTTGTGTTAAATGGAAGCAAAAAAAAAAAATGCAAAAACTGTAAGCTGTGTGAGTTGTGTGAAATGTTTAAAACCACTTGCAGTGGGTATAAAGAGTATTCAGACCCCCTTAAATTACTAAAATCCTTTAAGTTCACTTTTTTCTCATTAATGTACACACAACACCCCATATTGACAGAAAAATTGAGAATTGTTGACATTTTGCAGATTTATAAAAAAAAAACAAAACTGAAATATCACCTGGGCTTAAGTACACTCATACAGTATATTTAAACTCAGGTGCTGTCCATTTCTTCTGATCATCCTTGAGATGGTTCTACACCTTCATTTGAGTCCAGCTGTGTTTGAGAATCATGAGGTCAAAGCAACTGCCTGAAGAGCTTAGAGACAGAATTGGGCAAGGCACAGATCTGGCCAAGGTTACAAAAAAAATCTGCTGCACTTAAGGTTCCTCAGAGCACAGTGGCCTCTAGAGAACCAGAACCCTGCTAGAGCTGGCAGTCCGGGAAAACTGAGCTATCTGGGGAGAAGAGCCTTGGTGAGAGAGGTAAAGAAGAACCCAAAGATCACTGTGGCTGAGCTCCAGAGATGCAGTCAGTAGATGGAAGAAAGTTGTAGAAAGTCAACCATCACTGCAGCCCTCCACCAGTTGGGGCTTTACAGCAGAGTGGCTCGACGAAAGCCTCTCCTTAGTGCAAGACACATTAAAAAACACCTGAAAGACTAAAAGATGATAAGAAATAGGATTCTCTGATCTGATGAGCCCAAATTAGAACCTTTTGACTTTTTGGTATGTGTGGAGAAAACCAGGCTCTTCTCATCACCTGTCAATACAGTTCCAACATTGAAGCATGGTGGTGGCAGCAGCATCATGCTGTGGGGGTGTTTTTAAGCTGCAGGGACAGGACGACTGGTTGCAATCAAGGGAAAGATGAATGCGGCCAAGTACAGGGATTTCCTGGACGAAAACCATCTCCAGAGTGTTCAGGATCTCAGAATGGGCCAAAAGTTGCCTTACAACAAGACAATGACCCTAAGCAAACAGCTAAAATAACAAAGGAGTGGCTTCACAACAACTCTGTGACTGTTCCTGAATGGCCCAGCCAGAGCCCTGACTTTAAACAAATTGAGCATCTCTGGAGAGACCTAAAAATGGCTTTCCACCAACATATACCATCCAACCTGACAGAACTGGAGAGGATCTGCAAGGAGGAATGGCAGAGGATCCAGGTCCCAAATCCAGGTGTAAAAAACCTGTTGCATATTTCCCCAAAAGACTCATGGCTGTATTAGATCAAAAGGGTGCTTCTACTAAATACTGAGCAAAGGGTCTGAATACTTACAGTAGGACAATGTGATATTTCAGTTTTTCTTTTTTAACAAATCTGCAAAAATGTCAACAATTCTAAACAAAACTTAAATAATTTAAGCAAATGGCTACAATATAAAAAGTAGCGAAAAATTTAAGGGGATCTGAATACTTTCCCTACCCACTGTATACAGTAATGGGTAAAAGTTAATGCCTCCTCTTTTAATTTTACAAATTATCGCGTAAAAACATAATAAAAATAAATTTAATTGTAGCAGGTGTTAGTATTAGGCAAATAAAACCTTAGACATACAATAACATATATATCTTTTTTTCACCATGTCATTATTTATTTAAGAAAAATGAAGTCAAAAAGAAAAAAAAAAACCTATACTACAGTAAGTACCCCTTACAGCAACAGTATTTAAGAAAGTAAGTTGCTGCCAGGTTCTGCTAATCATCGCCTCTTAATCAGTTGATCATCAGCAGGTGAGCAGACCTCTATAAAAGCAGAAGTTTAAGCAGTTTTCCGGTGTGTCTGTGTGTAACACTATGCCAAGCGGGAAAGACATAAGCAAATGTTTTAGATTGCAGCACATCCATCTGAAAAATGTTATAAAAGCATTTCCAAACAATTTGGAGTTTAATGTTCTACAGTAAAAAAGATTATTCACAAGTTGAAAGACATTTAATATAGCTGCCACTCTTCCTATAAGTAGATGTCCCAGGACATTTACCCTAAAGTCAGACTGTGCAATGATCAGGGAAAAAAAACTAAACCTAAGAGCCACATCTCAGACCATACAGTCCTCACTGTTAAATGTTAATGTTAAATGGTAAAGTCTGTGACAGCACAATTACAAGAAGACTGAACAAGTACAGTTTGCTTGGAAGGGTGGGCAAGAGAAAGCATCCTCTGTCTGGGGAAGACTTCTGGAACTATGTCCTATACTGTTTTTTTTTTTACGAATGGGCCAGAATTAATCCAAAATGGTATGACAAATTGTAAAAATCATACAGGAAATGAACCTCTATTTTTTTATTGCTGCTAAGTTAAATCTACAGTCCATTATGTATTTACACAGAGATTTAAAATACTGTAGACTTTAATGAATGGGCACAAACTTTCACATCTGACTGTATAACAATCCCATAGGAATCCTCTGATTATTTAAATGTGAAGCTCGTGAGATTTTTCCATAAGGTTCAAGGAACATCACAAAGCATCAGGGTGTATACTGTATAATTTACAATATTAATTGGAGAGTTAGAAAATAAGTCCAAACTTGTGGGCAAACTTTTGCCTGGTCATGGATATACAGTATATGGTTTAGGTAATAATTACAGAATAACTCTTAACATCTGCATTATATGATTCCAGATGTGCCCATTTATTCAAATGTAACAAGTTATTCTTAACCTTTATCCATTCCATTTACTTATACTATGATAAAGCTGATACGTTAGCCCCTTGATGACTGGGATCGGCTAGTGGGTAAATATAAATTTAAACCGCACATTTTATATTTGTTTTAGTACAGTTCCTGATTAAGTCATAATGGTTACAAAACTATTATTTATGAAGAATAGTTAGATAAAGAAACTGTAAAAGTTTGGTTGAGGTTTAGGGGTTCTCCTAAGAACCAAGTGGCATTATTAATAGTATAATAGCACAAAAGGGGAGAAAATCCTGCATTTGTAAAATGCTCTATGACGTATCAAGGAAATGAATGAAAGAACATGCATTTGTACATCATTGTTTAAAATCAGTAGATATTTTAAGCAAGTATGCATTAAAAATGTTCTTGCAGCTTCCCAGCCCAAATAATGTGAGATTTGCCCTACACTTAATGTCATCCTCTTGGAATATGTGATATATTGAAAACCGTGCGTACTCTTAACACCGCCATTTTTCATTACAATTCCATCCCTAATCAGAGGCGTGCTGAGCCCCGGCTAAGATTGTCATCATCGTTTAAAAGGCTCACCAGCTCCGGCCTCTTGTTTTTCAGTCCAGCTGAGCTCTTAATTATTTGATGGGTTCATTATGGGCTATAATTGGAGTGGTTCAGCGCAAGCGGCCGCGTCCTCAGAAGGAGGGCAATAAAATCCAGAATGGACCAAGGGGGGCAGCAAAAAAAAAAAAAAAAGGGAAAAAAAAAAGAAGCCCAGGGAGCTCTTTACCCTCACTGTGACCCTGAGCTTTTTATCAACAGGAGACAAACAACCATTTTATAATGCAAATGATATGCACCCGTATTAGCATAGGCCCTTTTCAACTGCTGACCAATTAATGACCCGAGAGTCGTCATGTGATATCTCACCTGGTTAATACCCATGTGACAGGTTCACTGATGCATGCTGGGTGCCCTTATCATTATGGCTAGTGGAGGATTTTGGGAAAGGATGCACGCCTTTAAAGGCATTAGTAGTTTCTGGATGAATAGTAATGAAACAATGGAAATCAGTAAAACATGCGGTCAGATTTTAGGAAGACTTGCAACACAAGTATGTTTTTTGTTGTGGTTTGTGTCCTGTTTCTATAGCTTGTTCAGTTAAAAAAATTAACAAAACATCAGTGCATACAAATGTATTTTTTTTCTTCTTTATTGAGAAAATATGCTCAATAAATCATCATTTGGTTTCTTTCTCTTTCCTTTCGCATCCCCAAATGACTTGGTTGTTATGTAAACTCAAACCTCTTGGCCAACTTGGAAAGAAAGAGAAAAGACTAAGAAAAGAAAGACACCAGTAGACTGTTTCTTTAAGATAAAATATTCTACATCATAATTATCTCCTTAAGGTAGAAATATTAGCATATCCTCCAATCTTATTATCTGAGAAATTGCCTCATTAAGTCGGCAGCTTCCCCTTGTGCCCACCTTGCGCGCCATTGTCCATATTTCATCAGTGAAGCCATAGAGCTTCCAGGCAGCTCTGATTGGCAAGAGGCATATGCCTTCGAACGGGTCTCTGTGGGACAGAATGCCTGATTCTTTCTCTCTCTCTCTCTTTCTCTTTAATGGCAAGAAGATCACCATTAATTTCACATGTCTGTGCTTTCTACAGCCAACCCGCGACCAAGTGGCCTCCCTGCTCCGTTCCTGTCCTCGTCCCGAGTCCCTCCTGCCCTTCATGTATTCAACGGTTTCCTCCTCGTCTGTCCTTCATGTCTGAAAGAGTGTCGCCTGTCATGAGTAAGTGCTCTATTGCAAACGAGGATCGTGTCCCTTAAGGCGATGTGACGCTCGTGAAATCGTGAAATTTCACTCGATCATCACACATCAACACGCAGATATATCTACAATCTGAATAGCTATTTGGACACGCATGTTTTACGAGGTCTTTCAATATCAAAAGTATTTTGCTTGAGTGACGTTCATGTAGGCTATATTAGATATGACATTAGCTTCAGGCTCCTTCCCCCCCCCACACACACTCTTTATTTCACATTGCTCAAACTCTCCATTCTATCTTTGCATACGTTTACCAGAATAATCCAAATGATTACCACCACAAATTACACGTTACTCCGATTAGATATTAATGAGATGCCCCAGAAGATCCCTAACGACTTAATCGGCAAAGATTTAATCCATGAAATGACATCCGACACCCATGAATCCGTAATGAAATCATCTGTTTTAATCCCAGACAATAGCCTACGTAACAGTACAGCACAGAACTGAAGAATCCTGAGCGTGAAGGAAAGAAGGAGGAAGAATACGGTAAATATATAGGAAGTTTTATCCTTTATTTAGCAGAAGGAGCAAGATGCAAGTCCACTCGCTATAACTGAAATCTAATTGGTTCGCAGCAATCTCTCTTATGGCCAACTGGGTTTGTAATTCATACGTTAATTGAATCTATTGCTCAGCTAAATGATTTTGGTGCTCCATCTTAAACAGCTCGCCTGCAGCATGGCTGTGAGCTATAATGTTCTGTTCTGGAGCATGTTGGTAAAAGAGCACTCATTTGGCTCTAGATTGATTAACATAATGATAATTTAGTGCTCTTTTATAATGGAAATTTCTCCACGATTATGCATTGTTTCATCTGTGTTAAAAAAAAAAAAATCTGAATCCTCTGCCTTTACATAATATACAATTTTCCAGGTCTATGAGCTACAATGAGCTAGTGGTGCATGTAATATAATTTAATTTAATATTATAAACCAAAGCAGCTTCATAACGAATGGAATTAAATGACTAGTTTGATAGTTTTACAAGTTAGTGGTCTGTACACAAACATGCAAATGTTATTTGCAATTTCAGGGTTAAAGAGAACCTCAGCAGACACGCAAGACACGTTAAAGTAATTAAAGCATATAATGCCCCGGCTCTCAATTAAACTGAAACACCATGCTATTTGTTTAGAGTAAATTAGAGATGTAACACTTATCACCGACAGCGTCTTGTTTTTTTTGGGCCATGCACGTGTGTGTCTGCAGCATGCGTGGGGCAAGTTGGTCGAGTCCTGATATGCTTAACAGCCAATTCACAAAGGTCAGGTCCTATGGATCAAACCGTTCAGTAAATTGCACCTTCAAACTCATAAATGAGAAACAATCATCTCGTGAAAGGTCACCGAGACAGCAGTGCGGATTATAATAATAAAGTAAGCCAGCCTTGCTCCTCCACTAATTTACTCGAGAGGAAGCCGGCTGAAGAATCCCTCCTCTGTGTCTCTGTGTGATGCCTGCCTGACTTAGCGAGCGTGAGAGAAGCAGAGTACAAATTCTAATGAGAAGATGTTTATTAATTTCCACCTGCATGAGAAAGGTGATCATTTGGACAGTGTAAATAGCACATATTGCATATCACGCACACAATATCCTGCAGCAAATGAAACAATATGACACTGGATTTGCAAAGGAGCTCACATGCTGTGTGTATACTGTACTGTATATATGACTGATTGCATGATTGCGGTGACTTTTTGTGCCCTACTGATATTACATTTATAAATATGTATGTAAATTGAAGGTAAATTACATTTTAAGTGCTGCTGAAGGTTCCTTCACAAGAGCCGATGTGTAAATCTCAGATAAACTTATAACTCCAAAATAAATAAATGAATAAATAAATTGTCCAACATTTTATTTCACATCTGTCTGTCAATTAATTACCCCCAAATTATCATTGTTTATTTATTTTCCATACAGTTTATCCTATGGTCATGGGGAGCCTGGCAATTTGGAAATGCCAATCAACCTACATTGCACGGCTTTGGGCTGTGGAAGGAAACCAAAGTACCCAGAGGAAACATAACCTGCAATCTCCATAGTTATTGTATTTTTCATTTATTTTATGAAGGTATATAATAATCACAAGTCACTGTTGATGTATCTATCTATCTATCTATCTATCTATCTATCTATCTATCTATCTATCTATCTATCTATCGTATGTATACAGTACAGTGTGTGTGTGTGTGTGTGTGTGTATATATATATATACAAGTATATGTTTTCAAGATAACAAGTTAAGTAGATTAGAGCGCATATATATATATATATATATACAGTATATAGTGTGTGTAGTTTAAATATAACCGTAAGTAGTAAAAGTATTCAGTGTAAGTGTTCAATTTCATTAATACTGAATTAAAATATAAGTAAATACAGTATAGCTACAAATCCAAATCATTTGAAATATTTCCAGTTAGTATTTTCCTCTATGTATTTCAGAAATCATATAAAATAGATCATCCAGATTTCCTGAAGATCACGATCAGAAGACAAGCGAGCTCTCTAGACATCTTTTTTTCTTTATTTTTAGTGACATTGTGATATCATCTGCCAAAGTCATTCCAAAACTACAACACTGTCACCCACATTATAGCCTGAAAGTAGGTTGTTAATTAAATTTTAATAAATCATTAGAACGTCCTTAATATCCTCATGCCATTAGCATAAATGATACACATTTTTTTGTATTTGCTAATTCTACTCTATTAATCATTTAGAAACCAATTGCAACCGATGCCATTAAATATTGTTACTTGAGATGGGGCAGCATACTTGGGAATACAGTAGTTAAACAAATAGTTCAGATTATTTGTTTTAAAAAGTAATTGTGGTTCTTTAAGAGGGACAAGGGCTAAAGAGCATCCTGATCATTAAATCACCACGGATAAAACTTAACGAATGTAACTAAAAAATATAGCTGATTGTTGTTTTATTACTCAATGAAAAATGATAATTATTTACTGTACGTTGTATATGTACGTGGAGTTATTGTACTACACATCAAACTCTGATGTGTAAAATGACATGTAAAAAGAAATTTTATGACACCTTCTAGCTCAATTAAAACAGCCTGGCGACATTTATTAAGGCGAACCAGAAGTGTCAATAAGCCAGCCGAGCAGTCCGTGCCAAGAGTCTGATTACTTCCCATCATCAGCCAGTGTCCATAAAAATATGACCTCATCACTACCTGCTCTGATCTCTTACTCTGGACCGCATCCAAGACGTGCACTTTTAATGTTATCCACAAGACTGCTGATTTAGGACCTCATCTTGCAGCAGCCATAATTCCTGTCTCATCACAAACTGCAGTCGTCAAAGACTGATTCAGAAACAACACTGCTTCACCATGACGATTCACACATTATGACCTGCCATTCGCAGCCTGGTGGAGTGAGAAAGGAGGGGAGAAACGGGGACACTTTGCCAACCTAATTAAGCCTTGCGGAAGGATCTATATGTCCAGGGTTAGCCAATTACAGCCTCATCCATATGAGTGTTTTAAAAGGAGTTCTCTTGGGAGAGCTCGGTGCGAGGCCAGAGGAAGCACTGACAGGGTGTGCACATACAACCGACACTGGTGGGGTGTGACGGTGTACTGTTCTGATGGTACTTCGAGAGGAAATATGAAAATGGAAGAAAAAGAAAGATTTAATGCAATCAGGGAAATAGTTTTGTTGGAAAATTTTGCAAGTATAGTAAAAGTAATAAGAAGAGCATGTAGTATGAGAATATGGAAATACTGGCATGTCCTGAAAATTTAAGCAGTTTTATTATAATAATAAATGTTAACATGGACATTGTACAAATAATACTATACTGTCTCTGATTATTGGTTTAAACTGGAAACAGAACGTTCTGAAAAATGTAGAACAAAAACGAAAATCTTGAATATTCTAGTTTCTAATTTCTTGGTCACTGTCATACTGACAGTGTAAACTCTATGTACACCCATATTAATAACTCTTCGTAAGGTTAGATTTTCTTTGGGTGTTAATTTCTCTTAATGATGAGCATGTTTAACTGGCATAACTTGATTTGCTCTAACACGGCAATAAAAATTTTATATTAAAGGTCCCATATTTTACTATTTTTTTAGTAAGTCAACGCAGGTCTCAAAGCTCCCCCAAAGTGCGTGTGTTGATGTTTCAGCTTAAATATCCTTAGATAATGCATTTGTATACCTCAAATTCCCTTTAGTTCCATTTAGTCTCTATGTAAATGAGCTACTGCTGAGCCACTTCCCTTCAGAGAATCTTCTTATATGAGATCACATTAGGGCATTGGTTTGTTTAAGCCATACATGTCCTTTTGCTTGCACACACACACACACACACACACACACACACACACACACACACACACACACACACACACACACACACACATTTAAATGTCTAAAGACGACTAAAAAGTGATTTTTGCACAATGCTTCCCCATTATAAATAAATGAGAGTATTTAGTATAGTACAGTATTTGGAATAATGCTTCTGTATTTTTCTTATCCCTGATTTTGCCTGTCTTCTGTAATTTTTTTTTCTTTTTAATTTATTGGTGCACTTATGTCCTAAAATTTAACTTTTTAGGTTACTAATTGCTTTTCAAGTTCTTTAGCTTTTTAGGAACTATAAGGGGTCTTTAAATCTTACCAGGACTTTTGATTGTGCAGAATAATGGAACTATAATGTGTACTGTAAAGTGGTGTTTGTGTGATCGCGTCTACAGAAGCGTCTTATCTTCCATAAATTAACTATAGGGTATGCTTTGATTTCAAGGATCATGCGTTCCACTTTCTGAATGTTCATGGGGATGACTGCCTCTGAGCCACCTCATTTACAGTTGTACGGCTTTCTTTAAAACATCTGTACCATTTAAATGCTTAACTGCAGCTATAAGTGTCATCAATGTACAGTACTACCTGCTTTAAATGTCAACCGGTTTTATGCATTCATTCACTGGAAATTTCATCACAAGTCCCAGTTTGTCCTGAACGCCCCTTGTACTATGTTTACGAATGATGAATCAAACAACATACAGTAATTATCAGCAACACATTACAATTTGTAAGATGCTTTATATCATCACTGCTGTTCAATAGGGAGATGTTTCATTGAGTATAAAAAGTGAAATTGGTTGTTTCTGCATTTATGTACCTTATGATATGAATATATCATATATCAAAAGAAAAAAAAGAAAGTTTATTCTACACTAACAGTGCATTGTAAGTGCCCATGTGATTGTGTGGGAAGAAGATATAAGACTACTTGGAAGTTGATATCAAACAAATCGCAGCAATTGAAAGCTTTGTCTAAGATTTCCTTTAGAATGGATCCGAATTTTTTTATTTAAAAAAAAAATCTGTGTGTGGGGTTAACGTAGAAAGATTTTCTTCAACCTCAGCTTAAAGTCACACGGGTCTCAGTATGGCGGTAAAGTAGTAAATTTGAACCGAGGGTACTGGTAAATGAAAACGCCAGGTACTCTCCTGAGTCAGGCATTACTGTCAACAATCAAACATGCCACATACAGATTAGAATAATCATACATTTGAAAGATTGAATTCTCCCAAAGCCCATACATTAGCAACGCTTATATTTTGTTTTGCAAGACTGATCCCTGTGATCAAATGTAACTCAAAATGACTCTCCGGGTGTATCTGTTTGCCACTTGCCACTTGCCTGTCAGACGGGGAGGGAAAAAAATAATATTTAATTTCTCTCCCTGTCTCAAATGCTCCTGGAAGCTATTTGTACAAATGTTGAAGGGGAAAAGAAACGATTGCTTAGAGTGCGCAGTCAGCAGGGGGGTGACATGAACACAATAGGTTTGGTCAGGGGGGTAATTGCAGCTCATTGGGGTGTCAGTCTGAGGTGCGTTCACTCGCCACAGGCGTTCTGCGGCATTCAAGGCGAAGGGAGAGAAGTAGATCGCTTTATCCCTCGCATCACAGCCATCCACACGTACTCGCCCATGGACACCGGCAGACAGACAACAGGGGGCAGTGTTGAGTTACAGTCAAAAGAATTTTCATAATCCTTCACTCTTTCTCACCCTTCGGCAAAGTAGCCCACGGCAGCTGTGTGGCATTTCTGCTCCCTCTCTCTCTCTCTCTCTCTCCCTCTCTCTCTCTCTCTCTCTCTCTCACCACAACCAGATGAATCTGGCAGGGGTCCAGGCGGCCAGTGTGGCTGGATTAATTACACTTTTTCAATTAATGCTCTAACAACGAGCTGTTATGTGATGTTCTGATGATAAGCTCGTGCACAGTGCGGCCGATTGGGGAGATAGCGTGCGCTGATGATAGATTATTTGTAAAGAAGAAGAGCCACATGATTGCAAGTCCACAAAGTTCTTCAGATCCATTACATCCGACCAGAACGTGTACAGACATTCCTGTGACTGACTCTATACTATCACTGTCACACTGATTGACCTGTAACAGGTGATGAACTGTTGTTCATTCTTTATTAGCTAACAAGTAGTAGTGGAAACATTTTCTGAATAAGTTAACTTCTGATGGCTTGGGGCCTGTGTGAGCGACATTTACATTTACAGCATTTGGCAGACTATAATAATAATAATAATAATAATAATAATAATAATGATAGTAAAATGATTATATTTATTATTTGTCACATGTCACTTACAGCACAGTGAAATATTTTTTTTATATATCCCAGTTAAAATGCTGGGGTCAGAGCAAAGGGTCCGCCAGGATACAGTACAGCACCCCTGGAGCAGATACGCTTAAGGGCCTTGTTCAAGGGCACAAGAGTGGCAACTTGGTGGTGTTGGGATCCGAACCTTCAATCTTCTGATCAGTAATCCATAGCCTTAATTTTTAAAGCCACTATCTTATTATACATACAAGCATTAGAGGGTTAAAGGCCTTGCTCAGGGGCCCAACAGTGGTAACTTGGTGGTGGGGCTGGAACTGGGGACCTTCTAATCACTGGTTCAATGTCTAAACCACTGATCTCCCCCTACCCGATTATTATTATTATTATTATTATTATTATTATTATTATTATTATTTTAAAAACATAACACAATAAATAAATAAATAAATAAATAATAATAATAATAATAATAATAATAATAATATATTCAATATCAAAATTTGTCTGTAAACTAGATCTGTTGTAAACATATATTTTATAATATTTTTTTTTAATTAAATAAATACTCTAATACTTTGCTGTAAAAACTGTAATGTTTTTGCTATTCACATTCCCTGCCTAAAAAAAACAGTACTAGCGAGCACTTAACATGATTCCTATTTTCACTTGCCCTAATCAGGACAGCCCATTTCATTAGACACTCTTAAAGATAATACGAATTAAAAGTGTGTTAAATTAAAATACGCACTTGGTCCATGTGCTGTACAACATCATCGAGAGAGGATAAAATATTGAGACTTAGGGCTAGGTTTCTGTATGTTATTTCAAATCCATCTAAATAGAGAGAGAGAGAGAGAGAGAGACCCCTACTGCCCTCTATCTATAAGACTGAAAGGCTGAATTCAACCCCCCATCAAAGTGTTAAAAAATTTAAATAATAAAAAAAATGGGACGTTCTTTTTAATTAAAAAGGATCCTAATAATCCACATCATATTATATGGCGCAGATTCATCGGTCAATTTAATAACATGGAGCCTTTTGGATCTTAATATCTTTGGAAACAGGTTTCCTTCATAACTGAGGGGCTTTGTTAATTACACACCGGGCCTAATGATTCTGAATATTCAGTGGCTCTCGATGTTTTGATAAATGGGCTTCCACCAAGATTTATTCCTAATTATCTCATTTGTCTTTCTCCATTACTTTTTATAGCTTAAATTTATGAAGTCATTAAGACGTTAGTGGCCCTGATAATGATTAGGAGAAAGAATTGTATGAAAGTGAATTATACGAAAATGATTATGGCTGAAGGAGTGTTTAAAATGGAGCCACAGAGGAAGTGGCGCAGGCTTTGTGTGAAGGTGCGGGGGCCCTGATGCGGGCGGAAATAACTGGGATTAAAACATCTTTGTCATCGCTTGCTTCTCTCTCTCTCTCTCCTGCTTCTTTCTTCCTTTTTCTCTCTTCTATTCTCTCTTGCACATACAGTATTCATCTCATAATATCAGGAGCTCTATTCTCGTTGGAGCCAAAAACAAGTTCGGTCTTGGACGGAAAAAAAAAAAAAAAAAAAATTAAATTAAAAAAATAAATAAATAAATAAATAAATAATAATAATAATAATAATAATAATAATAATAATAATAAGTAGAGATTCTTTTTAAAAGTGGCCTTTTGTGCCAGCACGTTTGTTTCATTTCAGCCCATCTTTGAAGATGAAATGAAACACATAAATACAGACCATTACATCTGTATTTAGGCTTCTTTTATTATTATTGCATTTTTACAGACTTCAAGCTTCCAGACCCACAAGCACCAGTCTCATTTATTACTTTTCTCTCTCTCTCTCTCTTTCAGCTGCCTTCCCTTCACTTTTATCCCCCCTTTACTTAATTACACAGTGGGCGTGTCCAGGCTTTCCATATGTTGTTTCTGAGTCGCTCTTCGTTTACACATCTGTTTCGGTCAGCAGTTGGATGCACAAGCTCTGGTCAAGGCATGCGTTTTTTATTTTCGAGAAGCTTCAACAAGCGCTTCTCGTATTCACTTGAAACCATAATTGGCAGATGAAGAAGATAATTGCTGGAACACACACTGTAACATACTGTGCACTAGAACACACACAGGATACGAAACGTGCCAAAAAGTAATATAAGTAGCGCTGGCAGGGTCTCGAGGACGCATATAGATGTGTCTGCATGTGCGGGTGTGTTTTTAATTTCTTTGCGGGTAAACCACAAGAGTGGGAATAGTTAAGTTTTAACTGAAAGAGTCAAAATGTTAGCATTAGTTTGCAGCGTTAATAATTATGTCAGTGGAAGGTCCTCAGACGGATAATAAGACAGACATGTGTGTGTGGGTGGGCGTGGATCGGCGTGTGGGCGGAGGGCAACCGGATGAACCCCTGTCCGCTGAGAGACTTTGCATAAGGGAGACCAACTCATGTGCGCTGTCTATTCTCCGCGTCTCCCTCCCTCCCGTCCTCCCGTCCTCCCGTCTCTCCACAGAGAAAGACAGATACGAAGAGGCTACGCAAGGCCCCTGCTTAATTAATTATTTAATTATCTAATCAAGGCAGGATGAAGAGCATCTCCTTACACCAGTGTTAATTATGGAACAGCTGGGGCAGGGTGCTGGAGGAATACTGAAATGAGGCCTGGCGTGCTCTCATTTTTCTTCCTGCTCGCCCCCACACGCTCTCGCTCGTGAGCAAGCCGCTGGCCAGCAGGGAGCGCAGGGCCTCCGCTGGAATAGTTTCAAAAAAAAAAAAAAAAAAAAAAAAGAATGGCACATGTTTTTGCAGCCATTACCCAATAAGCCTGTATTGGCCAGTGCTAGATCAGTGGGTGAGGCTTTGTGCCAGTGACCAGGTATTGAAGTCTGACCCCAGGACTTCCTGAGAGCTTTTGTTTGGCTCTTGAGCAAGCTCTTTTACCCTCAGCTGCTCAGCTCCGTACTTACGTTAGACTCTGTCTGACTTGGTAATCACTTTGGATTAAAAAAAAAAAAGTGAAAAAAAGTATTGAAATAATGTGAGATGAAAATTCATGGAGTCAGTTCAACAATTTACACTCCATATGTTCATATTTAAATTTAAGACTCTTCTTTTTCTTCTGGTTTTTTCAAGCTAGTAAAAGTTTCATCTTTTAATTCTCAGGCCTCTGCTTTTTTGGTTATAATGGACCTTTGATATCTATAAAGTTTATATTCAAAGATTTAATTTTAATTTTCATGTCAGCAAACAGGAGGTACGGTGGCTTAATGGTTAGCACTGTCGCCTTGCACCTCTAGGTTCTGGGTTCTATTCCCACCTCGGTTCTGTGTGCATGTTTTCCCAGTGTTTGGTGGGTTTCCTCCCACAGTCCAAAGACATGAAGATTATCATCAGCAATTTTAAACTTAATGTAAATTAAACACCATCCTGCCATTATAAACTGTTTATGTTCATGAACTGTTCCTTTAGCCACAGTAGCATCTTTTGTAACTACATTTGAAGCTGCTTAGAGAGTATGCTGCATGCACATTACCCTTAGTGTTCCTTACAGGATGTATAGCATACTTATATATAGTTAACACAACAGACTAATAATAACATCAATTAGACAATAGCTAAAAAACATCAATGCAAGTTTAAGTTAATTTTTTTTTTACTATAAAATCTCAAATGGTCTGACTAGCTCACTCAGATGGCTCATAAGTGACCTGTACATGGAACAGATGTAACTCACTGATTAAGGCATTGGCTACGATTCAGCTGGTCCCAGGTTAGAGATAGAAATGTAAGTCACTCTCAATAAGGGTGTCTGCCTAATTCCGTAAATACATGTTTCTGCAGGATGGATGCTGAGCCATGAAATACCAATATCTCCACAGGATGTGGCTACCGTACATTTTTGGATCATTACCATGCCGTTTCCTTTGAAACATTTAAAATAGAAAATACCTGATAAATTGGGCCATAGCAATAATCTCTCTTAGTTGTTTCATTCATTGTTGCTGCAGACTAAAATCATTTAGGACTGAGCTATAAAATTTTGGTTTTAATGGTTGTCAAACTGTTGTGATGTGTAACTTTAATTATTCGTTCACACCAGGGTGTGGTATGGCTTGCTGTGGTTCACAAGAATCGAAACCATCTGCTACTTCGAGGTGGTGTCAAAAAGTTTCAAGATTAGCTCTGTTTACAAGCTGTTTTTTTTCTCTGCTGTATGTCCTTCGTCAGATGCCTTAAAACCTGGCAGTCGAATTCGCTATTGATTGTCTGGCCCTCTGGGACGAATTCTCGATGCATAATGCTGCTGAGATGATGGGCTCTTCCATTGTGAAGACTGTTGCTTCGCCTCCAGGTCGTACCCAGACACCCAAGTTTCGGCATCGGTAACAATCCTCGACTTCGATGTGATGTTCCTTCTGCTCCTGGGTCAGCAGGCTGGGCACGAACATGCCGCATGTTCAAATCACACATGAGAATAGCTTGGAGTGTTCGGTATAACACACGACAATGGCAGCAATGTTGTGGATTGTGCTCCGATGACCATAATGCACAATTTGCCAAATGGTTTTAACATTTTCAAAGGTTGAGCTCGTTGAAGGTCTTCCTGATCTCTTGTTGTTTTCCTGTTATGTTCTTCTGCTCTTGAAGCTCGTGTGCCATTTAAAACACCTCGAACGACTCATTGCAGCATCGGCGTAAACGTGCCGAATCATGTCCAACATCTCTGGGGCAGATTTGCCCAGTTTCATGCAGAATTTCATGTTCACTCTTTGTTCTAACTTGCTGGCCATAATTAAAAAGGCAGACGTGGTAATGCACAGGGTCAGCGTATCACTGGTTGCACAGCTCTCGATGTACACAAGACAATGTCTTTTGGCACACTGACTTATACGGAACGGTGCTCCCTGTGACACCGCGCAGCCTTGTGTTGCCATCTGTTGGCGTGTTACAAAACTAGTCCCCAAACCTTTTGATACCAGCTCATATTTAATTACGAACCTTTACAAACTGTCAAAATTTCAACTCACAATCAGTGAAGAATCCAGTCACGGTTCAACCACTACGTTATTGTTAGAAATATATAAAACAGTTTTAGGGTCTGTTCTTGAAGGTCTTATTTCTTGCTAGTTATGCTGAGAAATCTTTAAAAGCAAACCATATGTGATTTAAGAGTACTTTGTAATCTTTTGTGGCGAACACAATTAGTTAGGCATTAAAGCTTGAGATAGACCAGCAGACCCGAGCAACCCGAAAACTGTCAAGAATTTCAATTCACCTCACAAGATCTTTCACAAGCATTTTGGTAATGTCCGATACGGAGATTACTTAAAATCACAGTCACAGACAGCACACAAACATCTTGAGGTTGGTACTGTAGGAGTTAACAATGTAGCTCAGTTGCCTGTCGGGAAACGTTGCCACATTTCTTACTGTCTGTTCTTTATATTCTACTTTCTCTTGTTTAGACCAATTCACTTGCTGACTTGCGGTCGGTTGTGTTTCTTGGCTAAGCATTAACCTTAAAATAAACAGATTAAATTCACATTGGTCTTTTTAGAAAGAAATCAACTAAAAGCATCTAGAAACTGAGCAGTTATGTTTATTTAAAATACATATAAATAAGGGCAAAGAAAGCAAAAATCTGAAAACTAGAGACAGTGAATGATGCTCTTGGCAGACTTGGAGACTGGACTGCTGAAGGACACTTTTGGGAACTGTGTTAAAAGTTCATTGACAAACACTTTATGATCATGCATAACACACACACACACACACACACACACACACACACACACACACACTGAGTTCATACCAATAGATTACAGTGTAACAACAGGTCCTAAAAGCATTCACTGGAAGTACAGAGTTGGTTAGTGTTTTAGGGAAATGATTTAGATGATCTCGTGACTATAACTGTTTAGTTTTAGTTTGCTGTTCCAGAATTTCTTGCCAGAAATAATTAACCCCCTCCCTATTTTTTTTTTCAACCAGACAACATTGCTGAACAGTGTGTGTTTAAAACTATTCTTTTCTTTACAGTCTCTAGGCTAAATGAGTTTAGGATGATGAAATGGCTAATAAAATATAAAGAAAATTCCTTGCTGTGTTGTGATCAGGTTCACAGTGGCGTAGTAGTTGACAGTGTGGCGCCGACCCTCCAAGTTAGAGTGTTCGAGTCCCGACTTCGGGTCTGTGCACGTGGAGATGCATGTTCTCCTCATTGGGTTGTCGGGTTTCCTCCAGGTACTCTGGTTCTTTCCCACAGTTCAAAGACATGCAGTTAAGGCTTACTGATATTTCCAAATTGCCATGAGTGTACAGTATGTGCTTGTGACCTGCGATATGCTGGCACCTCATCCAGGGTGTATCCTAGTCTAATAAGTCTATAAGTTTACAGGCCTCTTTGCGAACCTATAAGTGGTATAGAAAATGAGTGAGTGTGTGTTACTTTTCATAGTGAATCCATGTCGAAGTGTTTTTTTTATTCTTTATATGTTGTTTATAGGTTATGCCTATAAATAATGTATAGTATGTATACTAACTACTGTAGTTTTACTAAACAGCACATGTAGAACAAGGTGCATAAGCCTGATGGGATTGAATTCCTTCTTTTTAAAAAAAAAAAAAAACACGTTATTTTTTTTTCTTTTACTTTGTTTTATGTTTTAGCCTTTAATTTTTTTTATTTAATATTAAAGTGTTTTCAGGATATTCTGACTGTATTACTGTGTTACTAGTCCTGAGTGTCACTCTCTTTTGACCAATTATTATACGAGGGACGTTCAAGTCAAACCAGGACTTTTGATTGTGCAGAATAACAGAATACAGAGTTAAAACCATCTTTCTATAGACAGTACCTACCTTTATCTTTCTCTACATAGGTCCCTGCTGCACTATTGCACTCACCCTAGCATTTCACCTGCTTGGATTTCATCAAGGTAGAAAGATTTCTCAGTACGTCAGATCGATGATCAGACTGCCTGCTTCACATCTAAAGATCCTTTGAACTCTTTTAGGCTTTATGTCTTTGTTTATGAGAGATTTCATCACAAGTCCTGGCTTGACTTAAGAGCCCCTTCTCTTTATTACTAGTATAAAGTGCCTATTAATACTATAAGGTACCTCAATGCTCATTTTTATTACTTGTAGCATATTGTAATGCAAATTAATAATGCTCATAACATTGATATCTACAATACTTATTAGTTATGTAATAGACTTGTAGTTTATTATTGCCTTGATCTATTAGTGTAGGTTACAGTGTGTATTGAGGTATTGGCTAAAGGTACAAATATATGTTACATAGCTAGACTGAGTAATTTTTTTTCAGCACCACTTTAATGTTTTGATTATTGTCCAGTATGAATAGTTCCCCAGAATTCCTTCTGCATTTTGCCTGCTCCAGGCACTTTGAACATAATGTAATGTACCCTAAAAGATAAAAATACACGAGAGAGATCTTTTTACAGGCGTATCCACGAACACATCTGCGTGCAGGAACACGTCCTGGATGCTCTTTTTGACTCATCACAATCAATCCATTCTTTTTTATCTGCTCCAAACAGGTGGAGTGGGTTTGTGCTGTCAGTCTCTCCTCATCATTTTGGGTATGGCATGGCTTCTTTTTTTCCATTCTTCACAGTCAGGCTTAGTACACAAAGATACAACGAACGAGTCAAGCCTTCTGACAAAACACCAGCAGTCTGCTTACCTTGGAGACAGCATAACCCCTGGCACAATACAAATAATCACTGGATTAACTTATTTTTCAGTTCTTGAGCCCAGAACATCCCAGCTATGCCTCAGTACATGTTCTTAACTAAAACAAGTGTCACTCAATTGTGACCTGCTTCTGGATGCTATTGTCATTGACTGGAAGCAGAGCGGATGGCCGTTTGTAAGGTATAATAATAAATCTGTAGGGACAGTATTGTAATGGGTGTGTCTGTTTGGTGCTCCAAATAATTGTAATCTGTATTTATATATTCAGATTTTGATCAGAAATTAAATATGACCCTACTACTATGCTCCAAGAAACACTGGAAGACCTTCAGGGGAAAAGCCAGTGGTAAAATCCATTGGGCATAGTGTGAGAATTTTACCTTTGACAGTTCTTTAAACGACCTTCATCTTAATGACCTTCATTACTTGCAAATTAAAAATGTGACTTTTGATATGTTTCGCCGTCCTACTAATACATTCATATTCAGTTATGTCACAAATAGACAATGCGAAGCAAAGTATTGGTCTAATTTTACATATTCATTTCATAACCCAAATTACAAAGTTTCACAAAATCGCCTTGGAAAACTGGACTTTGTTAACAAACGGTTATCTTCACAACCTCGAAGTCAAACGCTGCACCCAACTTGATTTCTGCCTCTCGCTGAAACAGTTAGCCATGGACGACCCGGTGAAGCACTCTTGACGCTGCAGAAGTGATTGCTGTATTAATTGCCTCTCTCATTCCTCCGCAAGGTCACCCTCTGTCCACTGGAAGATAAGACAAAGCAATTCTTTTGTCCTACTCTGGAGCACAGCACATCACAAAGTTACTCAGGCTGAACCAATGGGTCTGAAGTGGGGGTTGAGAAGCGGAGGGCATGGAGTGGCTCACCGTTCAAGTGTCTTGACAGTTGCAATAATACAGACCTCATTAAAAAGGTAGGAGATGCCTTTACTGGCCAGTGGGAAGTGTCTGGTTCACCATACTGAAAACTCCACTCTAAAAGGTAATCAGCAGCACTGAAACATTTCATAAGGAGTTTT
The DNA here is from genome assembly GCF_024256425.1 of Clarias gariepinus. NCBI lineage: Eukaryota > Metazoa > Chordata > Actinopteri > Siluriformes > Clariidae > Clarias > Clarias gariepinus. Next base: position 17,617,932 of record NC_071122.1, read on the forward strand.
AAAGCACTGTGAGGATAAAGACATACAGTATATGACTAAGCTAACATTGATTATATAAACTGGGTTGTATTGTGGCATATTGCAGCAACGTATCAAACCAGGTCAAGGCATGCACTTAAAAAGATTAACTGCATTAGATCTGACTGATGTATGAGAAAATGTTTTTTAATACTTGTTGTAGCATAACCTCTATTGGCAACCAATTACTGTACCGTCCATGTATTTACTGTATGTACACAGTGTTGTTCTGTAATAAAGTACAAATACTTTGTTTCTGTACTTAAGTGGAGTTCTGAATCTTTATAATCGTTACTGCACCAATTTAAGCTGGTAACATTCCTTTTTTTGCCTAATGCCAAGTGCAGATGGTCCATGTTGTCATCAACACAGCAGAAGCAACGATGATCAATACCATCATGGAAGCACCTACTGCAGGCTATATTGCTAACTAGTGAAGGGTCGTTTATGAACAATTCATTCTTTTTGAATGGACCTTTAACATGACTCAGATAAACGAGGAGTCTCAGGGAGTATTTTTTTTTTTCTATGGGCGAGCATGTGCAAATTATCGCAAAACCTCCGTATGTTATATACAGGAAACAGGAATGAGTAATTACCTTTGAGTCTTCTCGGTCCCGAGTCGTTTGTTCCTTTGTCACGTGACTCCCATAAACGCTATGCGGTGAAATAGATTAAAAAAAACTAACGATTCAGACTGGAAGATATGAGAGGTGAGCTGCTCATTCTGTTTATTATAGTATGTCCTTAGCTGCACTGTAATATTTTCATTACTGGAACAATAGCCAAAAATTGTGTATGTAGGCGTATTGAAGGTCAGTTTATTGAAAATGCAACATTTGATTTTATTTCTAATTAAAAGAACGACATGAACTAAATGACTCAAAAAAAAAAAAAGATTAGTTCATTTTGATGAACGAGATTCAAAGGACCAAGTCACTAAAATGATTCAAACTTCCCATCACTGTTGCTAACACACTAACTCAGGCTCTATTGCTTACCAGCTATGACCACCTCAATGGTGAACCTGGTGAACTCTGTTGTGAAGATAAAGGTACAGTACCTTTACATACCCATGTCTAACCTGAAAAGGCATATAGAGGTAAATTAAATTAATATTGATTTAGTGGGGACAAAACATCAATGTTATTTAATATTAGTTAGCTAGTTAGTTATTATCATAAGGCTGTTTAGGTATCTGGCTAACATGATGACCAGGCTAACATGTGCAAGCTAGCATTACTGATTAGCCAGCATGCAGATTTTTAACTACTCCACTGTTTTTTTTGTTTTTTTCTTGGAATTAATTCAAAATGTGATGTTTAAAAAGATGTAGGGACCTTTTTATATACAGTATTATGCTTTACAATAAAGAATCCCCAATAAAGTTTACTTTTACTTTCAGTTCAACTGCTTAAGTACAATTAATATTAGACAAGTATACTTTTGATACTTCAATACAGTAAATATCAACATTTAAAGATTTTGCTATATTTTTATTAAGTAATTAACTTAATAACTAAAGAACTTATGTATATAACTAAAGTATTTATTCGCTTCCTGAGTTTTTTTTTTCCTTATCATATTTGTCAGATTTAACATGACTTGGTTCAGATCATCAACAAATTTTTATATTGTACAAAGCTAACCCAAGTAAATACAAAATGCAGTTTTTAAATGATTATTTCATTTATTAAGGGAAAAAATTAATTCTTGTCTAAACCTGCCTGGCCCTGTGTGAAAAAGTAATTGCCCCCTTGCTAAATTATGAATGAACTGTGATTTTTGGAAAGCTGAGTTTAATTTCACGTGCCACACCAAGGCCTGATTACTGCCAGAACTGTTGAATCAAGAAATAATTTTAACAGAACATCAAGAAATTTTAAAACACATTCAAATGAAATTCAAGACCAGATATAAGTAAGTGACATGTATCAATCTGATAAGGGTAACCTAGTCATTTCTAAGGCTTTGAAACTTCAGCCAGAATTTTCCCAAGAATGGCCAGACAACTCCACAAGCACAACAGCGTCTCATCCAGGAGTTCATAAAAGATTCATGATTCAACATTGGGGGCCAAATTTTCTCCACATCAATGTAAAAGACTCCTTGCTGGTTATCGCAAATGCTTAATTTTTTTTATAATATATAAAAAAAAATAATAGGTGAAATCATTTTTAAGACAGTTTTCCGTTCGGAGTAAAATTGCTGTCTTTTATTTAAATCCATAAACAAATCAACATTGTCACCATTCAGGCATGTTAGCTGTTTATCTAGACATTTGTAAGCGAGGAATTTAATGTAGCCAAACCTTCAAAAATTTCACTTGAATAGCGCTGATATTAGCTTATACAGTAAGCTATAAAGTAGAATATTGTGGGATTTGTCTATGTCTTTTGTAATAAAGCATTTCAGCAGACCTAAAAAAAAAAAAAGAGGCAGAAGATCGTTTATGAAATTCCTACCTATTGAAACCCAGCTAAATGTGCAAGACAATCACAAGACCACATTGCTTCTCTTAAGTCATCTGAGTTATCTCCATCTCTCTTGGCACCCTGGAACTCATGTCTGTGGGGAAGTGAGAAAATCCTAATTCCCACCTGACAAAAGAGCATATTAGACATGTTCTTCAGCTTGGTGCAGATAGTGCTGAATAACTTAGAGCACTTATTTCAGAAGTGAAGATGGATAGTGAAGGTCATTACTCTTGAAGCCTTAAAGACTAGAAGTTAAAAAGAGGAACTGCTGCACATTGCTGGTTTTTAGACTTACAGTAATATTGGACAGGTGTTTGAACATTTGTGTGATATTAAACAGATTATAAAATTATGTCATTTAAAAAATCCGTCCTAGGAGGGCATATTAGAATTTATGTCTCATAGTTCATATATGTCTGATAGTTTGTATATTTTGACTAACTTAAAAGTTACTTAAAGAAATTTAATCCTATGAGAAATATGCAGAGCAACACAAGCCAGAACAAGACATACCACCTTTCTGTTTAACAAGGTGTTTCATGTCAGTAGGTTTCTACTGTACTGTATATTAAAATATTATTCAACTCTGAGTTGACACGAAGAAAAAAAAAACATTTCCTGGTCCATGCATTTGTCTTGGCAGCATTATGTGGGGGGATCAAGTAGCTGCTTAATTCTTGGAATGTCCCAAGTCTTTTGCACTTGGTTCCATTTTGAGGCTGAGGATTTTTTTTTTTTTTACCAGTGTGATTATTCCGGGAAGCAGGTTTTGCAGAATGTCGTCTTTATTCCTTAAGTAATTATGTGCATTATTATGATTACCTGGTTCATCAACTTTAGCCAAATTTGCTCCACAGTCCACTTTGCAGTATTTGTACAATCATTCAGCTTATGCTTGTCAGTAGCGTATCCCGGGAACAAGTATGTCTGAGGTGGGAAATGTATAAAAGTGCTAGATTAAATAATGTTTTTAATTACATTATAATAACCAAGAGTGAAATTTCATTTCAAAAATGAATGTTTAAATGCCATGTTTCTTTGCCGACAGATTATGTACTGTAGTATGTTCACACTTCTTAGACCCAGTGAACGTATGCCCAGTAGCCCTGTAGCATTTACTCCAGTAATAAACTGATCTTCCCTAGTGGTATTCCATTCACATTTTGACCAGGCTTTTTATCAGCTCTAGTGGGAGACAGTGATTAACTGGAGGACAACGAAACTAATGCACATTTTGTATGAATTAAAATGCATATATAAATATCCAGGCCAGTGCTCTCAGAATATGGACTCTGGCTCAACCTCAGGATTTACTTAGGACAGGGCACCTACTGAGAATGGATGATCTCACATCAACACTTTAAATCTGCCTGAAATGTGCAGGATTAAGTGAATATTTTGAAAAACCCAAATCCTCACAGCTGTCCTGAGAAACTACTGCCGATCACTTTTGGTTGAATCTTTTTGAAAGCCTGAGGTCACTTTACACAAAACTAAACATATTCCATATTTTTCCACTTTGTCGACGACCATGAAGTTCCCACAGTGTCCTAAAAATATCAAAGAATGCAGTGGAAATGGGGTCAAAATAGAAAAATAGGCATTTATCAAATTCATACCACCTCCCTAGTGTTGTGTCGATCAGGTTGTCACGAATTTCCTATCACGCACTTACCAGGTCCAATAAGTTATTACTACTGTATGTCCGATCAGATCGCACCACGCTACTAAGTGGCTATCGTTGCACCTGGCAGCTTGATGTAAATACCACAACACACACAGTGCTCTTCATCACAAAGTGATTGTGTGAGTATTTGGGTCCAGTATTTACCGTACGTAAATTCTCTGATCATGACAGACTGTAGACGAACTGATAACCTGCTCCATGTGTGTCAGCACCAGAAGAATGTAATATGAATTTACACAGTCTTCTACACTGTGGGATGTGCCTACAGTGGTCATAGCACAAGCCTGAAGAGGTCGTCGAGGAACTCTATTGACATTGTAGTAATGCAGTGACATCCCAGTAAGACCTCTGTCAGAACGCCATTTAGTCTTTCCTGTCTGTGTCAAGCTTGTATTATGGCAACGAATTATACATTACACCATAAACACTAGGTGGCACAGTGTAGGAACAATATAAAAAAGAATAAATAGCCTGCACCACTCAGACAATGATAAAAATATAACTTAAACAATTATAAAAACGAATGAAGCCCAACTAGTGATTGCTATAGTATTGCTAGCATCCTGCCACCCAAACAGCAGTGAGAAAAAAAAAAAAAAGAATTTGTATGGTCCAATACAAAAGCCAATATATAGTACCACATCTATAGCAACAAGCTGTTTGGAAACGCTGCACGTAATAAGTCCTTGCTAAAGGAACCCACAAATTCAGGGCCCGAGTCTCTCCAAGCGTAATTGAAATTACAAAAGTTATTGTGTTTTGTGGTTTAAGAGACTAAAAGCTCTGTTTTGGCATTGCACAATATGTCATGTACAGCAAAACAACTCCCTTTTTGTGGCCAAGGAGCAGAGGGAGTCAATCATTCTGATTCCATAACTGGCCTACTCCTAAGCTTCTTTTTAAAGTAAAGAAAAAAATGCATGAAGACAGAAAGAAGGACTTTTTGTGTATGTATTTTTTCTGTACTCTTCTTGTGGATGCTCGCGTGGATTGTCACACACCTGCAAACATCTCCGTCTGAGCACTGGCACCTTCATACACTGCTGATCTGTGACCTATCTTGACAAAGCTGTACAAACATACAGTATGCTCCATTTGGGGCTGAAGCCTGCTGGATATGAAGTTGCTTTCATGCTTCCAAAATCAATACTCAGACCTCCAGCCAACAGTTCGGCCATGGCTCCGAAACCAGCCAGACGAATGCTAATTTGCCCGAGCAGGTACATTCCCAAGGCGTGCTCGAGCGTTTCTCACAGTGGGACATTTCAAATCAAGCATGTGTAAATATTAGAGAAGACAAAATTCTTTAAATATTTAAGATGCGCTGGAGAAGCAGTTAGCTGTGAGAAAATGTTTACATGTGGCAAGGGGGCGCAGCATATGGTACAAGGCCACAGTGTGTGTTCTGTGTTTGTCCAAGTAGCCGTGAGTCAGCGTCGGGTGAAATGGCAGTCTGTTTTGGCACGGTTTGTTTGACGTTAAGCACAGATACCCAAAATTATGTAGGTCATTTTGCAACTGGATTCTAAGAGCATATATGAAAGGAAGCATCTGAATTCTCAAATTGGAACTTAAACTGTAATTAAAAAAAATACTTTGTGTGCCTCATTTATAAGCAGGGTATTTCCTTGCCCTAAGCAACAAACAAAACACAATATACTGTAGTGTGATGTTTTGGGAAAACAGGTAACAATGCCCAAAGTTACCACTCTGAACTTATTGCAACATATATTTGTCCGAATTACTTAATTGAAGAATGACACATTGTACTATTTAATCATTTTATTTTTAAGTTACATTCAGATGTGGCAGTTATTATTCATTTATTATGGACAGGATGGCAATCCCTTGGTGGGCTACTTTAATAGGAACACTTACTGGGTTAACCCTTTGGCAGTGGCACATCATCCACCCCAATGGGCACAGGTTCACCCAAATGGAAAATTTTAAATAGAATCTGGTCTTTTTCTAAGCTTCTCCTTTGTAGGTTTGGTGAACTTTGTGATCTTCTGTTGTTGGACCTTATCCACCATAAAGGTTTGTTGTTTTGTGCAATCTGAGATCCTTTTTCTCTTTACCATGGTTTTAAATAGTGGTTATTTAAGGATTGTAGACCTATCTAACTATAATTCAGCAGTTTCTGAAGTACAGTACTCAGACCAGCCTGTTTGCCAGCACCAAAAACCATGGCATAGTCACACAGCTCATATTTTGCCCCAGATTATTACTCCTTCCTGAATGGCAGTTATAAAAGATCCACACCATCCGTCTCATCTTATGCCTATGCCATCTCTTAGCATTTCTCTAGAGTTTGTTAAAATGCAACTGTTTTTTCCACCTTTGACTCACTTTTATTATGACACATCTGAAAAAGAAAAAACATTAAAACAGAAACTTATTTAAGTGACAATGAGTTAACATGTAACAAATAACTGTGGGATGATTCCATAATTCAGTGCAATGTAACATAGATTGCCAAGCCTAGTAACCTGCATAAACCAAGCCCAAGGTGCATATATCTGTTCATGCTTTTGCATGGAATTACCATGTGTGCTCAAAAAATAGAGGCACGTGGTTTAATTCCTGGGTGGCATATTAAGGACAGGTGCTTTCCTACACTTAAATGACATAGTTCTACCTCGGGAGTGTGCCAACATAATTAACCCATTTTCCCACAAAGACAACTCTCTGACTCTAAAATAAACTCGTCTAAAAAGAGGGTGTCCCAGAGACATCTAGGATTCAATGTCCTACCTGCTATACAGTGATACATCTTGAGGCATCCCAGTTACAAAAAAGAAGATGACGATATGAAGATACAGCATTTAGGTTGTTAATGTCAAGCCCAGAAAACTTCATTACATTCAAGACAGGAGGGAAATGAGTTAGTAGCTTAGGGTGCTTTCACACATTTTTTTTTCTTTCTGACGCACCATCACAAGTTTTGTCTGGAAAGTGGTCTGAAAGTGAATGGAATGAGGCCAATTTGAAAAAAAAAAAAGTCTCAGTTATACTTTGGAATCCTGCCAGAGAAGTACTTTTGATAATTTCTATACTTATGAACTAAAGAAATGTGGCAAATTTCCTACAAAATGTATTTTATGCAAAAATACCCATCAGCACCAGAAATTCAAAATTCGGACGACGTTGACTAATGATATAGACGTACCACAAGTCCAGCTGTAGCCAAACATCATTGAATAGTCTGACAACTTAACATGTGAAACCCTGGAATACCAACAACAGTTCTGCAGGATTTCCTAAATGGCGCCATCGAATTATTCTGTCTTGTCTTGGCATTTTCCCTCTCGGCCTATAGCAGTGGAACCAGTTGTTCAGAGTTAGAATGGTATTCCTGACAACACTATACCATCGGGTGACATCTGCTCGTGTTAAAGCATTCCGATGGCCCTCTTTCTGTTAGCATTGTTTCATGATAGTGTGAAGATAAAATGCCCAATCAGAATATTTTCCTTACTTTTCTAACCAAGACATGTCAGCTGGAAGTGGCTCATTCTGTATCCCAGCATCCCTGATGTAAGTTAAGTTATTCACGATAAAGTAATGCTTTACTGCGGAAGATGGTAATTGTATAATAACAAGGCAAACAAAATAACGTAATAGATTTCTGGTTTTTATATTTTTTAAAAAATTATAATGCAATCTTTCGTTCATGAGGATATTTGTGCACTTGGCATGGTGAGATTCTTCTAAACTGCATTTTATTATCCATTTTGCTATAACATATACCATATTGTTTTTCTTACACTTCTATTTCTATCTCTAATGACAGAGTTACTTGTAGGAAATGCCAGAAAACCTCATAGTCTTGCAGTAGCGTCTTCCCACCCAGTGAGATAAAAGTTGACTTGAAACCACAGTGAGACTTATTTCATAGTATATTTTATAGATGGTTTTGAGTATCTACAGTCATGTTCAAAAGTTAGCCCAACTAATATTTTTGCGTAAAAAAAAAATCCTATCAAAGTGAGTCTTAGTATTAGTCAAATACAATCTCAGACTTATTTGTTTTTAAAAGAGAGAGAGAGAGAGAGAGAGAGAGAGAGAGAGAAAGTTGCAGCTAGGTGCTGCTAATAATCAGCCCTCGATTAACTGATCATGAGGCATTTAGGTGTGTGTTAACACAATGCCAAGAAGGAAACACTGAGGCGATGGTCTTAAAGAAGCAATTGTTGCTGCACATCAATCTGCTGTTTAGCATTCTATAATGTGAAAAATTATTCACAAGTGGTAAGCATCCAAGATAGTTCCCAAAATTCCCAGGAGTGGACATCCCAGCATATTCACCCCATGGTCAGACCGTGCAATGCTCAGAGAACTACAAAACCCCTAGTGCTACAATTCAGACTTTATAGCCCTCACTGAGCATAGTAAATGTTAAATCACAATTAGAAGAAGACTGAACGAGTACAGTTTGTTTGGAAGGGTTACCATGTAAAACCCTCTTCTGTATAAAAAGAACATGGTAGCATGACTATGGTTTACAAAACTGCATTGAAACAAACTACAAGGCTCCTGGAACAATGTCTTATGGACAGATGAGACCAAAATGGATTTGTTTGGCCTTAATGCCCAGTGCCATTCTATAGCAAAAACACCTCCAACCCCCATATCAAGCACAGTGGTGGAGAGGTGACAATGATTCGAACCAGGAACCAAGAAATCTAATGGACTGTCTTCTGTAATGGACTGGTCCAGACCTCAACCCAAGTGAAATGACGGGGCAGGAAATTAGGAAAGCTGTTTATTTACAAATAAACCTTAAATAACTAAAGCAATGATATAAAGAGGAATGGACCAAGAATGGGGTACTAACTTTTGAACATGACTGTCGTGGAGTGCATGATTGGAATTCTAAATGGTTCTTATAACCTTCGGTAAAGACTGGATTTATGTATTTTTCAAAAGTGTAACGCAAATGATCTCTAAAAAGTACAGAAATGTGGTTGTGTACAGTATGCCACGCAGTTGTATACAGAAGTAGCGGCTCAGCGTTACGAGTACTGTTCACTTTATTTAATGTTGCATTATGCATATACGACAGGTTCATTATAAAAGCCACTCTCTTCTGCAGTATCTCCTTCATCTTTTAATAGTTCCCTTTTTAATTTCTCTCTCTCTCCCTCTCCCATGCTTTCTCTCTCTCTCTCTCTCTCTCTCTCTCACTCTCTAAGACATGTATTTGATTAAATAAGAAGCCATGGGGTGGATGTGGCTGTTAATTGTGCAAGGCTGTGGCTGGAGCTGAATCAACACCGTACAGAGGTCATTAGAGCCTCGTGAGTCCGCTCGGCTCTGTTTGTTAAAATCCCGACTCCCAGCTGCCCCCCACATCTGTTGTGCAAATTCTGCCTTTAATTTAAGTTCGCCCGTGATGCTTGCCACAGTCCACTGGAAATAATCTTCCGCCTTCATCTTCGAACCACCATTATCCTCCCCGCCATCATTGTGCAGTCGCACGTAGCCATTGTCCAACTAGCAAACTTCAATTATAAAAAGAGGAATATATCTGGACATTCATCAATTGATTCATTATTCTGCAATCTGTCTCCCACCCAGGATATTTGGATAGGCTGATTAATCTTTCTGTCATGTATCTATAAAGATGCACCGAGATGATTACATTTAAAAAAATCAGAGTGAAGACGAAAAAAACCTACAGGGGTCCTGAGTTAACACACACACACACACACCTACCTGCCTATATACTGTATATATTCTGTATATATATACTGTATATATAAGGTTGTCCTTTTCAGAAGAGCAGTCTGACATGTGTTTCTCATGAAAGCCTCTGCACCACACGGGACTTGGTGCATAACCACAAACTTAAAAAACAAGAGTGGGGGGGGGGGTGTCGGAAAGGGGTAGCGTTACAAAGGGTACCATTTCTGGTATGTCAGGTCGGAGCCAAGAGTATTGATGAATTACAATGTGGATTGGCACAGCATAGGCTTTTGAGTTTGCCTCAGCGCAACGGGACGGTTTATCTATAAAAACAAGAGCAGTTATTGTCCTCTGCATTGCTCATTAGACAAAAGGCTGAGCTTTCAATATGTACTTATATATATTAAAAAACCTGCACTTTGAGTAATACTGTAACTGAGACTGAGATTCATTCCCGGGGTAATCTTCCACCCCCACGCAGAGTGGTGTCCAGCACGCGTTTGCTTCCGTGAGACAGAAGTAGTAACAAATCAAGAAGGTAGAGCCAATTTTTTTTTTTTTTTTTTAAACCTGTAGGGAGCTTGTGCAAATAAGCGCTGTGGTTCAAATTGTCTGACTGGCAAAGATTTTGCTAACTGGAAATATGCATTCTTGTAATAACTCCAAGCTTGTTGGCTTATAGTGGTTCCTGGAATAGACGCAGGCTTTGAAAAAAAAAATATCACTATCATTACTTGGAAGATGTGTTGGATAAGCTATTTCTTCTGTCCGTCTCTGGCTCATCGTATGCTCTGAACGCTGATCATCTGATTGATTTTCTCATCGTTCATGAGCAATTTGGATTAAATAAAGTGTTTCACGATCATAAAACAGTGACGCCTCATTCTTCAGCCAGTGGGCAATCGGAAGAACAGCTGTTTCTAATAAAAACATTATAATTTTTTTTTTATATATATATATATCATGAGGGTACGATTTAAACAGCTGATCGCTTACAGTTTTGTTTTGCCCTAGCTGGCGACTTTGAACGAGAGAAGAAAAAAAAAAAAGCAAAACAAGCACAAGAAACAGGATTGTGTAAGCTGATATGTGCAAGTCTGAGAAGATTTAAATTCCCACATAAATAACCACAGCAGCATGTTATGAGACAAAATGTGGCACTGTCCTCAACAATAAGCCAGTGTTTTGTATGTTACAAGAAAGATTAATAGCTTCGCCCTAACCAAGTTGGCAAAGCCCTGCGTTCCAGATGACAAAACTGCGTTAACTTTGACCTATTTTCACCCCAGGAAATGTATCGGTGTGGAGAAAACAAAGGCATTTTGTATTTGTTGTTGCGATCTCAATTGCACCGTTAATCTCAAACATATTTATGTGGTCTGGCCTGCCAGTGAGTGCACTGAGGTTGCGTGTGCATGTAGCCTACGTGTTTATGAGGCATGTGTGCGCAGAAAAGACAGACAGAGCGAAAGAGACAGAGAGAGAGAGAGAGAAAGAGAGAGAGACATACGGATGGCTCCGAAACAGGCCTCGGGGCGGCTAACATCTCTTTAATGTGGGAAGCCAAAATGTTCAGCCGTAGTGAGAGACTGGCTCCAATCCCACAGCGCTTGTGTCTCATTAAGCCTCCTCAAAACTGATCTGCAAATGGTGTGTGTGCTATTTAGTGTACAGTACATGTGTAAAGAAGCCACAAAATGACAAAGAAACCACTAGATATGCTGGGTCTGCGTATATTAGTGGGAACTGAGGAAGGTTCCGGGCTATTGACTGCAGTCCTCATTTGCAAAAAAACCAAAGAAATTCACCAAATGTTCTTGTCTTTATTCCTCCCAGATGGTAGAGTCCATTTAGAAGCGACGTGACCTCTATTCCACATACGTGCGGCCCGATGGTAAGATTTCGCTTACGTTCTTTAACACGATTCTACAACGAAATGGCTTTGTAAAACATAAAGGAGCCGGCACTTCATCCACCACCTCGCATCTCGGTTCACATTTCCGAGAGGTCACGGTTCATCCTTTACTTCTAAGACCAGTGGCCCTGTAGTCTGAACTAGATTAGTTGAAAGACAACAGCTCTATGGATGCCATTGCTCTGTGTTGACCCCTACATTAATAAAGTGAAGGCTGTGTTCTGTGTTTGGAATATTTCGACTTCTGGAGAAAAAGGGACCTCGAAATTCTGAGTGCCGAAGGCGAGTTTTATGTCAGGAGTATTAATTTATGATTTTCATCACAGCTGGTGACCCCATCACCTCGATTAAAATGCAGGCTTTGTAATTTCATGGTTAATATTCAATAGCCACTTGTCCTCTCCTCCTGAAGTGTGAGAATATGAGAATATCTTGAGGGGATTGCTGGAAAGTATGCGTGTGAATACCAATGCACTGGCTGTAGGGATACTGGACAGCGCTGAACTACATGCACATGGCCGAAGATGCTTCCTGATGATGCGTTGCGTTAAAGAGAAACGAACGGTCGATCAATGTCTGCATTCGGTCTTCAGGTGAGGAACCTAGAGCTGAACATTTTCACACTAGATGGTTAAAAACTCCTGAAAAAAGAAAAAAAGTAAGAATCTGCTCCTCCCTCAGTGGTGCATTGGCTTGGACAAGCATTTCTCCTCAAACACTTTGGCAGGGTATAAAGAGTGCATTAAAGTTCACTGTTCTATGTTTCACAACAAAGGCTGCTCAGATCAAAGCAAAACAGCTGAAAGGGAGCCATAAGACATGTCCAAGTTTGCTCATCATCTATTTCAATCTCTGGCAAAATGATGAGCTATTGATGACTGATTATACTTCACGTATAATCTAAGTACCGCTAATGATCATTTAAATATCGACCCATCTGGGAACAAATCTAATATTAAAACTCACTAGACATATGGACAAATGTTTGCAGATGCCTCACCATCATATCCATATGTGGAACCTCTTATAACCGTTACCACAAAATTAGAAGCACACAATTGTACAGAATGTCTTGAAATGCTATAGCATTACAATTTCTTGTCGTTAGACCTAAGGGCTCAAACCTGTTCCACCAGGACAACTCCCATGTGCACAAGGGAAGCTCCATGAAAACATGGTTTGCCCAAGTTTAAGTGGAAAAAGCCGGTGTCCTGCACAAAGCCCTGACCTCAATCCTACTGAACACCTTTGGGAACTCCAACTGTCACACCGATGCTCTTATGGGTGAATGAACAACAATCTTCACAAAGCCAAGATCCAAAATCCAGTGGAAAGCCTTCTCAGAAGAGTGGAAGCTCAAAGGGAAACGGGAAAGCAAATTTGAAGTTTCATCTTCTTACAACACAACACAACACAACACTATATCTATTAGTAGGACTTAGTAAACTACTGATACTTACTCACTGGTAATATGAATATCTACTCACCTACATTAGCAATTAAAAGTCAGATATTTTTGTAATGGCACCTTTCAAACCACAGTAAATATATGTGGTGTGATCACATGGTCTGTTTGTCCGTCTCAGTCCTAACATTAAAAGCATTGACAAGTGAATTGAATAGCATTTATTATCTCCCTATATTGACAAAGTGTATATTAAACAGCTAGTTGAAGTTGTACTTGAAGCAGGAAAAATGGATAAGCATACTTTAAGCATCTGAGGAACCTTAACAAGAGCCACAAAAAAGCAGGTCTTCTGGAGAGCTCCTGGTATGCAGTGGTATGCGACTAAAAAAAGTAGTCGAAGGCTCATCAATCTGCATACTGTATTAGATTTTATGGTTCGGAAGTTTGGGCCAGTCTCACTGAAGAGCTACTGTAGCTCAATTTGCTGAAAAGAGATGTCATAGATGTGCAGCAGTAACTGTGTGATGCTATCATGGAAGTAATGTTACCAGGAAATTATTGAATCAAGGTGGATATGAACCTAATAAAGTGGCCAGTGAATGTATATGGACATAGGGTTTAGAGCAATACCCAAGAGTGGTAACCCGCCGATGACGAGACTCAAACTCTATCAGTCTGTGAATGGCAACCTAGAGCCGCAACCACCTGAGCCACTACCGCCGCTATGAAGTTTAAGTTAAGTTCAAAGCAATAATAAAATATAATGGTACAAACACAACAGGGTTCCAACACTGATCTTTTATTCCATAGTTGATATGAAAATTTTACATATCTTCTCTCTTTATCAAGTTTTATTTTCTATATCTTTTATATCCAGTTTTTTTTTAAAGTGTAAATTGTCATCAAGATGTAAACATTATTGACTACTAACTACAAAATGATTTGCTAATTTGCTGTTCTTGACCTTTGGTTAAGCTGTAAGACAAAAAGAAAAACAAACCTACATTAACAAGTAATGGGCTTTTCACAATTATAATTGTTAACATATGCTCAGACTTGAGTAGGCTAATTAAATTCACACATCATGTTCAAACTAAGAAGCTGAAATGTTTGAGTCACTTGGCAACAATTACAACAAATGTTGCTGAAAATGGGAGAATGAGATGAGACGATAGAAATAACCATCAAAGATTTCAGTAATTAGTTATCAATAATGTAACAGGCAAGTTCAGCATTTTCATGGTCAAACCAAACCTATGAGAAAGTTATTAAATAATGTAACCAAATTATAAATGAGCAGAAAGAAAAAAACAGGTTATTAATTGATGCACCGATATGAAAAGTATTGCATAAGATTGGGTTTTAGATCCTCTGGACTAAAACTGAACTTAAATAATTATTATTGTTGGTAAGTTGCGTACACTGTAAATTGGAGTTCGACCTTTTACCTTTGCATCGATTGCAATAATTAAAAAATAAAAAGTGTGGTAATTTTGCTTACATCCTGCCCCCAAATATACAGTGGGCAATTTTTGCTTCAAGAAAAAAAAAAAAAACTGTATTAAAAAAACAAAAAAACAACAACCTGTATATAGAACTGTGCAACGGTCCTGAGCCACCCTTTTTTCTTCATATTAAATTACATTAAGTACAGTACCAGTCAAAAGTTGGGCATCCTTGGGCACAATCAGTTGTTATTTTAAGACCAGAAAGTCAGCTGTTCTGAACTGTCTTATCAAGCACATTTACAAAATTTATTAAGTACCATGATGAAACTGGCTCTCATGAAGACCTTCCCAGGAAAGCAAGACCAAAGCTTACCTCTGCTGCAGAGGAGACGTTCATTTAGAGTCACCAGCTTTACAAAAACATTATTTAACAAACAGTGCAGATTAGAGCTGTTCTGAGCCTTTACGGGGCATACAGTAAGTAGCAGACAAACCTCAGTATCAACTGTTCAAAGGAGATTATTGCATAATACAGGTACAGTATGGACGCCTTCAGCATTGTTTTACCATGTAGAAAGAAATAAAAATCAGGAAAGACAATGGAATTAGAGGGTGTGTCAGAACGTTTGACTGGTACTGCAGATTAAATTAAAGAGATATTTTACTTTATCAGACCGCAAAGTGCCTAAAGATAGACAGTTTTGTAACTGCCTGTTTGTGTGGCAACCTCAGCAGCAACCTCATTTCCCCTCTCGTCTGTTTCAACCACTCAGCATTCAGCCTAACCAGTACACTAATCATCGGGCTGATCATTATTCTCACTAGTTCATGCCTCAAGGTTTTGTTTTGTTTGTTTGTTTTTTGGAACATCGGTTACTAAGGGACATGACTGAAAATGAGAGCCTAAAATGAGTGGCTTCTTTCAGAACTATTCCTCAAGACCAGAATAAAAATACAAGAAATTCTGCCTCTTCGGACACAAAATATGACAAAATGACTGGGCGGGTCAAGACATGCTTGCACAGCACTTTGGGCCTGTTAATCAGGGTTTAACAAATCTCCAGCATTAAGGAACAATTGGAAATCAGAGGAATTAATACTTGTTAACAGAAACATAGACAGTAAGGAAAAAAAAATCACAGGATGGGATAAAGAGAGTGGAACATCTCTCGGTTCACATGAGTAAATACACAGACTTAGTTTATCAAACCCGTGCATTGCATAAAATATTAAAATAAACGGCCTTTTCTCCAGCTTACGTCCATTTCAGTTCTGTGCTCACAGTTGATGGACAGCAGAGTACTACAGTAACCGTGCCTATAAAGAGGGAACCCTTTTTGCAGTACGTTGTGTCGGAGAAAGTGCCATCAGCATAGCCAAACCGATGAAGTCAAATCTGGTTACAGTTTCCTGGAGAATATACACTGAAGTTGGTTCAAAAAGATGACATCGTACTAAAAAAAAAAAAAAAAAAAAGTCAGTGAGTGAACTCATTCAAGCATGATTCTTTAATTTTTGGAATGTAACATGGGATTGTTAAGGGCTAAATAAAATAATAATGTGCAGATTTTTGTTGGTATAAAAAAATCCAATCCGATCCTTAGGAAATTTTAAAGCACCTGCAAAGTTTAACTTTGTTTAGTCAATAAACTTCCTCAATGATTTCATTAACTACAATATGAAGTTTCACATGGATGCATTTGGGATTTGGTGCAACGGGTGAAGTTCATTCATTGGATAAAGGTGTACGAATTTGAAGAAAAACATATGACAGCAAAGTTCTATGTCTGAAAGATTTTTCCTCTAAACAAGCTGAGCTACTGAAGATCAGAATCAGGAGGACAAGTATGAAAGCAGACGATTGTCCCAGAATTTTTGCTAGAAATCTGAGGACAAGGATAAACGTCTCCGACTTTAAGCACACTCAACTGGAACCCAATCACCAGGCTTCGGAAAAGAGACCTGGACCTCGGTCGCATCATTTCTCATGCTTCTCCTTGGCAAACCACCCTTGCAGCTCAGTAAACAGTCCTCTGATCCCTCCGATTCCCACTTAGAACTTCTCTCTAGAAGTTTTGGACGAACAATGCAGTGCCCCCTATAGGACGCTCAGGATGAGAAGCAGAGGCCGCAGCACTCCATGCAGATCTCCAGACAGTCAGCTGACTCGCAACAGGCGTCGATGATGCCGCAGTCCATGTCACAGGGAAGCTCACAGTCGCCGCATTCTTCCGATGCGCAACAGCAGCAGAAGCACGAGTCATCAGAGGAGCACGAGCCACATGTTGCACAGTCCAGCACGATGTTGCACAGCATGAGAAACTCGCAGAACAGGCAGGCCAGGATGCAGTGCACACAGCAGTCTGAGGAACACAGAAATGGGATGAGAAAATTCTGGAAAAATTAAACCATGTTATGAAAATGTGTAAGCCATACTTAATTATTAATATTGTGTTCCAATATTTTAGTAATTGAGTATTCTAGCAAAAATTTAACCAATTAATCAAGTAATCGGATGAATCGGATAATCGTTCAATTCTGATCCCGGGGTTACTATCTCTGTAGAGTTTTGTATGTGAGGCTTTCCATCGGGATTTTCAGCTTTCTTCCATCTCCCAAAAACATACTGGGATAAATGCCATACACAGATACATGTACTGTACATCTAGCTGCCTGATATATCAGCGTCCCACCCGGAGTTTATTCTAATGCCCAGTGTTCCCAGGACGGGGTCTGGACACAAGAGTTTCCCTCCAGAATTGTTATTTTTAACAAAGTTTAATTTGTTCCATTTGCACGGTTTGGCTCAATACATTAATGCCCAAGACACTAGTGACCAACTGGTTTAAGATACAAAATTATGAAAACAAATCAATTAAAGATTTATGGATGTGATTAAAGTGATTAAAGTAAACATCTAAGCACATCAAATACGCTTGGGCAGTGAACAGAAATGTTGGTTGCTTGACAGATGTTTGAAAAAGGCAACGAAGAAGATAATGCATGAAGATGGAGCAGAATTTTCAGAAAATTGAAGCGAAGGTAAGTACATAAATTAAAACATCTAAATAGTTAAAATTGGCATGTTCACATTTAAAATTTGAAACCAGATACTTTCAAAATATTTATGCAAGGTAGATAGAATCTAAGGAGACAGGTCATACAAGATTGTATTTTATGAGCACTTTTGTTGAAATCTTTTTTAATAATTATGAGATATTGCTCCAAAATTGCCATGTGGCCTTTAAAAAAGACTCGAGGTTGGTTCAATTTGGTCAATGTAATTAGGATGCCTAAGGTTATATAATATAAAATTTAATTTGATGAAGACTGTAATACTACTTTGCTCAGAAAGAAGAACAGATGTTGTGGCCAAATGAAACAATACACAGTACTGTATATACACACTGCTGAACCATAATATTATAAACATTACCATTATAAACACCTAGGATTTGGGATGGCTCCGGCCCCTTGAGGTGACTCTATAGGTCCAGGCATGGTGGGGTTCTTGGGTGTTGTGGTGTTTGAACACTAGGGTTGGGTATCGTTTGGGTTTTTTTCGATATTGGTGCCAAAACGGTGCCTAAACCGATACTTTACAAAAGCCCGAAAATGATGGTGGATGTCTGAAAAAATTTAATGCTTAAAATTTAACAATATATTAAAATTTTAAAGAATATATGAATATATAAGTAAATACAAAAAAACAACAACAAAACATAAGCCACCTAACCCAACTATTAAACTGCTTCAAATTTTAGCAATTCTTTTGCAGAAATTTCACCATATTTGCCTTTTCTGGCAAAATACGACACATACTGCACAGGACATGCGTAGCCTTCTTTGCAATGGTAAATGTAAACTGTTGTAGTACTACTAGTACTAACTGAAAAGACATTATTATAAACAGAATCCATGTTACATTAGTATTTTACAAATACTAATGTAATCGTTTAACCATTTGTTATTTTGATTGTAGATTTGCATTTTGTAATAAC
The DNA here is from genome assembly GCF_024256425.1 of Clarias gariepinus. NCBI lineage: Eukaryota > Metazoa > Chordata > Actinopteri > Siluriformes > Clariidae > Clarias > Clarias gariepinus. The sequence continues at coordinate 17,636,574 of NC_071122.1, forward strand.
ATTATATTAGCCTACTACTAACCTGCGGAAAGGCTGCGGAAGCTGCGTATAAGGAGCTAACTTCAGCCTCATGCTTTTAAGTTAATTCCGTGTGCCCTCAAATGTTTCATTAGATTTGACGCGTTTCCCCCTTTACACGCAACTGCTGTAAAACATTTGCTGCACGTCGCAGTGTCGGAATCCTTTCTTGTGAAATATGGCCACACTTTTGACCATTTAGTTTTAGGCATTTTAACGAAAGTTTCATTTAACAAGCTAAGATAGCGGGAGACCACCTGCTGCCGTCAGACCAAGTGTAACGTTAGTTGCTGCATTCAAGCGCATCGCGGATGGTCTCTCATTTCCTGATAATTTGTACCTTTAATATTTTTATTTAATCTAATAAACTATTAATCTACAAAAAAATATAAATCCAGAGAACAAATATTTCAATCGACAGTTCAGACATTTAAGTGGCACCAAATGACGCACCGAAATTCGCGTTCTGTTTCGGTCCGGTACATACCGGTATATAGGTACTGGTGCCGTATTGGCACCGGTTTTCAGTACCCAACCCTACTGAACAACAGGATGTTGTTGGGATGTTGGGCAGGATATTAAGTGGGTTGTGGGTTATGGTTTCCGTGGATCTGACTTATTTGTCCAGCGCATTCTATGAGTGCTTAATCGGATTGGGGTCTGAATAGTATGTAGGCTTTGTTGGCGGCTTTGGGCTCCATGCATGGCAGGTGGTAGTGTTCTCGTCTCTTTCAATTATGGCCAGCATTGACATTTTCAGCAATTTGTGCTGCATTGGCTTTTCTGTGAGATCGGAATAGATGGGCTGGCCTTTGTTACCCACAGGCATGGCCAAGCCTTGGATCCCCATGATCCTGTCACCAGTTTACTGGTGTATAAATGATAATGTAAAAAAACTCCTTTCATCCCTGTACTAGCAAAATAAAAAGAAGTGTAGACAGAAACTTCAATCTAATAAAGACTGTAAATTGACTGTAAATGAAAACTGTACCCACCATCCTGGGCCTCTGTAGGGATCTGCGAGCTGTTCGATTTCGAGCTTCCTTTACTCCTCTGACTGTTGATCGACGGGTTTGACTGCAACTTCTTAGGGTTTTTATGATGTGCCGCAGATGAAGACGAGGAGGTCGAAGACGCCGCCCGCAAGAGTGCTGCTCCGTTCTTGACACCGTTGCTGTGTACTTGGTGTTTCATAGACTTGCCGTTTTTCAGAAGCGCTGCAGACTCTGAGGGGCTGGTTAATGACTTCTGCAAGGGCGTAGACCTGGCCTGAGGTTGACCTAGAGGCAAACGATAAAATAAAACAGTAATGATTGTGACTGCACCCAGGCACTGCGTTAAAATATGATGTCTTCTACTGTGCAATTATTCTTCTCTTATAGCTTAGGGATACAAAAATAATCACAACAGCTGCACAATTGTGGACTTTACACTCATCCAATATCTAGTTTTTCCACCTAAATCAGATTTTGAAGAATAGTAAAATAAATACTATTGCTGGAATTATTGATGGTAGATTTCCAAAGGCTCCCATTGAACATGGAAGTGTGTGTTATTTCAAACATGATTCCTAAACACGTAAAGATGCACTTCCCATGAAGACACATAATCCACTGAGAGGATAGTGGTTTGTTTCAGAGGAGTCTCAGATCGTGGGAGATTTACACCAGCTCAGGGAACTTGAGCTTTCGCTAAGTCCATGTGTCTTGATGGAACAAGTCCACATGTTTGTAATATCCATCCCATAATAACTAAGCAGATGTTAGCAGTACAATTAAATATATGCCTCAGAGCTGCTGAATTCTCATAACTGAATTTGCTTATAAATTTTCTATAGCCCACATATGATAGGACATATCCTTTCAGTCGAAGCCTGATGATGAAGGTATAATCGTTGAGATTGTGAAGAGAGGTGTATTTATTATTTATGGAAGAAGTCTCATGCAGTGTCTCATAGCTTTCCATTTGACACTATTGTAAATTCAAGCCTGGAAACCAGAAGTTCACTGATATTCCAAAGCGGGATACAGTAAGTGGACTACTAAAGTAAATCTTGTACGTTTCTCAGGACTGCCCAGTTACACTAACTGTTGGTCGCTAGCTTTACACTAGTTCCACCAGTTGTGGAAGGATATGTGTTGGTGGACTACAAAGTTGAATAATCAAAAAAACCATAATCTGGTGATAATAAACGGTGGAAAATTATGTATACAGTAACTGTTGTATAAAAGCAACATGCCTATGTGTGCCTATGTCTGCATTACAGTCATGCTAATATTCAGTATAACAGCACTCTGTCTCTCAAGACTCCTGGGACTGGTGCACTGCCTGACTTTTTTTACCTTCTCACTCATAAGGTCAAACCAAATCCAATGAGCTCAATCAGTACTGCAGCCACACCATCAACAGGAATCTTAAGGGGGGGGGGGGCACTAGATATGACACTAACTATGTTAACTAATGTACCAATCTCCAGTTAGTCCCTTAAAATCTCTGCTCCTGGATAAGAGGCTGTGAGAGCCAGTTCGGGGGATCAAGGATGGAGATGGTGCCTGGTGTGCTGTGAACGCCATAGTGTGCTTGTGTGCTCTTTCATGCTTCGATGCTGAGGAGTGTTTTTTTTGCAACTGTGCAGCTTACCGAGGATAAGCCGCTGATAAATTGTGACTGCTGCCTCACCACTACTGCCTATAGTTATGGCCAGTTCTCGAGCTTCTGCACCAACTCTGACGCCTCTAGTTCTGGTCTGGTGCCGCCTCTACTCAACTGCAACAGCACATTGGCTTCTTCGCTCTCAAACTCTGGGTTGCTGGCACAGCTGCCGAACTGTGATTGGCTTCTACGCCTGAACTCCGGTCTGCCGCTGCCTCTACCAGACTGTGACAGCCACATCGGCTTCTTCGCTCTCAACTTTCATCTGTCGCCACCGCCACCAAACATGGACCTGTGGCTTGCCTCGGGTCTCATTTCCACAGCTTAGGCCTGCTGCTGCCTGGTGCCGTCATACCAGCTGGACATTGCTCCGACCCATACCTATGCACATCCTATACTTTTTTCACTTTCATTTTATTTCCCCACTTCCTAATTCCCCATCTCACCTTTATTTATTTGATTATTTAATGGAATTGTTCAAGATCTATTTCCTATAGCAAAGAGAAAAAAAACAAACAAAAAATAAACATATTATATGGTACAAAAGCAATATCATGTGAGTTGTGTGGTTATTATGAAAAAAAAATCAGCGTGGTAGGGATTCACCGCAGGCCTTCGCCAACATGCTATTATTGCTTAAATAATAAACACACCTCCATCAAACACAAATTGTTCTCAGCTCCTTCTTTAAATTATTACACTTAATTGTCCTTAAGAATTATATTTACTGTATATAAATGATCGATGTACTGTATGAAGGACCACAATTTTCAAAGAATGAGTCTGCAGCATATCCCTTGTCGTGGCGAATCCAATCCCATGCAGTGATGTACAGTTTTAAACTAAAGGCAGCTCATCAGACCAGCGAGGAGCCACACAGTGATGTTAGAGAGGTCAGAATGAGATCTCATTTACACATTCTGGTTTGATTGGAAGTGAAGTGATAACATCATGAACTTGTTGAAATAAGTCAATAAATGAAAAACAAAGTTTAATGACCAATGAAGAAAGAAATGCAATTATTCGGTGCTTTAAATTCAAAATGAGTGGAGTTTTTAATACAGCTGGTCAGAAAGGCCAGGTTCATTAACATGAAAATGTACAGATTGCTTGAGATCCGTTTAGCGTATTCATTTATTCATCGTTATTAATTGCTTTATCCTGGTCAGTGTCAATGTAGTTTCATTATAATTAATTCATCGGTGTTTTAGAAAAAATGCAATAAATTCACAGCACGGTGGTGTAGTGGTTAGCACTGGCGCCTTGCACCTCCGGGGTCCCGGTTCGATTCCCGCCCAGGTTCGATTCCCGCCTTTCTGTTCATGGAGTGTGCATGTTCTCCCAGGACTTGGTGGGTTTCCTCCGGGCTCTCCGGTTTCTTCCAACAGTCCAAAGACATGCAGATTAGGCCAACTGCCGTTCCCAAATTGCTGGGAGTGTGTGAATGTGTGTGTATTTGCGCCCTGCGATAGACTAGCACCCTGTCCAGGATGTACCCCGCCTTGTGCTCTAAGGCCTGGGATATACACCAAGCCCCTGCGACCCTATGTATTGGATACAGCAATATAGACAATAAGTAAGTAGAATATTCAATTTGGGAATGCTAGTTAGCCTAATCTGCATGTCTTTGGACTGTGGAAGGAAACCAGAGTACCCAAAGGAAACCCACCAATCGCGGGGAGAACATACAAACTCACACATGCAGACCTGAGGCAGGAATCGAACCTGGACCCTGGAGGTGCAAGACAACAGTTTAACTATTAAGCCATAGTGCTGTCTTGGGTGTTTAAGTAATAAACTGTCCAAGGCGCTAGTCGGAATTGTTGATGTGAAGTGCCAGCACGAAAAAAAAAAAAAAAACTTTTGCACTTCCACTTAACCACAGACGGTTAAGCATTAAAAGGTCATTCAGTCATGGCAACTGCTTCGTAAGAAAGAAGTTTGCAGCCATACAGTACATTCACCATATTTTACGGTGTATTCCCCTAGTGTATGCTTTAAAATCATTTCTCAGCTCAACGCTCGAAAGCAGCGCAACACACTTTCACACTTTGCTCACAGAAATTCGAAACCAAATACTTCAGCTCTGGACACGATGCGGTGGGCAACTGTTTTCACTCAATTAATTAAAAACCCGTGCTGGATCCTTTATTTGCTTCTTTATTTTTATGGCGTACAGGTCGGGTCAATCCCTCCAGTTCTCTTCGTTTCTTTTTTTGAAGTTCAGACATAGACTCCCCGTACGTTTACAGCCTACAAACGTTCTAGTGTTCCTCCACAAAACCGCCCAGCAAGTTGTTCTTGGCAGCTTATTTCCAGACCTGCGTATATTTTACTCATGAGCACCACATCCTAATTACGGCAGACGAAAAGAAAAACTAAGTGAAAAGCACACCTTTGCTGCCAAAAGAAACACCCCTTTAAAATTTGAAAGGAGAATTTATGATAACACTTTATAGTATTCCGGTGAACGTTTTCCTGACCTCGGTACACCGGTTTTGGGTCACACAGAGAAGATCATGAGAGCGGACCGAAATTCGGACTTCATCAGAAGACAAACACTAACACCCTCCTCTCCACAGCCTGAAGCATATGAAATAGTACTTTTAATAAAAGCATACATTAAACTAGTAGAGCGCTGTTGTTCTTGGGAAGCCATTGAGGTCATGCAAAAACTAATCTAGTGTGACTGAATATTTTTTCATTCAGCCCTTTTCAAACTTCCAGATGTTTGACCTGTTCGAACAAAAATGAAGTTCTTTTTTTTTTGTTTGCATTTATGCATGTCAAATCCCTCAAGCTGCTAAAAAGTTGCAGTAGGCCCTCGCTTCTCGTTCTCTTCATCCTAATGAAAACAATCACATGACCACATTTCACTATGAGACTCATACGTTTAGAGTTTGAAAGACCTAACGCGGTGGTAATTGCTACCACCCCCACTGTTCTGTTAAGCCACCTATAAAAACCAGAGGTCTAATGTATACACGTTTGGCTTTGCCACGTTTGCAGCGAGTGTCGGTTTTCCGCAGAAATGCACAAGGCGGCTCGCGCTAGAGAAAGTTAAAACATAGGACGATGAAAGACATCTGGAGAATAAAATGTAACACCGAAAGCTCTAGTATTCGGATTGGCGCTTGGATGGCTTTGTAGACAGTTTTTAATAATCATGCTGGTTCTATGTTAACTTGGAGAGACTTCAAAGACTTGGAAAGTCTTTGGAATAATAAACAAACAAACAGCCGATAGATTGCATGGTGGCGTAGTGGTTAGCACTGTTGCCTCGCACCTCCAGGGTTGAGGGTTTGATTCCTGCCTCTGGTTTGTGTTTGTAGAGGTTGCATGTTCTCTCTGTGCTTGGCGGGCTTCCTCCCACAGTCTGAAGACATGCAGATTGGACTGATTAGTATCTTCAGATTGACCACAGTAGGTTAATCAGTGTGTGTATGATTGTGCCCTGTGATGTATTGGCACCCCATCCAGTGTTTACCCTGTCTAGTGCCCAAAGTCTCCCACCGTTGAGCCCTTGGGCAAGGCCCTCAATCCTATATCCATAAATAACCACATGAAAAGGAAAAAGTCCAAGAAAAAATGAAAACATTATTATTATTATGATATTAGAGATTATCCCAGCCACCAGAATCACCAGTGTGCTAGTCCCAAGCACAGGTAAAATGGGTGGGTTGCGTCAGGAAGGGCTGTGCATAATCACGCTCTCTAAAATAATACAATGAACCAATCATTTGCAAGCTCTTCTCTGGCTGTTGTTCAGTGACTCAGCAACTTTTTTTTTTCTTTTTTTTTTAAATAAAAAATGTTGTGGTTGCTGTTGGCCAGGCGTATGCACTTATGAATATAACTAGATATGTACTTTTTATTGACTGAAAGCAGTTTTACTTTAAAGCAAAAGGTACACAAAAATCTTACACAGATTTTTATTTTTAGATTTTTCACAACAAAAACAACCTTTAAAGGCACAGAACGTTCTCGTCAGTTCAGAGACTGCGCTTTTAGACACCAGAGGTAATAGAAAGAGCCACTTTAGTAAGAAAACATAACCACTTCACACTGATGCTTTATTTATAACCAGAAACTACTAATAATTAATGGTTATGCATTAGAGATGTGGTATTAATTAATCATTTGGTGGTGTTTTCCATTCAATTCAAATGTAACCGAATTGCGAAATCAGTTTCCGATTCGAAATTAAGTCACCTTTTTAAAAATTATTTAGATACGTTCATAAATGGTAAATGATCTACAATTAAGAATTCTTTAAAATATTCCACAACTTTTGCAGAAAATCAAACCACTTACAACATTCCCAAATACTCGCATTTTGCAACAGTATTGCTTCAACCTTTCATGAACAGTTGGTTTAATATACTGTAGCTCCTTAAAATAAACCAGACCGTAAACAGAAGAAGTAGAATGGATAATCTCCCTACGATTCACATCTCTATTAAACATTTTTAAGTAAATGTTTTGCCTTGCATATATTTAAGTTGTTATCTGGTTGTTTATAAGCAAAGTATTTCATATACACCCTCTACCACTAATGATGATGGTGTTCTGATGGTGTTCTGATAGTGACGATGGAGCACGTTGTCTACCAAGTCACAAAGTATTGAAGATTAAAATCCTGTCTTGGGGAAGACCACAGAACATTCGTCACAAATATCAAACCATTCAGTTTAGCTTTTTTACCCCCTTTAAATGTGGGAGGAGTCATTTTGTAAGAGACATTTACATTTACATTTAGGCATTTGGCAGACGCTCTTATCCAGAGCGACTTACAAAAAGTGCTTTAATGTTTACAACATTGGATACATACTTACACTGGGAGACCACTCCCATTAGGATCGAAATGTATCACTGAAATGCAGTGATTCTATAAAAATCACTTTTTCTCTGGTGATATGCTTGGAGGCAATAGTCACTACCAATGGGAATCACCAGATACCTTACGATACAATATTATCACGATAACCTCAGTAGATGCCGATTCGCCCCCGAGTAGCGGGGATATCCCACACCGCTGAGAGAGTTCGGCCAATCAGCTCCCTCTGTGCCCCAGCTGCGAGAGGCTACAGCATCACCTGGGAATTGAACTAACAATCCCCGGATGACAGGACGAGCACTTTACAACTGCTCCACTCATTGTATGTTGAGGTCTCTGGTGTTTCCCATCGCTAGTTGATTCGTAGTGACTCTTGCCTCCAAGAGGACGAGGGAACCAGTCCAGCATTCTACCAGAGCCAAAAAATGGTATAGGGGCCAAGCATTCACACCTGAATTATTTTCGTAATGACACCACACACACGCAAACATCTACCTGTCAGGAATATGATGAAGGATGACTCGTCTGGCCTATGCGCACCAGGCTTCAGGAATAAACCCTATTTCCAAATCCAAAACCAAGATGAAGTGGGCTTACTCAGCATGTTTTACATGGCACAAAAGCATGGAATGATGTCAATCTCATTCTAGTGTCAAACTTAAAATGTCTGGAAGCATGCATTCATTCTGCTCCTCCACAAATCTATTCGAATCGTTCTTTCATTCAACTTCAAATACGAGCAGTGACAAAAGGCCAGCTTCTTATTAGTATGAGAAACAAAATAAAACACAGTCGTCACAGAGTCACACAGTTATGGCTTTATACACTAACAAGAACCAGTCTTAGAGAAAACCGCAGCGCTTTTCAGTTTTAAATTAAACACCCTCCACATTCTCACACACAAATAGAACCACCCGCTGCTTACACGCTTACCACCAGAACCTTTTTTTCTTTTTTTCTTTTGGGAAACAGTCTAACAGCGTTTCCATAATCTGGTCCATTTCAGGCTTTACGACCGCAGCAAGTCAAGGTGATTTAACCCTGTCAGTGCCATGGCATTCGGAAAATGAAACGTTCCCTTTCAGTCGATTCACTCGGTACAACACATATAGTATGGGATATCACGCCCTCTCGTGTCCTGGCTGAAGCCACCTTTATTCACGCCGTAAAGGCAGGCAAACCTGTGGTGACGTAGGTGTAGCCCCGCCTACACCTATAAACCATCGTCGCCACGGTTGACCCTCAGTTCTTACGCTCTTCACCTCGCTGTGAACACCTTTTCCGTAGAGTTTTCTAGGTGCTGCTAGTAAACTCTACGTTTTACGTTGAAAGACTGCGCTTAAAATCAGCTTAACTGCTCTTGTTGGCGTTAGCGACAACAGCCTCATTTTGGTGAGTCGTCTACCCGCGGGGCGCTGACTTTTAAGTTTTCTGACAGTCAGAACATTAGCAACATCTCAGTTAGTTGGCTTCTGTTTAGCTGTGCTAACAGCGCTAGCTAAGATGAGCATGCAAGCTAATGTAGCTAAGAAGAGGTCCGCTGTTCGCCCCTGTCCTCAGGAGTGCGGCTTCTCCTTGCACGAGAAGGACCAGCACGAAGCGTGCCCCGTCTGTCTGGGGATTCTCCATGCTAGGAGAGCTCTAGCTGAGCCAGAGTCATGTGAGCTTTGTCGCCAGCTCCGGCGTTCAACGCTGGAAAGACGGGTCACGTTCGTGGAAAGGACCCTGGGGAGAAATACAGTCGCTCAGCAGGACCCCCTCCTTTCCGAATCAGCAGTCCCAGCTTCGCCTGTGTCTGCTGACGAGGAATTTCCGTCAGAAGTCCCCGCACCTAGCTGGGCGGACCAGATGGAGTATCTCGAGGGTTCGGAGGACCGTGGGCTCTCCTACAGCGCTGGCCAGCAGCCAGGCACCGAGCAGCATGCTTTCGAGGACGATGACGTGCTCGACATCGGCCTAGAGATACATGGCTTGTCGGAGGACGAGCATGAAATTGTGCCGCCTGCTCAGAGCTCCGCTGCTACTGCGTTAACCGCTCGGGACGACACTTCATTTTTTGCTCTCTACCGCCGAGCGGCTGAGAAGCTGGAGGTGGAGTGGCCCTCCCCGCAGCCGGCTCAAAAACCGTCAAGGTTCGCGGGATTTTTTCTTCCTCCTGAACCGACAACAGTTAAGAACTGCTTGCCCATGTTTCCCGACTTTGTCGGCGAATTAACGTCGTCATGGAGCAAGCCGCTGTCGACCCGTGTATCAGTGCCCGGTTACGGACAATATTTGGAATTAGACGGAGCTGAGAAGGCAGGACTAGTTAGCCCACCGCCAATGGAGCCATCTTTGGCTGCTTATTTGGCACCCTCGCACAATCATGGAGTGTCTGGACCTACTCTCCTTCCGTCTAAACATTGTAGATTCTCCTCTGCCCAGCTGGAGAAAATTTATCGCGCTCAAGCGGGCACTGCTCGTGCGCTCAATTCCGCTACGCTGCTTCAAACATATCAGGCAATGTGTTTGGCAGAGCTCGGCTCACTGGTGCCTCAGGAGAGCCCGTTCTGTGCGCTGCTTAACGAGGTCAGGACAGCGACAGACTACATTTTGCGCATGTCTCGTTGTGCGGCTCTTTCCCTCGGAAGAGGGATGGCGAGCGCAGTAGTAGCACAGAGGCATTTATGGCTCACGCTCTCTGACATTCCTGATAGAGACAGGGCTGTCTACTTGGACGAACCGCTGTCTGCTGAGGGTTTGTTCGGCCAGTCACTCGATGCCATTCAGGCAAAGTTTGACTTCAGAAGGAAACAGGCCGAAGCGTTGCGAGACATTATTCCGCGACGAGAGGTGAAGCCCAAACAGGCTCGAAGTATGACCACTCCGCGACCACCTCATAAGAGACCACCGCCGGCAGCTAGCTCGAGCTCTCGACCGGTGAAACAACAGCCTCCCAGGCAAAACCCACGGCAGTCGGCCTGGGGTATGGGCCCCCCACCAGGCGTCCGAAAGGATTCAGCGACTAGGAGGAAGAATCCTCACTCCTCCTAGCTCAGATTTTAAAGAGAGAGGAGCTCTGGCAGCAGGGAGACACTGCTTCTCCTCTCTCAATGCCGCCCAAGAGGCCGCTACGTTATGTTCAGGAAATCAGTCCCAAACGGCGCTGCACTTCCCTAACACAGTCTCCCAAGCACAATCCCCCCCCCTCACACACAAGTGTTTATGTTCGAGTTATGAACCCCAGTTGGGGCGTGTTAAAAAGTTCTCAGGGACTTACAGCAAGTACCCTCGATGTTTGCAGTGTGATTGCCCCAAAAATGGTGCATTTTGTAAATCATGTGAATGTTACATTATTGAAACCAATAAAGAATTTTCCTGTTTACAATGTTGCAAAACAAAAAAGCCCAGTGCCATCGATGAGGCTGCACTCTGGCGAAACGCCAGGGGGCAGCAGACCCCTTTCAGAAACCAATGCGGGCCGGTTGGCGTCCCACGTTCTCGAGTGGCGCGCATGCGCAGTCTCGACATGGGTGCAAAACACAGTCGCTATGGGATACCGACTGCAGTTTCGCGTAAAGCCACCGCGCTTCTCTTCCATAATCAACACCGAGGTGTCGGACGACGCCGCAGCGGTGCTTCGGGAAGAGATAAATTCTCTTCTGAGCAAAAGGGCGATTCAAGTGGTGCCTCCTTCGGAAGCGAACTCAGGTTGGTACAGCCGGTATTTTGTCGTTCCGAAGAGGGGGGGAGGACTGCGTCCTATTTTGGATCTGAGAATATTGAACACGTTTCTAAGAACGTACAAGTTCAAAATGCTTACTCTGAGGCAACTGCTAAATGCAATAGGCCCGGGAGATTGGTTCACTACGATCGATCTCACAGATGCTTATTTTCATATAGCGATCTTTCCGCGCCACAGAAAGTTTCTGAGGTTTGCATTCGAGGGCGTGGCCTACGAGTACCTAGTGCTGCCGTTCGGCCTGTCACTAGCTCCCCGAACGTTCACGAAGTGCGCCGAGGCGGCGCTGTCTCCTCTTCGGGAGAAAGGCATTCGCATATTAGCCTATTTAGACGACTGGGCACTGATAGCGAGCTCAAGCGAGCAGGCAGAGAAACAGACAGCACTAGTTCTGTCTCACATTCAGACTTTAGGGTTCTCAGTAAATATGCAGAAAAGCTCACTGATTCCGAGTCAACAGTGTTCATTCCTGGGTCTGGAGATATGCTCCGTTACCAGCCGAGCACGTCTCTCAGAGCACAGAATAGCCGCGTTTCAGCGCTGCCTTGCTCTGTTTCAGTTGCAACACAAACTTCGTTTCCGAGTGTTTTTACAACTAATGGGAATGATGGCGTCTATGATCACTGTGGTGCCTCTCGGGCTGTTGAACATGCGTGCGTTTCAGCGCTGGGTGCGCTCTCACCGCCTATGTGCGGCGCGCCACCTCAACAGGAGGCTGACGGTGACACCGTCATGCATGTCAGCCCTTCTGCCCTGGAGGGAACCCAGGCTATTACGTCAGGGCTCTCCGATAGGCAGGGTATCGTTTCGCAAAGTGGTGTCAACAGATGCCTCCCTCAGCGGCTGGGGCGCTCTGTGCGACGGCTCTGCGATCAGGGGGGCGTGGTCACAGAAACAACGCAGGCTTCACATCAACTATTTGGAGCTGTTAGCAGTGTTCTTAGCCCTGAGTCATTTTCGTCTGGCTTTAACAGGCCATCATGTTCTAATCAGGACAGACAATACAACAGTGGTGTCGTATATAAACAGACAAGGGGGGACTCGTTCACTTCCCCTGCTGAAACTCTCTCATTCTCTATTGCTATGGTCCAGTGTTCATCTTCTGTCACTCAGGGCCACTCACATTCCAGGGCACCTGAATTTGGGGGCGGACCTTCTATCCAGAGGGGGCCCGCTTGTGAGGGAATGGAGATTACACCCATGGGTGGTAGCTCAGATCTGGGAGCGCTTCGGCAGGGCAGCAGTGGATCTTTTTGCATCCAAAGAAAATGCTCACTGCCCACTATTCTTCTCCATAACGGATCGCAATGCCCCACTGGGGATCGATGCGCTGGCACACTCATGGCCCCCAGCTCTATTGTATGCTTTCCCTCCGGTAGAACTGATTCTGCCTGTCACAGAGAGGGTACGTCAGCAGGGCCTGTCACTAATCCTGGTGGCACCTCATTGGCCGGCGAAGTTGTGGTACGCAGAGATAGTCAGCCTGCTAGCAGCAGAACCATGGAAACTTCCTCTCCTCAGGGACCTTCTGTCTCAGGCAGGGGGAGAGGTAGTGCACCCGCGTCCCGAGCTGTGGAACTTGCACGCTTACCTGTTGAAAGGTCCAATTTGTTAGCAAAAGGGCTTCCCCCGAATGTGATTGAGACAATCCAAAGTGCTCGGGCCTCGTCTACTAGAGGTTTATATGCTTACAAGTGGCGAGCATTTGAGCAATGGTGTCAAGAACATAATGTTCTTCCATTTCAGTGCTCCATGGTGGAGATTTTGTCTTTTCTACAAGAACTATTAGAGAAAGGCCTTTCCTTCTCTACTATTAAAGTGTACTTGGCGGCTATATCAGCCTGTCATGTTGGTTTTGACGGAGTGTCACCAGGGGCTCATCCGCTGGCAGTACGGTTTTTAAAGGGAGTGCGACGTCTGCGACCCACTACGAGGTCCAGTGTTCCGTCCTGGGATTTATTGTTAGTGCTTGAGGCCCTCTGTGGTCCTCCTTTTGAGCCAGTTGAGTCTATAGATATGAAAATTCTTTCATATAAGACGGCACTTCTTCTTGCTTTAGCATCTGCTAAACGAGTGGGCGATCTCCACGCTTTATCCGTGCATCCATCCTGTACGCAGTTTGCTGCTAATGGGTTAAAGGTTACTCTACGGCCGAACGCGGCCTATGTACCGAAGGTCGTCTCCACTGATTATAGCTCTATGGTCTTTGACCTTTATAGCTTTTTTCCTCCTCCTTTTGCTTCTGATGAGCAGAGAAAATTGCATAATTTGTGCCCCGTACGTGCACTACGAGTGTACATGGACCGTACAGTAGATATGCGCTTATGTGATCAACTGTTTATCTGCTTTGCCAGTCCAGTAAAGGGTAAAGCGCTGTCTAAACAGCGGCTTTCCCATTGGATTGTGGAGGCTATTACACTAGCTTATAGTAGCAAGAGTGTCCCATTGCCTCTGGGTGTGAAAGCACATTCAACGAGAGCTATGGCAACATCATGGGCTCTGTTCAAAGGAATGTCTGTGGGCGAGATTTGCGCGGCAGCCAGTTGGTCCTCACCACACACTTTTGTCCGGTTCTACCGACTTGATATAACGGCCCCCTCGGTGGCTCATTGTGTCCTCTCTGCGGGGTCCATAATGCAGTAGAGTAGCTGTCAGGGTTCTTGTGACTAACTTTGATAGATACTCGGCGGGGCGTGAATATATGTCCCATACTATATGTGTTGTACCGAGTGAATCGACTGAAAGGGAACGAATGGTTATGACTATAACCTCTGTTCCCTGAAGGAGAGGAACGAGGTACAACACATTGCTGCCCCGCCTCATAGTTACGCTCGGCGAAGAGCGGCTATCGAACTGAGGGTCAACCGTGGCGACGATGGTTTATAGGTGTAGGCGGGGCTACACCTACGTCACCACAGGTTTGCCTGCCTTTACGGCGTGAATAAAGGTGGCTTCAGCCAGGACACGAGAGGGCGTGATATCCCATACTATATGTGTTGTACCTCGTTCCTCTCCTTCAGGGAACAGAGGTTATAGTCATAACCATTCGTTTTCTAGAACTGGACTGCACACATTGATCCTCTTTGACGTGATCAACATTTTGATCAGAGTCTAATATGCCCCATATGATAGTAGGACAACAGTGTGTGTGTGTGTGTGTGTGTAAAATTATTTATGCTAGCCTTTGTCTAACTTACGGGTCACACATCTCAAAAGAGATGAGCTGTCCGTCTCTAACCAACTCCCAGCTGTGCAGTACGGAGAGAAAAACAGCGTGTGCGTTCGCGTATGCGTGTTTGCGTGTCCGAGGTGACAGATAAAAAAAGAACACCTTATTGCAGGCCTGATCCTTGTTTAGACATTAAAACAAATGACTCAGCCTTCAGGTGGCTAAAAATACACATCCTGGCCCCTTAATGACAGAGAGCTTCACAGACAGGGTGGACAGAGGGACGAAGTCGAGACGTTAAGAAAATGCTTTGAGAAGAGGACGAATGGAGTAAAGACGTCAGGCTGGAGGTCTAGCAGTCTAACACCGGGGAGCTAGAAGTGAGTCAAAGGTGAGGTGATTCAGGCAGGGATGACTACTCCACCCTGAAACAGCACATTCTGCTCCTATAACACACAGGCATAAAGAATATATGCTTGTCTAACACTACACACAAGCCCTAATCTCCTGATGAATCCAAAATGCAGTGAGTAATGGCGCTCCTGTTTCTAGGCCACAAGGCTGCACAGGGCAATGACTCAGTTCTCTGTGACTCACACTCAAGGGCTACGACTTAATACACACTATTACTAAAAACACAACCATGCAAAAGCTGAACATACACTGCTGGGGTTTTTTTTTTGTACATTTGTCACACTTAAATGATTCAGATCATGAAACAAAAGATAATCAAAATGCAGTTTTCAAAGAAAACTTTCATTGTTTACTGTGATTATCTATCCATTCATTGTGGGGGAAAAAGTCGTGAAAAAAGACGTTTCCAAGTCGAAAGCCATCGCGGGCCAAAAAGAACACAAAGGCTCGTCTCACATTCGCCAGAAAAAACATCTTGATTTAGACTTTTGGCCAAATATTCCACGGACTGATGACGGACGTTGGTGGCTCAGTGCTAAGTTTCTCGCCTATCATGTCACCATGTTTGAGTTCAATGCCCAAACCCCAGCCACTGCTTGTGTGCGCTTTTCTGCATATATGGTTGTTCTTTACATATTTAATCAAACCAGTGCCGTAAAAAAGAAATAAAGCACAGGTATCCTTGTAATTGTACTATATCATATCAAAATTGTATTATACTAAATTGTAAACATATTAAATCATATCGTCGAGAAAAAAAAAAAAAAACACAATATACTGTAGCATCCCAGCCCATCACAATCAAACTCACAGAACATTCCTCAGTATAGGAGTAGCATAAGATCATTAATTTGCTCATTCATCTTCATAAACAGGAGCCTATCCTGGGAATGCACATCCACATGCACATTCACGTCTAGACCAGCCACTCCATCGCATTTTTTGAGAGGTAGGAGGAAACCAGAGGACATGGGGAAACAGAAACTCAGCACAGACAGTAAACCTAAGCTCAAGGATGAAGTGGAGAGACTGGAGCTGAAGGTCAGCGATGTAATACCTTAGAATTAAAAAAAAAAAAAAAACCTGACTTCCTGAATATATTTTAATTACAGCATGCCTTGGGGACCCTGATGGTGTGGTCTTAAACCAACACCCTACCAAGTTGGACAACAATATACAGTAACAAACCATGGTTAATATGTTTATTGTACTAACAAACCACTTCAATAAGGTCGAATTGGTTCCACGCCCCAAAGATCCTGAGATTCAAACAGTTATAGGCTCAAATGTGTTCAACTTTGGCCTGTTGATAGTTCAAGAGGGATTATGTAGCACACCCAAAAACCGATGAGAAGATTTTTTTCAGACAGTACAAATCAGTGTGCCAAATCTTATGAATTGCGCTTTTCTATGTGCTGCTATTGAGTAAGAAAAGGGACACATTATCCTGTATAGCGGAAAAGTCTTGAGCCATCCCTAAATTTTTTTCATCACTCACTCATTGTCTATACCGTTTAATCCTGTATACATGGTCGCGGGGGGACTGGAGCCTATCCCAGGAGATTTAGGGTATAAGATGGGATACACCCTGGATGGGGTTCTAATCCATCGCGGGACACACATACAGTCACACACTCATTCATGCACTACGTGCAATTTAGGAACGCCAGTTCTGCATGTCTTTGAACTGTGGGAGGAAACTGGAATACCCGGAGGAAACCCACTAAGCACGGGGAGAACTTTGCAAAACCTAGACTCAGGTTGCAAGGCGACAATGCTAACCACCAAACCTTATTTCTTTATATTAAATGAAAATAAATTACATAAATTGAAAAAAAAAGGAACAAATGTTTTATTGCGACAGGCTGTAAAGTGCCAAAATATATCATTTAAAAATGAGTTGTTACATCCTCAGCAGCAACCTCTTTTCCCCTCTCATCTGTTCTAACCACTCAGAACTCAGCACCAGCAGTGTGCTAATCACCATCATCTGCACCTGCTTCTCACTGGTTCATGCCCTATAGTATGTTAGATGTTTTACGCTTGAATGATTCATAGGTCACTGTGTGGCTTAACGAACCAAAAACATTCCTCTGTAACTGCTTACTGTAGGTACAGGGACTGGACTGAAAATACGAGCCAATACCTTGAGCCAAAAAAGTCCTTCAGGAAGCCTGAAAAACTATTCCTTAAAACAACAAAGGTCTGGCTTTACAGAGGCAAAATATAAAGAAACGAGGGATGGTTTAAGACTTCTGTACGGTGCTGCATGATGCTTGGGCCCATCACGGTGATCCGAGAGGACGACTCCCTTAAAAAAGATGGTGAGGCAGTTCAAATCGAACTTTAATCCACACTTGCCATGGCTCATTTCAATGACAATCTCTAGTGATGAGAAGTCTAATTAGAGAATTTCAGAGCTGAAGCTTAAGATATCATTTTTCACCTGCTTTAAAGGACAGTATTTCCCCTGATAGGGCCCTTCTGAAGGGTGATAATGGATGAATGAAAAATGGCCGGAATTGAGCTTTAAGTCCTGCTGAGATTGAATAAATGTTCTCTTACGTCTGAGCCAGAGACGGAGATGAGAGGGCGAAAAAGAGAAAGCATTCCATCACATGAGATGAGCATATTCTTAGCCAAGGATATAAATCCCTGATGGGCTATTAGACGAAAGTCTTAACATAGGCTTTTGTTCTGGCTTTTTTCAGAACTACACACACACACACACACACACACATGCTCATGTTCCTTCGCACTCACACTAGAATGGAATGCGATCCTATGCTATGTGTATCTATTTAATATTGTTCCTAATATTTGCCCCTGTATTTGAAGTCAACTTTGACCCCTAAATGAGTGCGGCCTAAACCGGAGCTTTCTATTTCGTAAAATATAATCAGAACTAATATCCTTATGTAAAACCATGAACCTAAATCAAACTGCCCCCCGAAAAAAGCGTCTTGAGTAGCATGTCTCTTATTTATATATGTATAAACTATTAGGTATGCAATTAATCTCTCACACACAAATACACACATTAGACTGAAAGATGTTTTTCCTTCTTGTTTTTTTGTCTCACCACAAAAGGGGTCGCCATAGTGGATCATCCAAGCCACAGCCTACCACGGAGCCGCCATGCCCCAGCATCAGAGCAGACATTAAAATCCTCATGAAGACACTGAGATATGAAGTAGAAAAAATATGAAACAACTTACCAGAGGCCATTGAATGAATTAAAGCATGCTTAATAAGCAACTTTATGATATTTGCATGCAGTATCTGTTATCAGTGATGTGCGTCTCTGTAGCAGTTATTAAAATCTTGTCCTTGACTGTAGAATATGTTTAACACTTCCCATCTATAGGGATTTCTTTCAATAAACAAAAGCATATTTACATGTTTACAATAATATTAATATAGACATTTATTTAGTTCAGTTAGTTTAGTATTTAGTCAAGAGATTTGTATTTCTGGACCCTCCTGAAACATCTAGTGCAAAAAAAAGTTCATAAATGCTCTATGATGTTATATTTGGGCCCATCCCTGAGTAAAAAACTTAAATACACGAATACACTCCCATATTAACTATATTTTCGCTAGACCTTTCTCGCCCACACTTTACTGTACGATGTTGCCAGATCATGTCAACAAAATCCCCCAATGCGATGGTAAAAAACCGCCCCCTCTCCAATAACATCCAGGCCAAAGAACATCTGTATTCATCCTGTAGCCGGAGCCAAGTTATTACTGAACATACTTTGTTTTTGTTACCAATATGTAACATTTTTACACACATTAAAGCTGCGAATCATACTGTAGGTAGACTGTTGATTCAGTTTAATTAGAGTTATAAATTAGTTCATTCGAATAGATTTAAAAGCAAACTTAACATTTACTATCTGATTTTAAAGCTTAAATCTTCTAAAAATGAATAAAAGTATCTAATACAGTAAGCTGGGCTTAATACTGGGCTTGTATTGCACTCGTACAGGATGCACACTGCACGCACGTGACAATGTACACCAGACATGTGATCTAAATTCTGTGAGCTTACATGTGCGAATGCATGTTCATATCTTCGAAAGTTTGTAACTCGAATATTCGTATGTAGAAGACTTACTGTAACTTGAATGCTTGAAAAAATTTGTGTAGTTGATTTTGTTTTCGACCAATCTTCTGCTTAAACCTCCAGTCCATTAGGTAGTGGTAATGCACCTACCAGCCATATAATCAAAATAAAACAATGCAGTTGTCTCGAAAAAATGAGAGTTTTTGCAGAAGATGAAAGCAGTTTTTATTTTCTGCAAAAGCCGTGGTGTTTTTTTAAGCAATTAGTAAATAGTAAAGAATTTAATATTTGTAATTTTTACCTAAATAATTTTATAAGTGTGACTTGATTCTGAATCAGCAACATATTAATTTAATAATAAAAAAGGTAGATTAAACTTATCAGTTCTAAAGAAATACAGATTTTTTCACGGTGCTAATATGCGAAAAATGGTTAGAAATTCTTTTATTATGTAACATTAGTGTAGCAGATTATGGAATTTCTTCACAGATATTTATGACCAATGAGGCTTCTTAAAACCAGGCTAAACTGAGCACCTTTGACAATAACAGCTTTAGTTTGCTAGTGGCAGAACATGTGTTTAGATGAACCTGAATTCCTTCTATGTTGATCTTAGAGAAAATATACTAAATGCCACTATCAGAGGTGTAGACAAACTGGAATTGAGGTACATGACTGTTTTATTCTTTCTCCAGACAAATGTGGGACATATGGCTGAGGTTTAAAGGTTAAACTTATAAGTGATCTCACACATGTCGGGAAAATATTCGCCTCCTTTACGTCAGGAAACAGCAGGATTTCTGGAAAGACATGAGTAAATGTTGATAAATAGTAACAAACGATGCAAGATGTGAGGTTTTGTAAGACAAAATAAGACAAAACCTCTGCTTTCTCTTATCCACATGACTGCATGTGGGAACTGGTGTTCTCTCACAGACACGAGAAAGAGCAGTTTAGCAGCATTTCGTTGCGCTTCGCTCACAGACACGCCAGCCAGAGGCACTTCGCCCAGATGCATGCAACCTTCATGACATCATCGCTCCAAGCCTGAGCATCTGGACCTTGTGTAACGTGATATGACCTCAGGGCTTTTGCTGTCAGCATCAATCTGAAACGCGTTTCGATAACCCGTCCTAATTTTCCTGACCGGTCTTATGATGAACGGGTCACACAACGTACCAACCAATAAAACCACAAACAAACAAACAAAACACCACAAGACCAGACGCATGCCTCAGAGACCGAGTAGATCTATAAAGCATCCCTCTGCCCATAAAGCCGATGAAGCAATAGTGTTCGCTATTTTTTACGAGCTCTAAACAGACACTTCTCACGTGGCTATCGTTATAAGAAACCAGATGGGAAAAGAAGTGCCACTGCACATGTGCTCCACGATAATGCGGACCCCTTAAATGCCATGAATGGCTTTCAAGGAGACGGAAATATCTAATCTACTTACGGAGACGTCTAAGATTTGGCAGTAATTGGGATCTGGACTGGCTGGAACAATGCGATCAGAAATGCTGGTCAGACAAACCATGAAAATAAAAATCGGCTCATTTGTATTTATAGTCTGTTTGAAAAAAAAAAACTTGCAGCAGAGCATACTTGTGGTCACGACAAACAAATTATAAATTAGAGTTTATAACTGAAACAGGCTGATGTGTTCATTAATACAAAAATCAAATCATTGGCAGATTGTTGTTGTATAAGCAAAACAATTCATGGTGTGTGTTGGGTCATGTTACACCACCCTAACGCATTTGGGTGTGTTGTTCCTTACTCCAGCGAGGGCCTATTGATTGTAAAGCATACACACATACTGTATGAATACACAATAAAATTCATTTTTAAGAAGCTGGGGTCAGAGTACAGGGTCAGCCATGATACAGAGCCCTCAGAGCAGAGATGGTTAAGGGCCATGCTCAAGGGCCCGACAGTGGCTGGGGCTTGGCGCAAAGCCTGCTACTGTACACGTATCAGTGTTCAGAACAAGCTTGTCAGTATTTAAGGATCAGGCGTTGCATTTCCTAAGTGTTCATAGGAACATAGTGCTTTCTTTAAAAACTTTGCGCCATTCAAATGTTTTACTGCAGCTTGGAGTCTCGTCAATTGCTGAATCAATTGTTCATACCTGGTTTGTGTGAAAATGAACTTAGATAACTCTAGATAATTCTTTGTCTTTCGGCTGTTCCCTTTCAGGGGTCGCCACAGCGAATCATTTGCCTCCATCTAACCCTATCCTCTGCATCCTCTTCTCTCACCCCAACTACCTTCATGTCCTCTCTCCCTGCATCCATAAATCTCCTCTTTGGTCTTCCTCTAGACCTCCTACCTGGCAGCTTCAACCTCAACATCCTTCTACAGATACCTTCACAATCTCTCCTTTGAACATGTACAAACCACCTCAATCTGGCCTCTCTGACTTTATCTCCAAAACATCTAACATGGGTTGTCCCTCTGATGAACTCATTCTTGATAACTCTATATGATTCATCCTGTGTAAGCGGAAGTGGTAACTCACTTTCTATTACTGTGCATTAACAAAAAGGGTACAATATTTTACTTGAATTCCCTAAATATTATCACTTCCCAAAACTTACTCTTGTGTCTATAATCTCAAATAGATCCTATAAATATCTACAGTACCATCCAATATATGCTGAAGTAATCACAAAGACTAATGTTTCCCACACATAGAGTATACTTGGGTGGGGTGCCCAAGTATTTTGAAAGCTGCCCAACTTTATTTCCCCACCCTTTTTAAGAATCTGTTTGGAAGAACAATGCCATCCATGATTGATTTAATTACACAGTTCCCTCTCGCCGCTCCTGTATCTGTTTATTCTGCTACCATGAGAGCGGTGTACTATGAGGCGGTAGACGCAGCGGATGCCAGCTGCCGTAAGGATGTACCGACGGTCCACTTCACCTACTCTTCATACAGTATTTGGGTAGATGAAGGGGAGGGTTTGTAGGTTGGCTCTCCGAAATTTGAAATGAATAGAAATATCAAATAAATCAAAATATTGTGTTCGAGGCCATACGTATTTGTTGTTTCTTCTATGTATTACACCACTTTTGTGCTAGCAAGTAATTCTGGAAGTATACTGTATTTCAGACCTCAGCAAACACTGAAGACAGTCCTATGCTTATCCCAGGTCACTAAATCACAATCAGCTGAAGAACATAATAAACATCCCTTGCCTTTAGTCTTCTATTTTGTGAAGGATGATACTGTTTTGCAGTACGAGCAAACCCGAATTAGTATGACACCAACATTATATCAGTCCTGCACTATCTACAGCATCTACACCGTCTGGTCAAGTTCTGGTCATGACAGTGATGGTTCCTGACTTGAATTCCTCTCTCAAGAGTTCAACAAATATCCCAGCGCTGCCTTTTTGCCATGAGTTTTGTTTTTCATTTAACATGTGTTTTCGTTTATTGGACCATTCGCCTGTGATGTTGTCTGTTGCTGATTGTGTTCACCTGTTCTGCGTCCCCTGTGTCATTGCTTGCATGTGTTACTACACTGTAGTTCCTGTGTTCTGAGGTTGCTGCTTATTGTTCTGTGCCATGTGTTTTACTTTATGCTTTTCGGATACGCCTGTATCTGCGTGTCATGACCATCATTCCTGGAGTCACATGCATACAATTCGAAATATTATTTATATTATGGGATAAATCACAGATATTTCAATTGTTTTTTCTTAAATAAACACGGTAAGACATAAAAATGCATGCTGTATGGAGGAACACATGAATGGTATATTAAAAACAGCATAAGTTTATTAGAAATATTTGGGCTCATTAAAAGTTGACGAAGAGGAACTGGAACAAGGGGAACGTAAAAAAAAAAAAAAAAAACTTTCACCACCGAAATGAGGAATGATGTGAAAGGACATCGCTTATATCAGCACACTGAATATCTCATTTCAGTCCGCCTCTCTTAATTTGCCAATGCACCAAAAAATCAGGCCGCCTCCACCCTCTCATCCAGTGCACCTCTTCCCTCCAGGCTCTGTCACATTCCACATGCCTCTCACTGCTCCTCAATCCCACCAACAGTAAACTTTCAACACTTTTAAACCTCAGAAAAATGTTGAATTTTTAGTCTTTTTTTTTTTTTTTCGCTATTTTGCAACACTGCTACCCGGTCACCCTTCTCAGACATTCTGTACGGTTTGCAATTGGAACAACAGTCTGGTCAAATGGCTTTTCCCACAACAGTATATAATTAGGTAAATAATACTGTATGTGACATAAAGATCTGCAGTGTGTCAGTAGGACAAAGCTTTTGCTCTACAAGCAGGATATGACCTCAGCGACCATTACGAATCACATGTCTGGTGGCTTATATTGAAGGTAGATTACTATTACATAATTGCTAATCAGCTCTGGATCATTTTTCCTCTGCTTGTTTTACAAACCAGCAATCAGTAGCCAAGTGAGACAAATCCCAGCAGGAATGTTTGGTTTGTTACCGACGATAAAATTGGCATTAGGTTGCTTTTGGAAATTACAATGACTTTGATGAAATGTTATCGGAACAGCGCTGACTACATGACGACGGGATAATGTTAAAATGACGCCCCTGACATAATGGTGCAAAACGACTTCAAAACAATATTTAATAGCAAACAGATGGCCTGAGTGGAATTTAAACTCCATTTGCTTACCACTAACATGCTGCTGATGCTAGCCAATGCCGATACTTAACAATAAGCACCAGAAATAACAACAACAACACGGTTTTCAAAATTTGAAAGAATGTACTGTATGTGAGAGGAAAAATGTATATAACAAATACAATGAAATAACTGAACACAGACAAGGCTGATCCTGTGAATATTAATGAGTATGCAAAAGAAACTGTCACATGACAACGATGTCATGTGATCTCAGTGCCACGAAAGGGAGGTTGGGCCTAATTAGCATACTAAAAGTACAGGCTGCACAAACCAATTTTTAATTTTTTTTAATATAAATATATGTGCAAGGCCAATACAATAACGATATCACTCATCATTTTTATGAACATTATGAAAACCATAGATGGTTTTCTCAGTACGACAGAGCCATGATCGGACCGTCTGCTTCGAATCTGAAACGCTGGCCTCCCAGGAACACGTTAAATGTCCCAAACATGTCGAAATGACTTGAAGCGAGGTCAGGACTGAGCGGCGGTGAAAAAATAACTCCCGGCTGAGTTCCTGTAAATGTGCATGTGGTGTTTGTTAATGCTTGTATGTACAGTTTATATAGACAGATGCATCCCTTCCCGCAAGTCGGCCACAAGTTACGCATTGATTTTTGAGTCCAACTTGCTGAATGTTTCAAGAACGAGTTCAATGGCAATTCAAGGAAATATGGCCTTCTTTGAATTATTTGCTCCGTTCAAAAGTTCTATTGTGGCTAAAAGTCTCATCACTGTACTAAGCTTACAGACATTTCATCACAAGTCCCTGTTTGACTTGAACGTCCCTCATATTAAAATAACAATATAAAAACTACTCAAACAAAGCATAGTCTTACACACTATGTTTCAACTTGTCCTGTAGCTCATATTTATAATTAGTCAATCTATCCAATTACAGTATGTTCTATCTTACTTTTGAACAAAACACATTACAGCTTGTTCCCAAAGTACATCAATCCATCCAGCCCTTGTCTGCACCGCCTATCCTGTATAGGATTGCAGCAGGCCTGGAGTCCATCCCAGCAAACCCAGGGCACACATAGACACCCTGGAGACTCAACACACACAGACCGGAGCTGAGACTCAAACCACCAACCCTGAAGGTGTGAGGTGATATCGGTAACCACAAATCCACCGTGCCACACAAGTCTATCCGAAGTGCAGGCCTGTGAAATATCAAAGACCAAGCTGCATTCATCTACGTCATGTAAGCATTTTCATGCGCCTGAATGAGAAGTTTAAACCTGCTGAATGATCGAATAATAAATCAAAAGTAACATAGGCTCTCAAAGTGAAATGCAAACACCAAACCTTCAACACGACCGATCATGTGTTCTTAAAGGAGCGGAAAGAGTGATTGAGATGGCATAACACCGTAACTCTGGCGTCAAGGCAACGTCCTAACAGCGGCGGTTTCCACAGGAAATATTCGAAGCTGAACACGACCATAGACGAGGTGAGAGATTAACCCAAGTTGAGCATATAGAGAGATTTATAGATAAAGCAGATGGGCATCAATTTACTCGATCAGGTTTGCACATGTGGGAAGAATACAGCGCTACAGCGGTGCATGAAGCAGGCATGAATATTATACAGTACAGCAATACCAGTGTGTGTGTGTGTGTGTGTGTGTGTGAGAGAGAGCAAATTCAGTGTGATTCAGTAACAGAATCTAAACATCAATGCACCTTTATTCAGAACAATTAGTCACGGTCTACTGAAGGTCTTATCCCGTCTGTTGACACACACTCACACACCCACACACACACCCACATCCAGCGCCAGTCTATGATGACATGCTTGTCTGACTTACTACAACCCAGGCAACAGCAGACATCTGGAACTGTCTGAGATTAACGTGATATCTCACAACACAAGCTCACCCATTTAGACTAAAGGATGCATGCATCCCATAATTCACAACATGCTTCGTGTGTGTTACACACACTCTCTACTGTATAACAAAAACTGGAGAAAACTCCACCGTTCCTCCAAGCCAATAGTTTCATTATACTTTAGCAACGCAGAGAGCACAGCAAGCTGTAGATATGTAGCCTTAATTACATCTGGAATTTATATAACGCATAAAAATTGCTTCACACACACACACACACACACAGAGTACTGACAGACGCTGGAACCTAGCGGAAGAATCAGGTTTCTTCTTGGTGGTACTGTGCGTGAGGAAGGAAGAAAATGCAAGATCAGCAACTTTTCCCCACTAACTGTCCCACAGGGTGAAAGTACATATGGTCTTAGCAAGCACTTGTGGACTTTTGCTAAATCTAGAAATACGATGGACAACATTTCTCTTTTCACACTATTTAACTTTATTCAACTCACATGGCAGTTTAGCGAACATTTCCAGTATTTTTGCCTCTGTACACCACCACAACACATATGAAATATTAAAGGTGTTTAATATAAAAAACATTCTATAATCTTTTAAGGGATTACACTCACTTATCGTCTACAGGGTCGCAAGGGGCCTAGAGCCCATCCCAGGAGATTTAGGGCACGAGACGGGGTACATTCTGGACCGAGTGGCAATCTATCGCAGAGCACACACACTACGGGGAAACTTGCAAACGCCAATCAGCCTAATCTTCAAGTATTTGGACTGTTGGACGGAAACCGGTGTACCCGGACGAAACCCACCAAGCACAGGGAGAACATGCACACAAGATGGGAATTGAACCCGGACCCAGGAGGTCCAAGGCGACAGTGCTAACCACTAAGCCACCCTGCCACCTTAAGGGATTGCAGAGACCCACCAAAAGTATATATTTGAAGTGGAAGTGGGTCACTGGGTGTTTACTGATGATTTGACTGCTGATAGGGGCAGCACTATGAAATCTGAAATGTACTGTATGGAGTTAGACATTCCTCTCAGATTAACTTAGAAAGAAGCGGATAGGACAGTGCTTCAGATAATGATCCAAAATGCACCAAAAAGCTTCCAAAAGGAAACTAAAGGAACGATAATAAAAGTCCGAGTCAGTACGGTACATACAGTGATGATGCACAATTTTACAGTATGATTCTCTGACATCTGGTTGGAAAAAAATTTCTGAACATGCTACCTGAAAGCTTTAAGCTATAATGGTGTTTTACACCAAAGTGCTGATTTATATTGTAATCGTACCTTATTTGTCAAAATACCTTAAACTCCCAACCATAGCCATGTGTCTGCACATACTGTATAGCGATATAATGGCCATAAGTACAGTAGGTATGTTTACAAGGTCATTAAGAAGCTCTCTTGATAAAACTTTTTGACAAAAGATTCCTTGGTTGCATTTGTTGAAGATGCATTAATTTAGTAATTTTTGGGAATATTCAACTCAAGTCAACTCAACTAATATGTCTATATAATTTTCAGCCATCAGCAGGCTCTCCACTGTCGGATAACAGCTACCCAGTCAGATAACTAGGAAGAGTTAAAGGGATAGTTCAGATTTTTTTTTTTCAAGTTTGTCTTACATTAAAATTGATGTGCCTATAAGTACATTACAGTAGGTCTTGGTCTTTACAAATGATCCTGCTCTGCATACGGATTGTAAAGTCATTCACCTTGAACATGTACACCTACTTAAATGGAGTCTAAATCCACCCAGCCTCCTTCCATGCAAAATGCATCCCAAACTTCAGCTAAGCCTCCCATTAAGCCTCGGAAGTCCTACTGAGTTAAATCAAGTTGGTATCTCTGAACGTTGTCGTGTACTTAGTACCAATTTAACTCTTTTCTTTCTGAAGAAATACAGTACTGTGCAAAAGTCTTAGGCACAAAAAAACCTAATGTATGCTGCTGGGATTTGCATAAACATAGATAAGATCGAGTGTGACAAAGTTACCAGAAGATCTCATATTCTCCAGCAAGCTCAGTAAAAGCTAACAACTTTTTTACTTATAGTATATAACAAAATATACATATATAACAAAATTGGTACAGCATATAGTATGATGCCTAAGACTTTTGCACAGTACTGTACATACAGATTATAATGCATTTGTATGTTGTTAGTATTTCGGTTGCTCCCAAAAGCAGACCGTTCGATCCACATAACGACTCGGTTTTATGCTGGATGCCCTTCCTGACACAACCCTCCTATTTCATCCAGGCTTGGGATCGGCACTGCATCCAGTGTCTGTGGTTAGGGTATTGGCTGGGAATTAAACCCATATGGCAGACGAGAGACCTACCACTGAGCCACCAATGACCAGTTATTGTGATGTACTTATATACACCTCAATTTTTATTTTGGACATCCTTGAAAAAATCCAAACTATGAAAGTTTAATATGTGGCAGTGGACCGATATGTTTTTCCACTGTTGCTTATGTGCAATCAGATGGCAGTGCAACAAAACTATAGTAAGTGCTATTTGAGTTACACTTTCAAAATGCTTTATATATAAAATTGCATTCCTAAGCCTCTAAAGTTAAACGATATGCATACTGTACATGAACTTACTGAGGTCCACAACTGGCTAGAACTGCTGAATAGACACAGAGTTCCCCCTTATACCCACACACCATGACCACCATGATAATCTCCATGTGGTCCTGAGATGTCCTTCTCACCTATGTTTGGATTGTGATTTGACTGTATTTCATCATTACTGCATCTTGCACGAACCTGAAATGTGATTTAGAGAGGTCGTCATAACATTTTGTGAATTGCACATTTTATATAGCTGCGTGGATTACACTTCCAAAATCAGCCTTTTGTGTTTCATTTCCCCTTCAGTAAAGCTTTACACCTGTTAAGGCTGCGCTCTTAGAACACTGAGTTCAGGCAGGAATTCACAGTGGATTCGAGTCACCCTGTACAAATACACTTATTTAAATATTTAACCAGCAATGTACCTAAAAACATGTTTTTGAGACATGCTCAAAATAGACGGTAGAATCCTGAGCGTAGAGGCACTCCTAATACCCGCTGTTCCACTGTGTTGCACATGTACAGGTCAAGAATTTTAAAAAATACCTGCATTTTTAAGCCTTTGAAGCATTTTTGAAACATTATTTAAAGATCATCTATCTATCTAATCCTTTCTACTGCATCACGTTTTGACTCGACATGGATTCATTCAAATCAAACTTTCTATACAGAAGGGCCAAAAAATAAAAACTATTAAAGTGTATACACACTTAAACAATAAATAGTTGTTATTTATGCCTTTTTTTAATAAATGGAACTCAATTATGATGCCATAATGGCGGAAACGTGTAGTTTTATATTTTCACTACAGTAGTCGCACCATTGTTAATTCTATCATGTGACCATCAGAACAGGGGCTTATTTTTCATATTAAAGTGTGCATACATTTGTTTGGGGCCCATCTGTATGTTTAAAAGAAGTTATGCAAAATTCTAGTTATTTTTAGACATTTAGATAGATATGTACTGTAGTGTGCTACTTTTTCCATTTTAGTATTGATGAGCTCTGAGTCTTAACCATTTTTTCCCCTATTGTGACCTCATATAAGAAGATACTCTACCCCGGATTGTCACTCAGCTCTTCTGATCTCTGGTAGGGAGTGGCTCATACTGTATACACACTGAAATGGAACATTCGGGGAGTTTGAGGTATGAAAAACGCATTATCTGAGGGTTAGTTTAGCTGAAGCATTCCCAGGCACTTAAGGGACCTCTGTGTCTTATGTTAAATTGTTTAAAAAAGAGCAAAATAGGGGATCATTAAGTACAGTACTGCTGCTGTGGCCATAAAGACTGCCCTGTGACCAAGCCAGGGCTCAAAATGTGCTCGTACTGTACTGCGTTTCAAGGCACTTAGTAAAATTTCACTTAATATTGGTTTATAATCCCACTATCTGGTGTCTCCGAGTTCTTTTGAGCGTCGTTTTTTTAATGTACATAAATTAAAAACATGCAGTTGCACTATTTTCTGACAAAAGGTCAGCCAGACGTATCCGTGCCATCGCTTTGCACATGTGGATTCCTGGTCAGTTTCATACCGGACGTATTGTACGATGTACTCTGGCTAATATTAACTCACATGTGATTGTTTTCCTGGGCGTGCTGCTGAAATCCACTTGTGATAGACTGTTGTTGTTGTCAACACCATCCATGGTCGTTGTTTCCTCCATGCTTGGCTCCTGCTTGACGTGCTTGCTGCTTTCATCCCTGCCTGTAGCTAAGAAAACACAGCAAGGCACAAAACACATTAAACACACAGCAGTTTTGATTCCAAATCGAGTCCGAGGGAAAAACACGGAACATGGAGTAAATATTAATCTCATAATATATTCAGGGGAGCATAAACGCCTCTTCCTACCAGGATCAGGGTCTGTTTAGAAAAAGGCAGTGTGGCACGAAGGCTAAGACGTTTCTGCGCGGTCATCACTTTTGTAGCCACAACAGTACGTGCTTGTACATGTGCGAGTGCGCGCGCGTGGGGTGCCCTGTGCATGTTTAGATTCAAAGGAGCATTCATGCGCACTCTGCGTGTGCGTGTGTTTGTGTGTATGTGTGCTTGTGTGTGTGGGCAGGCATGTGTTTTATACGCAAAAACGCTGGAGCCAAGCAGGCTTATTATGCGGCCCGGTAATTACACACCGCTGTTTGAGAGAGCCAGGGCTGGGTAGACATCAAAGTGGTGCAGGTTTGGGCTTCGTTTTGGGAGAGAAGAGCACAGTAATGGAGAGGAAATGAGAGTAAAGCATGGGAGTAAAGAGGGGGAAAAAAGTAGAGAAGTGTAAAGTAGAGGAAAGGAAAGGAAAAAAGGGTCAACGACTTTGGGAAGGGTAAAAATATGAGAAAGCATGCGGTAGGAAAACAATAAGCAATAAGAAAGGGAAGGGAAAAAGAGTCAGTGTCTTCTTTCTCACTCACTTATCGTCTACATCCTGGACAGGGTGCCAATTCATCACATGGCACACACACATACACTCACTGAGGGCAATTTGGGAACATCAATTAAACTAATCTGCATCTTTTGGACCATTGGAGGAAATCAGAGTACCCGGAGAACACCCACCAAGCACAGGGGGAACATGCAAACTCCATGGACACATTCCGGGGTGGGAATCGAACCCGGCTGAGAATCGAACCCGGACCCTGGAGGTGCAAGGCGACAGTGCTAACCAATAAGCCACCGTGCCGCATTCAGTGTGTTTTGAAGTAGTAAAAAAATGAGAGAAAAGTATGCAACAAGATAATAAAGTGGAGGAAGAAAAACTGGAAGGAAAGGTGGCATGAATATTAATGAAGGAAAGGAAAAAAAGAGTCAAAGAGTTGAGAAACGGTAAGAATATGAGAGAAAAAGCATGCAGTAGGATGACGATTATAGGAACGGAAGCAAAAAGAAAGGACTGAAATGAAAAGGTGATATAAGTATTCAGGAAAGGTAATGAAATCTAAAGGAAGGAAAGTAAAGGAAGGTGAAAAAGAGCCTAAGTGTTCAGAAGTGAATGAGAAAATAAAAGAGAGGTAGAAAAAGAAAAAAATTGAAGGAAAGGAGTAGTGGGATGTATATTAAGGAAAGGAATGTTAAAAAGAGTTAAAGAGTTTGTTTACGGTAAGAATATGAGAGAAAAATGATGCAGGGGGATAACAAAAATCTGTGAAAAAAAAAACGAAAATATGCAAAGAGTTTGGAAATGGCTAGACGAAGCATGCGATGCGATAATCAAACAGAGCAAACAAAAGCAGGAAGAAAAAGAAATAAGAGGACATAAAAGAAAGAAACTTAAAGATGAAAGAAAAGACAGAGCAGTGAGAGAGGTGAAGTCTAAATTACAGGAAAGCATGGAAGACGAGAGCAGAATAAACAACGGGACACGAGAAAAAAAGAAACAGGAGGTGGAAGAGATAAAAGGAGAAGAAAAAAACAAGATGCAAGTTAAAACAGTGCTCTGCTGCATTTTGCTCAATGACCTCTCTCTCTCTCTCTCTCTCTCTCTTTTCATTCCTAGCCAAATGGGAGCCAGCTGGGCTTTATTTGCTGTCCGGTAAATACCCAGCATCCCTCTTTTGCAGCTCCACCGCTCGCCTTTGTTTATTTGCTTTAGTCACTCGTGCTCGCTGACTCCTGTTTTTCTTCGTTCTTGGCAGCCTTCACTCGAGGTCCTTATTCTTTTCTGGGCGACATACTTTTTTTTTTTGTTTTTTACTGGAGTACCAGAGAGAGGTCAAAGAGTTATTGTACTTTTTAAACAATATGGAGCAGACAGACCGAGATGATGATGAGAGCGTGACATCCAGACACCAGAAGCTATCCTTTCATTTGTTTTTCCTCAAGCCAGCAGACATAAGAGCAGACAGACACACACACACAGAGCTTTTAACCAAGACTACTTATAATGAACTTCCTCCCACATTTCCTAATCCCAAAAACTCCCAACAGCTGGACTGGCCATGGGGACGTGTCGCTCTTTACACATGCATGCTTGACTGCGGTTCCCAGAGCTTGAAATGTCATGATGCTCAGCACAATCCTGTAAAGTTTAGAATATATATATATATATATCAGCGTTATCACTGGTATTTCTGACCAACATTAAGTATCTGACTTGAGGTTCGATTCACCATCTTGACATTGAGAAACCTGTGCTACTGAAGAGTAAGTGTTTCTCAGGACCTGAAGCTGCGATACTCCCCCGACTACTACTGCAGGACTTACTGCCTCTCACTCCTCTGTCTTTCTTTCTTTAGATATTCTTACGCATGTGGACCGCATTGTGAAGAAACCTCCCTCTTTTGACATGCCTCTTTCATTACCAGCAACGAACGTGCCAGGATCTACACGAAATTCATCGTCAGGGGACGCACAAATCTGTGCACGGAGCCAGTTATGGACTGGTTGCCGCGAAAGTATGAGCGCGCGTGTTACATCTTACTTTGAAAACGTAAGCAAATAGACAAAAGACAGAGAAACTGGGACTGCGAAAGCTTCCTAGAACTGAATTACAGGGTAGATTTAAACTGTGGCTTTCTTTGTGTGCGGTACCGAGAAACTGGAGCTGAAAACAGACTGAGATTATGTTCAGCGTCACATGTTCGGCTCCTCTTCATGACCCAAAAACATAGCCTTCATTACCCATGGACGCAGGCTTCACGGCTGCTACAGTCCCACCGGTCTGGATCAGTGGGTATTAAGCATTGGGGCTGAGCCATTATCAAGTGCCACGCCATAATACTCCATCATAATCCACTCCTAATGCAGTCCAGGGAGATCACATAAACCCAAACTATGCTTTCAAAAAGACTTCTTTCACAGTGGAGAAGAAAAAAAAAAAAAAAAGCAGTATGCATGATGAGACATCAGATCATTTGGTCTCTGTGGGACTCGCTCACTATGGGAAAGCCAATATGACCAAATTTTCTCAATAAAAATGTTCAAATAGCTTTTTTGTGGTTATATTCAGAGTTGAGCCTAAGTTGTTTATAATGGACGTTAACACAGAACGTCGTGTGTTTTTTGGTGCCTTTGGTGGAGTGAAAAGTGTATTCAAGCCAAAGAGTGAACCACAAAGCTTATTCCTTGTCCTTTTTAAAAATGCTGCTCTGCTTCAGGCAATCTCCAGTGCGCATAGTGGAAGCTGCTCATTTTCGGCCAGCTAATGTGATTAGCATGATCAACCTGTCACTTCACTAAGTGGATGGGGTAAAGTGTGGTTATAGTCAGATTGTAAAATGGTCTTATACGAGAATGACTGGCCCTATCACACCTGCACAGTGAGATGCTATGCATCCCAAAAAGTACTTTTCTTTGTAACATAATTGCTGTCCAACCAATCAAACAATCAATATTTTGACTGCAAAATGAGATATCGCCATTATTCCCCAGCTTATAATAAGAAGTACTACAAGTTGTTAAAAAATATTTTTGAACATGGTTTCTTTTGGTCATAATGGTTTAAAAAAAACTGATTTGGTTACATCAGTGTGCATTTTGGGTTATTTTGCAAAACACTACAACTTCACCGGGTACAATTCTGCACTTCAATAATAATAACGTCATTGCATTTTTATAGTCATTGAATCATTGGCAGCAATTTGGGACAAGGACGAAGTGTTGAAGATCATGAGAAAAATTAATACAGTACGAAATTCTAGTTTATAACTGTATCATAAACATATACTGTACATAATTAAGTCTAGTAAGTTTATAACAAGTTCAAAAAACTCCTGACTGGGGAACGAGATATAGCAGACCACAACCGTATTCGCTTTGTTTTTACCATTACATATTGCCAATGCCAATTAAAAAACTATTATGAATTTACTTTGAAGCTGTTTTTTCCAGTCATATAGTTGTATTCAATATTTTCAATATTAACGCATTTATGCATTTGATTAATCTAGAAATTTTAACGCATTACAATTTGTTAACGCAAGTGAATTATATGACCAAGCTTGACCCTAATGGCTTTCCATAATTGAAGCACAGTTAATAAGTTGACTGAGGAAACATCACCAGATGTGCTGAAAGACAAGTTTTAATATAAAAAAAGGTTCTAGACGGAAGTTGGAATAAAACCAAAATTGCGTGCTTGAGCTACAGTACCTTCAGGGAGAACTATTTTTTTAAGAATACATTAGTGTAAGACATGGGAGTGGTGGCTTAGGTGGATAAGGCTGTTGATTTGCATGCAGTGCCGGTCCCATTTGAATGATCTTAATTAAACATTTGTTAAATGTTAAGGTTTAAAATTTAAAGGATGTAATGTTCCTCTAACCAGTTTGTCATGCATTTCTTTATTGCAACATTGCATGTTTATAATAAAAGTAAATCAGGGTACTTTAAATGTGTGATTAATCGTGATTAACTACAGACAATGACTGCGATTAACTAGATTAAAATTGTTAATCAATTGATTTATGTTTTATTAGTATTGTCTGGAGTGTTGGGGAAAAGTATCAATCATCCAATTGAAACTGACACTTAGGAGTACAGCAGACTTTACTTCTGTGATGTATGTTCTGTGATGAGACTTAGTGTGAATATACTGTGATTCGTTTTTAAGTCCACCCCTATTACTGCATGTTACACTTGCAGGTGACAGCCTTTACCCTCGTGCCCCCATACCCGCCTTTTCGAAGACGTATGTGAGAAAGAGTTAATTAGAATCAGACCGAATCCACAGATGCACCATGTGCATGCTACATACACTACATGTCTGAACGCCTGAGGTGAGAAGCATATGGAATTTTTACTCAACCTGTAAACACAGCTCATACGTTCCCTCATAAAGAAGCAAGTATGAATAAAAATATACTGTTATGGCTGCTGGTCATAAAGACCTGGTAAACTCTGGGACATCCTGTTTAGCCTTGAGAGGCCCTTTGAGTTTTTATGATATTTTTCCCACAATAACAGGAACGGGCTAGTATCTTAGATTGCTCTTTGGAAACTATAAAGAAGCAACTAGCATATCACACTTTAAGATATAATAGGTACCACTTGCACTGGATTGCAGGGTTTAAAAAGCCAACAATGTAACGACTTGTAGTACAGTCAAGGTTTAGTAGTTTTCCCTTCTGTCATTGGTAAAAAGAATTAAAAAAGAAATGGAACTGACACACTTATAGCCACACAGATGGGTTACTCTTAAACCTATATACTGCACTTGCTTGGTTGTGTAATTTACAGACTAATGACATATTGGGCTAGGACGACAACTTTTGATGATGTCCACAGGGGGACGACATAAACGTGTTTGCTCTATCATCAAGGTATAATCAGGACTGGTCTCATTCTCAAATAAAATGAAATGTTATATTTTCAATAACCAGACAACCAATACATCTACGTACACGAACTTTGGCTATAGCTCCAGTAATGAAAATATTACAATGCAGCTCATATAATAATACCCATTATTATAAACAGAATGAGTAGCTCACCTCTTATATCTTCCAGTC
Organism: Clarias gariepinus; assembly: GCF_024256425.1. Classification (NCBI taxonomy): domain Eukaryota; kingdom Metazoa; phylum Chordata; class Actinopteri; order Siluriformes; family Clariidae; genus Clarias; species Clarias gariepinus. The sequence continues at coordinate 17,672,050 of NC_071122.1, forward strand.
CGAGTCGTTCGTTCTTTTGAATTTATTGCACTGCATAGCGTCTATGGGAGTCACGTGACAAAAGCACGAACGATTCTGACCAAAAGACTCGAAAGGTAACTATTCATTAGTTTTTTCTGTACATAAGCTACAGAGGTTTTGCGATGCTTTGCGCATGCGCGCCCACTAGAATAGGAACGAATCACTCTCTAAACCGACTCGTTTAGACTCTTTTCCTCTGAGTCACATTAAAGATTAAATCAAAAAGAACGAATCATTTATGAACCACCCATCACTAGTTCAGAAGCCATTCAGTAAGACTTAGAAACAGTTACAAAGCGGACAAAGTGTTATTCAAGCAGACATAATGTTATCTTGTGTTTTCTTCGCTTAAAGCGTTTATTTGTCTGGTTCTGAATGTGGCTTTCTGTACTGGCAACCCATACAGTATATTACATCCCTTTTGTCGTGCAGAAGTGAGTGGGATCATAGAGGACAGTCAACATGGCGGATCGTCAAAAGGTCTAGCGTTAGTTGGCTATGGTGTTGAAAAAAGTTATGTTTGAAGGACTTTCGCTAACTTTATCTTCTCTCTCAAGTTTTTTCTCTCATTGACTTTATGCCTGCAGGGAGTGCTCCCTTATTTACTCACTGGAGATGTGAGAGAGAGCACAGTCAGTCTTTTAGGAGCTTAGAGTAGGCAGGTATGAGGTCTGGTATTAGAGGCGGAGGAGCCATGTGGCTTTACAGGGACACTTTGAAATTCTTTCAGTCCCTCCGAACCCACTCTATCCGCCTTTTCGTGGCAGAGGTGCTCTGTCTCCTAACAACTCCTCACTAATACCTGCTCCAAAGTCAGTCAATGGAACGAAAAAGAAAAGAGTACACTGGTTTAGACGTGTCATCTCAACAGAGCGAAAAGTGACTGACAAGAGACTTAGGGATGTTTTATACCCTGTTGAAACTCTGAACTCGGCAAGGAAGAATATGCTTAAATTAAAAAAAGAGAAAAAACTTTCTTAAAGTCTTACAGGCATGAAACTTTTACTTAGGCTCCATCAGACCTTCCTGACAACATAGAAGACGTTAGATAACATTGCTTTTTGTGTTGTTGTTTTTTTCCATTAAATCACGATTGTTTTCACACCAATATAAAACCTTTTTAGTTTTAATTCCCTAAAGGCCACAAACTACAGTTTCATACCAAGACAGAATCAGCAACATTTCATCAGCTATTCATTTTCTGCCAAAAGCATTGAAGACCAACATGCTGGGTGTTTGCCATGGAATTTAATTACCTAAACGTGTTAAAGGCCACTGAAGGTGATACACATGCTCCCGAGATGCAAGGCAGGTTAGTTAGTGAGCTTAATCAGGAATCCAGAGTGCTGAGTATGTGTGTTTGACGTACGTTAAAAACCATCCATCTATTCAGTTTCCACTAGAATGAAAAACAAATGTAATTATTATTATAATTGAGTTATTTATTCAATCATCATCAAAGGTAAAGGTTTTTATCCTGGTTAGAGTCACTGTGGGACTGAAGCCCATAACCACACACACACACACACACACACACACACACACACATATTCAATCAAGCATTTCATCTCACACACTTATATTACTGTAGTTTGTTACAAGTTTTTTCAAGGTTGCATTTTTTAATTTAATTAGATTTTATTATTACTATTATTATTATTATTATTATTATTATTATTATTATTAATGTATTATAATAGTTATAATAGGGAGTAAATCACATATCTGAGAAAGGTAGAAAGTGCAGGGTCAGGCATCAGCACCCCGGGTCTGTTGTGATGCGCTGCTGGGGCTTCAAACCCAAACGTGTAGATCAGAAACCCAAATTCTTAATCTATGAGCCAACACTGCCCTAATTTTGAATCCCAAATCCCAAATTATGTGAGATTAATGCTAATTTGGACTAAATATATCTCACTCACTTATCTTCTATACCGCTTTACCCTGTATTCAGGAGCCTATCCCAGGAGACTTAGGGGACGAGGCAGGGTACACCCTAGACAGGATACTAATCCATCGCAGGGCACACACACAGTCACACATCAGTCGCGCAATTTGGGGACATCAATTAGCCTGACCTGCATGTCTTTGGACTGTGGGAGGAAACCGGAGTACCCGGAGGAAACCCACCAAGCACGGGGAGTAGTTTTATATTTTAGAGAAGTAGTTTATATTATAGTTTACTAAAAGGTTATAATTAGTCATTTTTTTTAACATTAGTAAAAATATTGTGTGTTAATTCTGTACATGTGAAGCATGTCATGTACTGTATGATCTGTAATCTGTATGGTTTGTAAATCAAAACAAACCCTCAAGGCAGAGTGTGTGATGGGTCAGACGGGATTAGAGAGTGTGTGATGGGTCAGACTATTTTAGTGTGTTGGTGTTTATGTGAAGGAATGCACTGGATTAATAGAAATAGTGAAAACAGCATTCAGCAATTCCAGCGCTGAAAATGCGTCAATAAAGCCCACTGACCCTCTCTCCTTGTCAATCCCACTCTCTCTGTATCTCTCATTTCATACCATCTCGCTAATCATCCATTCAGAAATCAGGACCATGTGAAGTCATGCAACCCAACCATTCAGCCTTCTGCATATGCTTCATCTTCAATGGTCCCTCACGGCATTTAACATGCGTCATATAACATTTACCATGCTGCACTGATCCCCTCGGCTCGTCTCAGATGGAGAGAGAGAGAGAGAGAAAACAACCCAGACAAAATGACACCATTTCTGACAATCAGTGGATGTCATATAATTACTCCCATCCAGCTGCGGGATTGTAAATGCTGCGTGGTGAGCTGTGAGAAACAGGTGGCGCTGCTTAACCAAACGTCTCGAATGGATTAAAAGCAAGACGCCGTTGCTGGGATCGCGGCGGGCATCCGTCTTCCACCCTTCATTTGTCTTTTCCGCATGCCTGTTGCAAAAATTGTACTCGATTTCGCTACTGTGACCCCTCGGGAGTACAATTAAGGGGTAAAGAGAAAACAATTAGCTGCTCTTCCATGACGGATCTGCCAGTAAGATGCGTTGATAACTGCGCCGACGTCTTCACTAAGCCTCACGTCTAAGACAATAGGCTCCTAATCACCGCGCTTGTAAGCCAGCCAGGAGTGAAAGCAGATACCCGATGAGAAGCTTCAAAGCCCCATTGCTGGAATTTGTCCAAATACGCTGATTTAGTGAAAAGGATATGGATTGAGGGGCGGAAGAAAAAGTGTAAGCTCATTATATGAAAAACCTACGTGGCGTTTAACAGGCTTTAACCGGATTTATTCAAGTTACAGGTTCAGGCCAAGGACTGATCTCTGCATTAAAAAAAAAGGAAAATAAAACACACAAGCAGAAGAGGTGCTTTGTAAGCGTCTACGTTCACTTAAAGACAAAAACACGTGCTGGTCCAGTCGCGCACTTTCTGCAAGCATGAATCAACAGGAAGCTGAAAGTGAAACAATGCTGGGGGGAACGGCCAGTCTCGAAGGTTATCGCTGACCCTGCTGTCTCCTTGGCCTTTTCTTTTCCTCTGGTGTGTCTCCAGAGGTTTAAACACATTTCAGGGACAGACTAACAGAAGACTGAGTCCGCCACCTTGCATTTGGAATAACGATATTAGGTAATTTGTATTCATTTCCTAGTTTTGGCTGTAACTCACACAGCGACTAATTCTTTTAGCAATGATTGAAGACAATCAGCAGGGTATGAAAGACAGTTGCAAAGAATGACACACTTATACTTTCATGCACAAGTGCATAAACACTGAAAACTCTTGTGTGTCACAGATAAGCAGCTCTCTTATCTTCCGAGATCGTTGTGTAGATTTAAGATGATACAAGGTAACAGTATTCTTGATTGGTCACTAAAATCTCGCAGTCTCCAGCCAATGAAATCGCTCTGTACAAAGGATTCGTTTTTGGACAAAGTGATCAACTTTATCGACTGAAACTGTCTTGCTTCCTTAAGATCCATGGTGCTATGTCTTCACCATATCTTGCACCTAATGCAAAAAACCCTGAAAGAAAAAGCATAAAATCCATAAAACATAATTTGCTTGGCCTTCCACTGATGTAAACAAGTTTCGAACGGATCCTGGATATATAAATAACTTAGCTGGTGTTCGTTTCATTCGTTCGTATGATGAAAATGCTTCATATGCGGATGCAATTTTTTTAAAGTAAGGGCTTTCATACAGTATGCCCAGGCTCCTCTGTATATTCCTTAAAATACAGTATATGTGTAGAACTGCTTTTGTGTCTTTATAACTCAAAGCGGGTTTTCCTCACAGTCATAAATATTACTATACAAGCATTCACTGGTAAGTAGTACTGATTAAAGTCCATCTTGGATTAATTCTCAAATCAGGAGGTGTTGATTAATCTTTTGCAACATCAGCTCATTTATTTATTGTGGGACCCATTGTGTTAAAAAAAAAAAAAAACAATGTTTAAAAGTACAGTATGTGCATCGCTCATGGGTATGTGACCCATAGTTTAGACTTGAAAAAATGATAACTGTATAATTACAGTCATACACCTAGATGGACCCATCCATAATGCGTATTTATCCCATTTTTACACGACCGTGTTGGGATCTCCAGGCAACATTCACACGCACATTCTCACACTACGGGAAATTTGAGAATGCCACTTAGCCTAATCTGAATGACTTTGGACTGTGGGAGAAAACTGGAGAACCTGGAGGAAACCCACCAATCCAAGTAGAACACGCAAACTCCATGCACACGCAAGGCGACGTGAAAAAAAAAATTGAAGCGAAAATAAAGGTATTTCATGTCCCGAAGGAATAAGGCAACAACAATGACAACAACAAAAATATTCTCTACACTATATACATCCAATCTTATCCTCGCAGAAAGCACATCGCTGAACTAGTCTTTAATCCAAGGCTGAGGAAATCATACTGAGCGTATTTACTGCCACACAGAATTCCTGTGTGAACACTGGAAGCTTCATAAGCAGAGAAACATGGCCAAAAAAGATAAACCGTGTCCCTGCTGTAAACTTGTGTTTTACGATGCACAAGTGCCAAAAAGAACTCCTGTCCGCTTGGTGAAGAACCTGAAACGAAATGTGCTTGCGTGAAAGAAAATGTAGGGGGAGAAAAGGTGCTTTATACATACAGCATTTACAACTGAGGGAAAATAGAGGATGTATGATACGCCCAGTCGCTCTTCAGAGACTAAAATGGCCTTCATGTAAACAAGAATAAAAAAGGATTCTGTATCTTCACGCATGAATGAGAACAAATCCCAATTTTATGCCTGACACAAATGAAAGAGGCTGTGACTGGCAGAGCAGCCGGTTCGAACCTCCGCTTTTTGTATATCTGAATAAAAAAGCTTGAATGACGTGATCTCATTATGTATAAAGAACGTTATTCAATCAGTCATTTATGAAAAATGTAAAAAAAAAAACTGTTGAAGCTATTTTTAGATTTTGGACGTTTGTGCAACTGTACTACAGGCAGAGTGCTGTTACTGTCTAGTGTATTACTGTACTCCTTTACTTTCGCTTTACTAGCATGTCTACTGTATGTGCAGGAATATTATTATACATAAAAAAAACAATCAACTAGACAGTATGTTTATAAGAAAACATGGACTAGAGAGTAACATTTCCCCTTAATCTTTACAAAGTTACAGGACTCTCTCCAGAGCCTTTTATACAAACGTAATTTGAAAATCCAACAGGGACGGTGAAGGATTTTACATGTTTCCTGTTCCACACACAAAAAAAACGATTTACCTCGGGTTAAACGGCTCCCTGAGTCAAATTTATTTCATTAAGTGTAGTGCTGAGGTTCGGGGCCGGGATGCAGCTTGCATTTTGCTCACTGATTAGGTAATATTTTGGAAAAACACTGGATAAATAACCTTACAGTCTCTGGCTTCGGTTGGGACAGAGCAACACTTGCAACTAATAAAGCCAATTTGTGCACTGCAGCACCTGAATCCACTCACAAGCTGAACGTTAAAATGAATTTTCGTCAGTATAACTCCTGCACAAATATGTGTGTATTCAATGTGAAAATAGGATGCATTCGTTACTCAACTCAACTCATCTTTATTTGTATAGCACTTTAACAACATGAATGCCCCAAAGTGCTTCACATAAATAATAAAATAACATTGTAATCTAATAAAATAATGAATAATAATAATAATAATAATAATAAAAATAATAATAATAAAATAAATAAAAATAAAATAATACAAAATTAAAAGATTATTTGTAATAAATTGTAAAACAATATGTAAAAACAACATGTCATGTTGGTTTAAATGCCAGGGAAAACATGTGAGTTTTAAGATGGGACTTAAACACCCTCAATGATGTGGCCTCACGAATGGTCAATGGTAAATCATTCCATAATTTGGGAGCCGCCACAGAGAACGCCCGATCGCCCCTGAGCTTGCATTTAGTCTTGGGTACCATTAGCAAACGTCTATCTGATGATCTGAGAGACCGGGGTGGGGCATAGGGCTGGAGCAGTTCTGAGAGGTAGGGAGGGGCAAGGCCATGTAAACATTTAAACGTAACCAAGAGAATTTTAAAATTAATTCGGTACTGTACCGGGAGCCAATGAAGAGAAGCCAGAACTGGAGAGATATGTTCTCTTTTACGCATAGACGTTAATAGTCGAGCAGCAGAGTTTTGGATCAGCTGTAGCCGATGTAATGCTGTCTGAGAAACCCCAAAATACAGAGCATTACAATAATCAATGCGAGTGGTGATGAAGGCATGGATGGCTATTTCGAACAGCCTAAAGGACAAAACCAAGTTTTGCCAGTTGCCTTAACTGAAAGAAACTGGACCGAACCACAGCACTAATCTGTTTGTCAAATTTAAGGCCATGATCAAAAATAACCCCTAGATTCGATGCTGTAGGTTTAACATACTGCTCCAAACCTCCTAAATCCAGAGGTGGAACTTTACCCCTGGCACGGGACCAAATACCAAAACCTCCGTCTTTTTATCATTAAAATTTAAAAAATTTTGGGCTAACCATGCCTTAATATCGTCTAGACATGTTAATAACGCTTTGACAGAGTAGCCTTCCTTCTGTTTTAACGGGAGATAAATTTGACTGTCATCTGCATAGCAGTGAAAGGAGATGCCATGATTTCTCAGGATATAGCCGAGCGGCAACAAATATAATGAGAAAAGAAGGGGTCCAAGGATAGACCCCTGTGGGACCCCATATGTAAGAGGAGCTGATGATGACTCAAGATCTCCAAGGCTAACAGAAAAAGTTCTATCAATAAGATAGGACCTAAACCAGTCTAGAACTGTCCCCCTAACTCCCACCCAGTGTTCTAAGCGTGACAGAAGAATGTCATGGTCTACTGTATCAAAGGCAGCTGTTAAATCAAGCAGCAGAAGAATCACACAGTTACCAGAATCTGTAATACAATAAATATAATTTAAGACTCTTAACAGAGCTGTTTCAGTACTGTGAAGAGCCTTGAAACCAGACTGAAAAACTTCAAGCATTCCATGATCACCAAGATAACTTATTAGTTGTGTGTAAACTACCTTCTCCAGAATCTTAGACAGAAATGGTAGCTTAGAGATTGGTCTGTAATTAGACAACACAGACGGATCAAGATTAGGTTTTTTTAACAAAGGCTGCACAACTGCATGTTTAAAATGTATGGGTACCACCCCAGAACCCAAGCTGCTATTTATAATATTTAAGACTATAGGACCTAGGATGGGAGCCAACTCTTTGAAAAGATGTGGAGGAATGGGATCAGCAGGAGATCCTGCAGGCTTCATAATATTAATAATTTCTAACAGAAAAGAAAGAGAGATGGGCTCAAACTGGTTAAAAACAGCAGAGCTAGAGACAGAAATGGAATTAGATGGGTTACATGCAGAAGATGTAATAAGAGCCCTTGTAGAAGAAACCTTATCAATAAAAAACTGGAGAAAGTTCTCACACACTTTATATGAGTTTTCGAAATTGGCAATTTGGGGACCATTAAGAATTGCATTAATAGACTGAAATAAAACGCGAGGCTTATGATAGTTTGCTAAAATTAACTCAGAGTAATGTTTGGTTTTTGCAGCTTTTACAGTTTTCTGATAAAGACGCCAACTATCTCTCAACAAACTAAAAGACACTTGCAATTTGTCCTTTTTCCATTTGCGCTCCACTTTTCTGACAGCACGAGTCTCGTCGTTTAACCAGGGTTCGGATTTAAGTTTGGGGCGCCTGATTTTTAATGGAGCCACAGAGTCCAAAGCAGCCTTACAGGTGGAATGGAACCAGGATGCTAATGCCTCAGTGTTGAAGCCAGCAACAGAAGTGTACTCCAAGATGTCATTATCACAGCTCCGGTTAAATGATTAGTTTGAGGGACAGGCGTTCTCCACCAGAATATTGAACTCTTACACACACAAACACACACCTTAAAAGGTAGAATTAAAGCACAGATGCCTGTGATTAGATACTGCTGCTATGGCTAATGTGAACACGCACCCTCATGACCTCCCTGTGCTCGTTGGGTTTCCTCCGGGTACTCCGGTTTTCTCCCACAGTCCAAGGATTTGCAGATGAGGCTAATCAGCGTTCTTAAATTGCCCGTTGTGTGTGTCTGTGTGTGTGTATGTGACGTGTAATGGGTTGGCACACTGTAAAGGGGGTACCCTGCATCATGCCTTAAGTCTCCTGGCATAGGCGCCAGGCCCCCTGGATAGTCTACAGGATAAAGCGGTATAGACGATGAGAGAGTGAGAGAGTGATTCCATTAAATTAAATTAAATGAGAACAAATGTTTGACTGCGACAGGCTGAAAAGTGCCTAAAGAAACAATATATATATAACAGCCTCAGCAGCAACCTTATTTCCCTTTCTTGTCTGTTCCAACCACTCAGCATCACCAGTATACTAATCACCAGCCTGATCCTCGGTCCTCATCTGCACCTTTTTCTCTGACACTAGTCAGGACCTGGACTGAAAACGAAAGGCCAAAAAGTCCCCCAAAAAAGGAGAAACATTTCTCAAGACTACATTAAAAATACAAGGAAGTCCAGCTATTCGGAAGCAAAACGTGAAAAAATGAGCACAGTAGAGTACAAGGAACAAACTGGACTTTAATCTTACACATCTCCTCTTATATTGAACTTCCAGTCTCGCATATTATTATGCACATCAATCCCTGCTATCTGTTTTCACCCAGATGAGGATGGGTTCCCTGTTGAGTCTGGTTCCTCTCAAGGTTTCTTCCTATTACCATCTCAGGGAGTTTTTCCTTGCCACTGTCGCCGTCGTCCTAGGCTTGCTCATCAGGGACAATAATATTATTTTGATTCATACACATTCACATTTCATACAAACTTAGTTCTTTTGATTGTGTAAAGCTGCTTTGTGATGATTTAAATCGTTAAAAGCGCTATACAAAATAAATTGAATTGAAAATTAAATTAAAGAATTTACTGACAGGTGATAAACAGTTAAATCAGTACACAAGTGATAACCCTTTTTGTTTAGTTTGTTTAGTTTTGCCTTACAAACACCAGAATTCAAAAACTGTTGCATACATTACTGGTGTATAGTTGTATACAGGTGAGGACTATCCAGATTTATTATTTGTTTAAATAAATACAAAACCTTTTTTTAAATACCTGTTTTAGCTTAGAGATTATATGTAATTTACTTTCAAATAAAACAATTATGTACTATATACAGTACGTCTCTTCGACTACTAGTACGTTTAATTTAAAATGTAAGATTTCTCCTGTTTTTGTCTGAAGCAACAACAAAACAAGCGCATGGCTATTGCATACAAGCAAAAACCATGAGCAGTTGTTAATCTTGTGATTAACAACTGGATGATGCAAAAATGTGAAATGAATCATAAAAATGGTGGTTGTGACTTGGTTGAATGTCACACAGCGTACGTCACATTTACTGAATAAGTGTGAATTCTGCACCATGAATTTCAACACATTAAGCATTTTCATTAAGCTTTTCCATCTATTCAAGTCTCGACCACAGTTGACCACAAGATAAACGGTATACAGTTTAACTGCACGCTTTTATATAAATAGTTAATTCTGTTAATTCTGTAAATAGTTAATTCTGTACACAGACGCTAATTAATTGAAACCAATAAGCAGCTGAACGTCATATCAGATTCACTAGTGCCCTCTACAACACTTTGGCAAGACAGTCTTTATTTAATAAGAATTTAATAGAGCATCATCATACGATCCTAAGTTTTTTCACGCCTCTGTGGTTGACCATTTTCACCGCTGTGCAACAATCGCAGTTTGCTCCTCATGCAGTGTGCAATAAATAGTCTGCAAGATGGGATACAGCCTTAGAGATACAAGCTTTCATTTTGGGCACAATCAGCAAGTATGTCTCATATTGCACTTTGCTGGCCCTCAATACAGTCAGGTTGCAAATTAAAGAAAGAGCAACAAGTCAGGGTTGAGCATTGGGCCCCCAAAGTACACAAGAACGCCTTAAGAATTTTCTGAAACAAGAATAACTTTGCAAGAAATTTGTCCCTGCAAAATTCGGGGAACTCTGGGGTGCGTCTACATTGTGCGTACGTACGGCTTGCGTCTGCGAATAAGTTGCATGCACTTCAGGAAGTTCCCCAGTCAGAAACCCTGGATAAACCATCAGATATGCCACATGCTTGTGCTCGCTCTATGGCATTTAATTAGGGCAATGCGACAGAGTACAAAGCTGCAAAGGACCATCGCAGATTAAAGGACCACCACCATCACTACCAGAGTCAGCTCCATAGAGAGTCTGCCGAATGATCTCAACATCTTTTACAGATACGAGGTTCACACACACATAGACCACCTAATCCCTCCCCCTCCACTATCGATCTCATCAATCCAGGTATATGAAGCACTGAGGAAGAACAACCCACGTAAGACAGCAGGAGCAAAAACAACATCCCTGGGCAGACCTTAAGAGCATGTGCCAACGAGCTGGCTGACATTTTCACCTCCATCTTCAACCTCTCCCTCGGCCAGTGCACTATTCCCACCTTCCTTAAGAACACAACTATCCTACTCCTTCTCAAGAAGATCCCATTCACCTGTCTGAATGACTATAGGCCAGTAGCACTCATCATGAAGTGTTTTGAGAGAGTTGTGCTGGCCAACCAGCATACCAGACACCCTCTGCAATATGCCTACCAACAGATGCTATAGCTGCTGCCCTCCATCATTCCCTAACCCACCTGGAAAATTAAGTCTTATATCAGAATATAAGACTTGCACACAAACTATTTACACTTGGCCTACACCCTACACTCTGTGACTGGACTTTCTAATTGGCAGGCCCCAGTCTGTCAGGATTGGAAATAGGACCTCAGCCCCAGCATTAACACAAACACAGGCACTCCACAGGGATGTGTCCTCAGCCCTATCCTCTACAACCTCTCCCTCAACATAGGCAAGACAAAGGAGATGATAGTGGACATGAGGCAGGAAGAAGGACCTCATCGACCACTGCTCATCCAGGAGTCCGAAGTGGAGAGAGTGAGCAGCTTTAAATATCCAGGCGTCCACATCAGTGACGACTTCACTTGGACACTCAACACCACAAAACCGGTTAGAAGCTCTCAGCAGCGGATGTACGTTCTTAGAAAGATGGGGAAGTTTGGTATATCTCCTAAGGTTCTCTCCTTCTACAGTTGCACGATTGAGAGGATCTTGACTAACGGCATCACTGTGGTACGGCAGCATTACTGTTATGGCCCGCTAACACCTGCAGAGAGTGTTGAAGACTGCTGCAAAGATCACAAGGACTCCGCTGCCGTCCGTGCAGAGCATTTACTAACGCAGAGTTTGCAGGAGAACTGCCTCCATTCAGTGGAAAGCCAAGCAAAGCAAGTTAACATATTTTTTGAAAATGAAAAAGTGAAAGAAGCAAGGACAGTAGCAAAAAGAAAAAGGGAGCCACTTTCAGTTTTGTTTAAAAGCATCTGATGCCAAGTGGAATGATAAATTAATGTTCGGTGAGAGACATATTTTACTTTATTTACATGTCTTTTCTAAATGTTTTTATTGTTTTCATATGATGATTATAGTGGTATATTTTTGGATGGTTAAAACAGATTATCTGCATTAACACTATTTCCTATGGGAAAATGGGTTTCGCCTTAAATTTCAGATTAAATTTGTATGCCGAGGTACCACAGTATTAACATTAAAAGCATAAATTTGGTATGCCCGGTCAGCAGCCTTGGGCACAATAACTTCATTTTCATCTTTATCACACCATTCACTATGTGCTCTTTGGATAGAGTCGTCCTGGCAAAAACAACTCCTCCATTATTCCAGTAACATTTCATTATAGGATAAAGATGATCCGTCAGAAAAAAACTTGGTATTTAGTTACAGTCAGACTTCCAACTAATGGCAAAAAAAGAATAAAACACCAATTTATTTTGCCAGCAAAACAACTGTCTCCACAGCATTAAAGACCCGTTTCTTTGTCTCAGTTTATACCACACACCAGCCTTTAGCCGTGCCTTGGGACTTCGCAGTGCAAGGCTATTATAATATCCCTCTCTAGACTGTTTCTACAGTCTCACCACACCCTACACTGACTTTCTGAGTCACCTGAACAACAGTTGCTCTTCTGTTTTTCCTTACATATCACACTAATGCACAAGGATCATGGTCAGTGCGACATTTCTGACCAAAATTTCCAGGCCTATTTACCCATAACTCTAAATGTCACGTTATTCACTCCTCCTTCTGAGACACTAGCGACTTGAGCAGTGTTTGTGCATTATAACTTTTTCTTTCGATCCAAAATCAAGGTCAGATGGCTCTGTTCAGAATTAAATATGGCAGAGTGGGATGTTAATTGTTTATCACAGATTTGTGCTCGTTCTGTTTTTCTTCTCATTTATTCAGGTTTTTCCTTTAATTTGCCACCTTGTAGAAAATATTTAGAATTTATACCTCCATTCCGAAATTAAGATGAGCACTAGGACAGGTTATGCATGCTGTAAATTATTCTTTTATGGCGTTAAACCATATACTAGTTTGTGCAAGTCAAACCGGGACTTTTGATCACGCAGAACAACAGAACACAGTTATGAGAGTAAAAACTATTTTTATTTCGCTATATAATCCCCTGCTACATTAAATGCACTTATCCCAGTGTTACACTTGTGCTTGGTTACCATCAACGTAGATTGTTTTCTCAGTAGACCCAGGATGTCTGCTTCAAGTCTTAAACGCTGGCCTCCCAGGAACTCCTTCCATGGACCAAAAATATGGAAATGGCATGGAGCGAGGGCAGGACTGTACGGGGGATGTGGACGGTATAGACTTCTTTTAAAACTGTGGCCAAGTGTCTCAGCAGTGTACTGAGCTTTAAGTCTTTTTCAATAATTTCAATCATTATTCTGTCTGCTTCACAAGAAATTTCATCCCAAGACCTGGATTAACCCAAACTCCCCTCATATTGTAGGTAATACAAAGATTCCGTTCGTATTTACTCTTCTACTGTTTTCCAAGAATTACACAGGGTTAAATTGTTAATAATTTAAAGCTATTCCTACACATGTGAGATTTAGTTTATAATTTAATTCATGATCATTTCACTAAACAAGCAGTATGTTGCCTAATTACTGTATGTAAAATTAACAATATTACAGCTATTATTGCATCTAAGCATCAACATTCACTACTGATTTTCGCCATCAGGGCAGACAGCAGACAGACACGCTGCTGTGAAACCAGCACACGCCAAGCAAGTCAATAGAGTCAGTGTTACAGCTCAGACAAGCTCCATATTCTCAATGAAGCACTGGCCTCAAGTCTGTACTTTTAAAGTATGTTTAAAAAAAGACGCATTTTTATCCCGATGATCTGAGATCAGATCTACTCCCAGTGCAGGGATCTGAGTTGGTTTTAGAAACAGATCTAGAAACAGTGCCTTGTGTTGCGCGATCCTATGAGGTCAAGCAATGAAAGGATGCTTTTGTATATGTGTGACTTCAGTTCAGGTGTTTGCCTTCAGAAGTAGGCCAAGCTAAACCCACACAACTGATGTGCCAGTAAGAAGAATAAAATTGTCCCAAATAAAAAAAATTACAAAAATATAATAATAATAATGGGGAGAGCGATCCAAAAAGCGAAAAAAATTGTGGTTCTTTGGGTGTGAATAATAATAATCCTCATGTTGAAACAAAGCCTTAGAGAAGAACAATGCATTGCTGAATGTAATTAGCGGGTACGAGCCAGACTTAAGCAAGACCCAGTGGGCAACTCTCTGACTGTGGCTGAGTTTTCATGGCCCACTGGCTGTGGCAGGCGTGCAGGAACTGACTCGCCTTGGCTTGGTGCAAATGAAGGACTGGGCCAGGACTTGATAAACCCCGCCTGCTCAGCTAACTCCTGTGGCAAAAAACAGTACGCTAACATACAGGCTTCAGAGGCCTGAAATATACTGTATGCACACTCAAAAATACAACACTGACGCAAGAATGCAAGAATGCACGGACGCACAAACCCACACCGAAGACCACATATGTGCTTCTGCACGCTTTTGCTACCCTGTGGCTTTGGTTAAAATCACGATGACAGCTCATGCACCACTCCTAGCAAGATGACAGCAAGATCCGTTGGTCATTATTCTTAACTGTATTATTTCCAAGAATACAAAAAAATAAAAACTATAATTTTACTCATTCCTCCATTTCGTGGTTTTGTTCAGTTCTGACCGATACCCAACTTCCAGAACAATGCTATGCTAGCTAGTCTCATAATCCAGACCTCCACTTTTCTAAAGAGAGTCTGGTGTTTTTCATTATCACTTAAACCCAGTGTGTTGTTGACCAATTGGTCTTTGGAAATTGTCTGTAGTGTGTGACCGGTGTCCTGTGATGTCCCTTGCTTAATATCCTGAACCCCCTGAGATAGGGTCCAGGCATGTGATAACTTCTCGGCACAAGTCACAAGCAGAGGGTACGAGGCTGAGTTTATATGCTAGCAAGAACAGCAAAAACAACCCCGAGTACAGCCTGAAATAAACTATACTCAACTCCTGCCTCTCGTGAGATTGGGATCAAAGAAATATCCAGACATTCAGTGTCTTCTCATCAGGTACTGGATCAGCTCATCTGTCACCAATCTCATGCATTTGAGAGCATTCTTACCCAAGTGAAGTACTATAAACATCCTCCCTGAGTAAAACAGCAGATGAGACCAAATGAGGCCACCCACTATTAACTGCATGCATCTGATCGAAAGATTGTGTGATATTTAGACGAGCTAGACTTGTGTCTGCGTCTGGGTTCGATTCCAATCATAAATATGGTTATATTAATTTCATTTCTAGACCTACTTTTGTCTCCTGTTAGATACACAGCGGACATACCCAGACATACTTTGTTCTTTGCATTTACTGTAACTGTAGAATATACAGTGCAGCGTAAAAGAATTTCTGGCGATCCCTGATTCCATGCATTCTATGTCTCTCCTATAAACACTTGCTCTAATTTCTGTAACATGCAACCGATCACATCCACATTCACAAGCTGATTCAAAGATCACGCAGTGTTTCATGTACATTTTGGAAAACTCTGCGTATGTCCTCCCTGAGCGTTTTCAAGAGTGCAGCAGGAACTAAGCAAGGTATAGCTTGTGTAATCCGAACCAAAAATATGTGCATGCAAGGTATGGCATTAAGTATCCATAGTCGCCATACGACTGAGAAGCATGTGAGACACGTCAAAGTGGCTAACGTTAATGATTTTGGTATTCTTCAGTCAGTGTACCTGTGTCTGTTTAAAAAATGTTCTATTTAATAAAAAAATATCCATCCCTAAATCTTAAATTGACTTAAAAATAAATGCATCTTTTTCAGCCTCGTACAATACAAACTCAATTGTTTTTCCTTTTTTGTGTCCTAACCTAGCATGCTCAGCACATGTACATTATCTCGACGTGCCCACCTGAGTCAGTGCCGCTGGGACACTCCACTGCCGAGCTCCCTGGGCCGAGACGTGCTTCATCTGGAGGTTGAGGCGAGCTGGCATCGGGGTTACGGTCCTCCTCCCACATCTGCTCGAGCTGAGAGCCAAGAGACCAGAATCTATCCTGTATACACAAGACAGCCAAAAACATGGTTCACCAGAGACCTTGCCAACACAAACCCCTGCTTGTGTTCGGCATTTTAGGTGATCCAATTCCTCACAGCGCTGGAAGTCTTCCATATGTTTCAAGCAATAGATTGAGTAGGGTGTGATGGTTGGCAGGATGTAGCAGAATAAGCAAAAGCATGGGAACAAGTAGGCATAATTTGAGACAAATGTTGATTGAACTGAGGCTGACTCACAACCTTTAACATCGGCAAATAAAATTTCTGCTTCGTCACTTTCAATATATATTTTTTTAATAATGTGATTTAAAATGTTGCCCTTGAAGGCATGCTATTTATTTCAACACGGCTTTGCAAGTCATTCGTAACAATTCACATTACTTTTTTCCCATTTCTCAGGGTTGCCACATCGGATCATTCGATCTACAAGTTACAGTATTGGCACAGTTGTTTTTTTTTTATACCGGATGCCCTTCCTGCCCACCCATTTCTCCAGGCTTGGGATTGGAACCGAGGATTCATCTCCTGCATCTGGGTATTTCATATGCGCATAGGGTTAAGGGCCTTGCCCAAGGGCCCGACAGTGGCAACTTTGTGGTTGCGGGACTCGAACCCCGTGCCCCCAGATCAGCAACTAATAACCACAACCTGCCTGACAATTCATTCTTTCATTATATACGGCCGAAAATGATACAGTAAGATTAAAGTAAGGATTAAGACTCATATAATATGAAGTGACCCTTTTTTTTCTGTATGTTCATGCAACAATTTGTTAGATGGAACTTTGCAGTACAGAATTCTGCTTTGCATTGCGTACTTGACGTTTTTTTTTTTTTACCGATTTCTTTTTCAATACAGAACTTCTGTTGTTTGTTGACAAACAGCATAAACCTTTATTTAAAGCACTGTATTATGCAATAAAACCCAGAACGTACATAAATAAAGTACATTTTATATCAAGTGTTTACTATTCTCACTCCTTAACAAGTGCAAACGAGTTCAGAAAGTTGTACTTTTACTGTAAACAGGTTGCGTACTGTACTGTATGTCCGAATGCAGGTCTTACCTTAGAGACAGCGCGTTGTTCTTTTCCCGCGTTTCAGTAACTCACGCGCTCCCTCAGTGAAGTCCGGCGCGCGCGGGGAGAAGTCGCGTCCCCGTCATGTTTCAGCGTCTCCGGACTGCCCTCACAGTGACAACACTCAGCCTTCACAAACTTCCACACACTCTGACAGTCTCTCTCTCTCTCTCTCTCTCGCTCCGTGCAGAACAAACCTCCACACAAACAAAGTTCACAAAAGTTACTCCCGGGAAATGTTAAGGAGAAGTAAAGAGCAGTGTGAAGACTCCTCAGTGAAAATCCTCTGGAGTTTAAACACGCTGCTGACTTCGGTGTCTGAGTTTTAAGTTTCAGCCTGAAGACTTCCAAGCGCACACACACACACACACATGCACGCATGCACGAACGGACACACACATACACACACAGAGTTCGAGAATTTTCAACAGGAAATTGCATCCGAGCCTGATTACTGTGCTGCTGCTGCCTTCAGGCTAAAATACAGAGTGTAACATTTAGGGAGTAAAAGTTACTGCTGTGTCATTACACAGGAAATAATAATAATAATAATAATAATAATAATAATAATAAGTTTTAGTTTAAAAATAATTAAAAAAAAATTTTTATGTTAGTAATTATTTTGCTTTATCTTCTTTCTCTTTTTGTTAGTACTGTTATTTTTAAGATTACTATTATTTTCCCTATTATTATTGTTGTTATTATTACTATTTTTGTTTTTTATTATTATTATTATTATTATTGCTGTTGTTGTCATAATTCTTTATCTCCTTCCTTTTTTTTCTTTTTATTGTTGTTGCTTTTGTTGTTCTTTTTCTTCTTTGTCTTATTATTATTGGTGTTGTTGTTTTCGTTGTTGTTATTAGCGTTAGTGTTATTTTTATTATTGTTGTTGTTGTTGTTGTTGCTCATCTTCTTCTTCTTCTCCTTCATTATCTGTGCTTTTTCCATGGCTCCGGGGCTTCATGACCCTGTACACAGGATAAAGCAGTATACCAGATCAATGAATTAATAATTGTTATACTTTTGCTGTTCTGTCTATAAGTAGCCCAAAATTGCTTAAGGTAAATCCAATTAATTCACAACAACATATAAACCTGACATGCCATGCCTATTTAAATACCTATAATGGACAAAAAAACACATTAAAGCCCCCATCATGTGAAACAGAGGCATCAATTTGATTTTGACATGGTGCAAGTTTTACAAGTGAATCGAATTGTATAAGCATGGGTGAAAGTAGGCTGGTATGGTTCAGTACTGCGTATCACTTAAAGATTCAGTTCCTCATTCAAAACCACTTAGAGTAGCATTTTCTACAGGAACACACATCTGCTAATGATGTGTTAAGTAAAACAACACATTTCTCCTTATTAAATGCTTAAAAGTTTATCAGAATTGCCTCCAAACCGTGTGTGTTATGTTTCAATCTTTTATTATTTCCAGTTAACATAAGCACAAGCTTACACCTATGCACTGATAAGTTCATGGCCTATCTTTTTTAAGGCTAATGTGTACAACAAAGCTGACTAGCTTCTAACACAAGGCTTTAAACAGCAGTGTGAAACAAGGAATTGTACACTGTCATAATAATAATAATGCCTCATACTGTATTAAACTATGATCATATGAACTGATTTTTTTTTTGTAAAAGAAAGCTGATGTTAGCTAGGATAAAGTTAATGTTGGTATTATAGCATCTTTCTAACGTGTCAGGAACTGTTAGTGATGTTCTCTGAGTTAAAGGGGTTTATGATGACACATGCTTATTATTATTATTATTATTATTATTATTATTATTATTATTATTATTATCTCTGAACATTAACTATTTTATAACTGTGGTTAAGCTGTGTTCCAATTCATCATCAAGTCAAGTCATACCTTACTCACCCTGCATCTTATAATTAATGTTAAGACCTACTCTTCCTTTATATTTTATAAGATAAACCCTTACAAATACTTTATATGCATGTAGTGTGATCCAGATTAAACCATACTAAGCACAGATTCGGAAAAGTATATAACCTGATATAACCCTGCAGTGTGCTATGTTGTTTATTGGTATTACTAATTGTAATATTTAGCTAATTATTTTAATGGGTTTTGATCTTATTTTGGCTTTTGTTCAACAGATGAGAATCACATGTGCATCTGACATGGTAAGAATGGCTGGTGTCTTGTGATTCATAAATCAGTTTTAGCAGCTGTCAGTGCTTTGTTTTTATCTGGGTGATTTTACGCATTCCAATTTAGACTCATTTTATCAGCTCTAATCTTGAATTCCTTTGTTTTTACTATCACAAATACTTCTTCGGCAAGTTCATGACTTTTAGCCGCAGTGAAACCTTTGAATGGTGCAAACGTTTTAAAGAAGGCCGTATGTCCATGAATGACGATCCCGGACGAAGTGCCCCAGAGTAAATAACCGTTCCTGTGAACCCTCAGCAAGCAGAACACCTGATTCTTAAAAAATTGATGGATAACTTGTGGAACATCAGAGACACATCAGTTTCAGGAACTGCACACACGATCATTCACCAACACCACTTTCACATTACAGGAACTCAGTTGGGAATTATTGCTGCATCCCCATACATTCCTGACCGCTCTCCAAGGCATTTCCACATGTTTCGGGCATTAAAGGTGTTCCTGGGAGGCCAGGGTTTCAGATGTAAAGCAGGCAGTCCCATCATGGCTCTGGCGTAAACTTTCTACCCTGATGGTATCCAAGCACTAATGAAGCTCTGGGATAAGTGTACTAGTGTAGCAGGAGATTATATAGAAACATAAAGCTATTTTTTACTCTCATAAATGCAGTATGTTACTGTACTGCACAATCAAGTCCCAGTTTGACTTGAACACCCTCCGCCAGTTTATTGAAAGGAGCTTTGCAGGAACAAATGTACGAAGAACCTTATTCATATATATATATATATATATATATATATATATATATATATATATATATTTAGAGCTCCTACGTGTAATGTAACACTATTGCCTTTATACAGTATATCCCGGAAGCAGAAGTGCAATTTTAAGTTATGATGTGGAAGTGTTTGTCCAAGTTGTCCTACCTCAGGTTAAGTGTTAACATGATACCCTTTGCATCCACCACAACCCTGATTGGTATAAAGTGATTACAGAATAAAAATAACTGAATTTTGTTTTTCATTGCAATCAAACATTATACTTATATTTCCGGTCGAAAAAAAAAAAAACACATTCTCCTAAAAGTGGCTCACCTATGTGAAAAAGTTTTCAGATGGTCATATAACATAATTTTTTATAACACAGCTTCTAATCTCATGATTCGTGCTTTTTGTTTTTTTGTTAATATGCATACACACATACATCATTTTATTTTTATCAAATAAAAAGATACATTTGCTAAATACAATTTCATGCCATTTTATGTAGAGTCTGTAACTTTTTTGAATTCAAATCGTTTAGTTGTCATTCAGATGAAACTTGGCCAATTTAGATTTCATATGTAAAGACATAAACCTGAAAGTGTATTATTCTAAAATGTAAAATGAGTAAAATATTGCAACATGAATTTGACTGTGTTCCGGACACTACAGACTTTTTTTGAGAAAGAAATCCTTAATTTTGCGCTGAATGCTTTACTTTAAGCAGCCTTACACCTCCAGGGTGCAGGTTTGATTCCCGGCCAGGCTCGTTTCCCTTCCCGGTGTGCATGGCGTTTGCGTGTTCTCCCCGTGTTTGGTGGGTTTTCTCCAGGTACTCCGGTTTTCTCTTATAGTCCAAAGACATACAGGGTAGGCTAATTATTTTAGGTGTGTGTGTGTGTGTGTGTGTGTGTGTGCGCCCTGCAATAGATTGGCACCCTGTCCAGGGTGTACTCCGTCTTGTGCCCTAAGCCTCCTGGGATAGGCTCCAGGTCCCGGCACATCGGACAACAGATATACAGGGTGTCCCAAAAAATCATCATTTCAAATATGAATATTTGAGTAAAATGTTCTATGCAAACAAAATTAAATAGACTTCATGTTAAAAAAGACTTCATGTTGAAAAAGAAAAGATTAATTTATCAAAAGTCCAACCACATTTTCAAAACGGATATAGATTTTATAAACAATTTCGCAATGCTCCACAAATGTTCAATATGCGCACCGTATCAAGTCCAGCTCCTCCAGGCTTGTAGAAAGGGGGGGATTCTTGGAGACTGCGCAGAACACATTCACTTTCAGGCAAGTCCCTTATGTGCTCAACTGTAACATGGGGATTTTTTTCCCCTCAAATGTGAACACTATGCCTGTTGACTTCCACATACGTATGAAATGTGGCCTCATTACTGAAAACAACAGGCTTTTTAAGCTCCTTTTGTTGCAATGTTGTTAAATTATAAAATGATGACAAATAGGTATGAGGGTTGGTAGAAAAAAAATAGGTGAGACACTCTGTACATCTGCTGATTCTGTGGCACGTATTCACAGGGTCAGGTTGCCAGCTTGACGCCAATTGTATCTGAGCATTTGGGGGTGAAGAACCTTGCTCAAGGGTCTAGTGGCGACCTGGCGGCGTCAGGGCTCAAACTGGGGACCTTCTGATTCGCAGTTGAACGTTAACCACCGAGCCACCATATTATATCACACACTCACTCATCAACTATAGGGCTTTATCCTGTATAAAGGGTTGCAGAGAGCCTGGAGCATATCCCTGGAGACCTTAGGGCATGAGGTGCGGTACACCTTGGACAGGGTGCCAGTCCATCGCAGGGCACACATGTACACTCACTCATTGGGAACACCAATTGGTCTGATCTGGATGTCTTTGAACCGTTGGAGGAAACCGGAGAACCTGAAGGAACCTCACCAAGCACGGGGAGAACATGCAAACTCCAAGCACACAGAGACGGGAATCGAGCCTGGCCGGGAATCAAACCTGGAGGTGCAGGGCGACAGTGCTAACCACTACACCACCGTGCCGCCTTCTGTATTATACAGTATGTATAACAAAAAAAATTTAATCAGCACCAATGCTGTGATTTGGCCATGATTTCATATGATTTACATGGTCACTTGTGCTTGTCTTGAGAGAGACGGAGAGAGGGGAAAACTAACGAGAGACTAAAATAAGCACTATATCCTCACCACAGTGCGTACCGAAGACATTTCCCTGCTGTGTTTACAGTATTTACTACAGTTCTTTCTGCAGGACCCAGTTTAAGATGTTGTTCCATGCAGACAGTAGGATGCTATTCCTCCCCATCGGCACAGTTTTAATGAAATAATATAACCCAGACCCGAGCTAATAGTGCGTGGCCACCACCAACACTGTTATGTGTGCTATCTGCTTAAAAATGAGTTATTATACTATAACGTGTATCAACATATGGGTGCCTGGTACTGAAACTCCAGATAAGTGTAGGAATTACTGTACATACAGTACGCACAAGCAAGCCTAAAATAAGCAGTGGAAGATTTTTTAGTGAATCATTTTTTTTTGTGTGTAACAAATTATTATAACAAGTTATGCACTTACATGATCAGGGCTGGCTTGTGTAGATAAGTTAGCACTAAAAACATATATATAAAAAAGCTTTTTTTTTTGTTGCACAGACCTTGCATTGTTTAATATTAATATATTATTTATTCACTTTGTCTAAGCAATAGTACAAAACAAAAGTACGTACCACTGTAGGTAAAATACATAGAATAGCATGAAGCATGACTCTTTCTGGGTCAGGAGGTAGATTTACACACATTTGGCAAAAAAATAAATAAAAAATATATATTTTTCATGCAGTCCGGATACTTATTGTACATTGCTTACTTTTTTCCCCATGTTTCTTAAAAAAAAAAGAAAAAAGATGATGGTTCATCAATATCCTCCCAGGTCTCAATAATGAAGGTTCTTGGAGGCTCAACCATAATAGTTGTATAACAGTAATGTCACTTTGCGGATAGTAGAATCTTGTTTAATATGAAGACATAACAAAGAAAGGGATTTGATAAAGAAGTGTTTGATGAACTTGCAATTGATGGCGAAGGAAGAGAAGAAGAGCAAACAGATCCTATCCATCCACCCATTCATCCATCCTCATGGAACCTCTATAGTCCAAATAGGGACCGTGCAGGCGAATAGTGAATACCATTGTATTTATTCCCTTTTACCGACCATGGTGGAACTTCTGCTCAATATTCATGCACAAATTCACAAACCACAGGCAATTTAGGAACGCCAATTAGCCAAATCTTTATGTCTCCGCATTCACTGTGGGAGGAAACCGGAGTACCTGGAGGAAACCCACCAAGCATACAGGTGGGACTTGAACCCAGATCCACTGAGGTGCAATTCGAAAGAGCAAGACATAACCTACCACAGATATCTATCAGTTCTTTCTGAGGTGTTATTTTAACTTTTTGATGCTGATTGTATTCAGTAGCTTTGAGCAGTTTGTAACAGTTTAAGAATAAAAAAAGAGCAGGGGACTAAAAATGTGGTTTCAATCACTCACAAAGATGCTTTTGTTCTTCCACTCGAGTCGCTGTACAGTATGCACCAGTGATCCAGGCCAGTCCTGGTCTGTCAGGGACTTCTTAATTAGACTCATTAGGGTGGCCATGAGTGCAGGGCGAATTGTGCAATAGAGTCTGGGACATGATGTGGACGGCATGTTGTAAGCTGGATTTTTATAGTTGGAGTCATTACGTAAGCAGTTCAGAGTCTGGGGTGGATGGTCTTACAGGAGCGCTGTCTGTACTCGAAATCATCAGGTCCAAATCGGCGTGCATCACGAGACTGGGTCAACATAGGTCCATTGAGTCAATTGGACATTCAAATAACATGATTTTGTATGCCGTGCAATGGATCTTTTTTTTTTTTCATCTTTTCTCACAATACATTAGTTTTTAAAAAATAAATACACTTTAATAATGACGCCTCCGAAAAGAAGACAAAGAAAAAAAAATTCCAGTCTGTTTTTCTTGAAACCGCCGTCTCAGAAAAGTACTCAGTGCATCTTTTTTCAGGTTTTGAAGCTCTGCATATTTGACGTATGCCAAGATTGAAGAACAGAACCCGATCCCAAGTCTAAGCAGGTTGCAATAACACTCCACACCCTGTCTGTGTGTCAGCATGAGATTTTCTCAGTGTGAGTGTGAAAGGACTCTGGCTGGGCCTGTCCCACTCTGTTTTTTTCTTCCTGTGTTTTTATTTTTTTCCCCCTCGCGCTTACTTTATGACTGGTTTATTTACCCCTCCTGGTGGACAGAGGCTGAAACACAGCAAATGAGGCCACGGGGCAGTGCGAATATGTGTAGCGCACTCCATGACAGTACGGCCCAGCGCGCAGGGGACGATTTAAACAGATGATGCAGTAAAAAAACATAAATCATCAACATATCCTTTACTCTATCTATCTATCTATCTATCTATCTATCTATCTATCTATCTATCTATCTATTATAATATACCTTATAACTTAATAATTTGTATAAATGTTAACGTTAATTTATTATTTTGTATCTTTATGGTACAATTTTCTTTTTCTTCTCCCATTACTTACCATTTTATCTTATTTTATATAATTATTTTAAAATAAATTATTTAATTTTAATATAAATATAAATATAAATTATACATTTTTAAATATTTATAAATATAAATAATTGTTACATGTGTTTCTTCTTGTTACCACAACTTACATTTGTAATAAAAAAAAAATTATGTACCACGCAAAGAAAAACGAATTTATTTTTTAACCAAAAAATGACACAATAAATGTAACTTCATATGAATAAACTATTGTAGCTTTTCTTTTTTCCTGAATCACTGTTAAATCATTGTGATTCATTAAGATAAAGCACTTGATTGCAGAATGTGTCACTTCCTGGGATCGCTTGATTAAATCCCCAGGCGTCATTTTGCAATTTAGGATCTGACTGGACTTACTCCTGTGAAGCCTAATAACTCACGAGTTATGCATCACTAACAGTTTAACAATAGCTAACTATCATTTTTCTCCTTTGACAAAGCTGAAGGTTCTTGGCAGCAATTCAGACAGACAGCTTGTATGAGAGGAAGAAAAAAAAAAGGAAAGTAAAAATGAAACGCAAATAACTATCATTAGCCTGATCCTCTTAGACAAAAGTGGCACTTGTAAACTTTACCCTATTACTCTAATTTTAAGGAGGTCTGTTTCAGTCAGGATTTGGACAGACCTCTCTCCAGATGTTTTTAACCACAGAATGTCGCCTGAAAGCCCATCAAGCACACGTTTCCTCGTTTCCCCTGTTCACTAGTCGGTCGAGATCTTGAAATTTGTACACCAAGAGAAAAGACACTTGGTGAGGCGCAATCGTATGCTCGTGCCAAACTCGATATAATAAAAAGAAAGTCATATCAGACCCGTTCTTTTCGTCTGCTGCAAATCAAGAACATGTTTGTTTTTTTTTCTGGACACAATGTTGCTTTTTTGCAGATGTGCAAAAAGACAGACACAGGACATAACAGCACTTCTCACAACTGCTGCATGTTTATCTTTAAAATGTCTGAAAAAAAAAACTTCAAATGAGCAGACGCAATGGACACAAATGTGGACAGTGTAATAAGTATTTTTATTGCATTTTATAATGCCATTGTCAATAATTAGTACAGATTACATGCAACTAGAACTACTGTACAGTTTTTTTTATTGTCTGCATGGGCAGACACAAGAAGATTCAGGTTACAAATACACAGATATATGTGTGTGTGTGTGTGTGTGTGTGTGTGTTTTTATACAGCATGAAGAAAAATGGCAGTGACTGGCATAAACACGGTCACCCCAGGGTTGAAAACAATAACGATGGCTGGCTAGTTGCCTTTTCTTTTTTTTTTCTTCTTTTCTCAATACCATCTTAGAACCACCATGTGTTCTTTCCCCTAAAGTTTTTCATTCAAAAAGTTTTGAAAAAAATAAACAACAACAAAAAAGGTAAACAAAAAAACTTTATATTTATACTAAACTAAGTACATAGAAATCACTGCTGATAAAAATGTACACACATTCTTAAGACGGAAATGAAATGAGAGCTAAAGTGGTAGATCCATTCGATTTGGCCGTTAAAAAAAAAAAGAAAGAAAAGAAAAGTAAAGAGAAGTTAATACCGTCAGGCAAAGCTCATAGGCAAGGATCTGTTTCCTGGATAACGTCACATTAAAGCTGTCGATCACACAGAAATGGAGCTCAGACAGCTCAATAGACTTAACATTAAAAGTAAAAAAAAAAAAAAATAGAACAACAACAAAAGGATTTTGACCCAAACACAAGTTTTCCATAATGGAAAAGCTTCAAACATTTCTAACCAATTAGCAGAAAGGAATTTGATGATATCATAAATAACCATCGACAGATCTGATCCCAAAGCTGAACAGGTTGTAGTAAAAATCGTGGTCCCGTTGTTTTTAGAGAAGATCCAGGTCAGCATATTTCGAGAAGAGAATGAAGAAATCAATAGAATCAGTGACGGCACGACGACGCATCGGCTCGTATTTATAATTACTAAGCCGTTAATGCAAATTAAGTTAACGAGAGCCTTGCTGCGCAGTCCATCGGGCTCTGAGCCGACGTGACGAGTGACGACAGACTCGCTGGAAATGAAATGAAAACACCATTGCCAAATGAGCGACAGCTTTGAGACGTTTCTGCAAACTACAGGAATGATTTTGTTTAAAGGGAGTCTGTACAAATACATCTATTGGCACCTAAAAGGACCAACATACACCTCAATGTTCTTTTTTTGTAAAGCAAGAGAGGGCTACGTTTATATATATTTATATATAGATAGATTTTTTTTTGTTTCTTCAGGTTTTTGTATATTCCTCTTTCTCCTTTTTTGAGGTTTTGGTCCTGTCCTTTGAAAGAGAAAAGAAGGAAAAAAAGGAAAGAAAGATAGAAAGAAAGAAAAAAAAACAGTCCTTCTGAGGTATCATTGCAACAATTAATTCAACTTCTTTTTTTGTAATGTTTAAAAGGTTTTCTCTCTCTCTTTTTTCCTTAAAAATGCATAAATGCAATACAGAGACAAAAAAAGTATCAAAATAGACCTAACTAAGATAAATATACAAACTGGTGTTTTTACCTAAACCACTTAACCTAATTTTGTAATCTTTAAGTCTTTTTTTTTCTTTTTTTTTGTTTTGAGATAATACACTTTTAAAAAGCATCGTCCCAGATGTTTTTTTTATGAAGACAAATAAAAAAACAACTAAACAAACAAACAAACAAACAAACCCAGGAGTGAAAATAATGATACCTGCAGCACATAATATGATAAATACAAACAGCATAAGCAATACAGTATAGAAGGTTTTACAATAGTTAGAATGTAGAAACTTAACATAAAAAAAACCTGCAGAAAAATATATAAAGACGAAAAGTGTGGACAGAGAGAAAGACAGCGAGAGAGAGAGCAGAGAGAGAGAGATAGAAATGCCCTTGAGAGCTAAGCCAAGCTGTAATATACAATAATACATCATTACAACAAGATTAACAAAAACATCATGGTGATCGCTAATACCACTGACGTACATCAGTCTACATCTTTTATAAAACAACTTTGTTTACAGGTGTGTACCTTAAAGCATGACTGACGTTCTTTCGTAAATGCAGCAGTTCCTTATTACCGAGCGATTCGGCCCTGTTCCTGTTTACGCGACTCATCGCCGTCATCTTTAGCGCGGACATTTAAGCTCTAGGTTTAATCTTTGGGATATTTTGGTTTTTATCGTGCCAGCACTAACCGAGCCGGCTTCTTTGTAGCTCATCTTTTGAGTGATCTACAGGATGAACCAAGTAAAAAACAAACAAACAAACAAACAAACTCAACTGCGCTGCTCGGTACGCAAGTCTGTAAGACTTTTTTTTTTTTTTTATCCCCCCCTGACCCGAAGCCGCCATAAAGCCACGCTTTGCATTAATTGCAAAGCCGTAGGGGGGTTTGGGGTGGGGGTCTCAACCAGAAGACCCGCGTTAATGCATTCTGCCCATCATCATTTCTGACACTGGCCCATTGAGCGCACTCTAATGACCGCCCGCTTCATTG
The DNA here is from genome assembly GCF_024256425.1 of Clarias gariepinus. Lineage (NCBI taxonomy): Eukaryota > Metazoa > Chordata > Actinopteri > Siluriformes > Clariidae > Clarias > Clarias gariepinus. Next base: position 17,700,324 of record NC_071122.1, read on the forward strand.
GCTTAAAGCTGGGCCTGGCCCCTCGTTATGCATGCAGAATTAGAGCTTGCAATTAATGCCTCCTCGCCGCAAAGACCTGTACACAGACACTATGCTAATAGATCACTTAAAGATGGTGGACGCGCAATTTGGAATAGACCTTTTTTTTTTTTTTGACCATTTAATGCTTCGCACTTAACAAGACTCAGCATTTTTTTTCTAAGGGGAGAGGTAGTCATTACTCTTTTTTTTTGTCAGCATGGTGTGTGTTGTTTGCTTGGTTTCGTTCATGCAAATGAATTCAGGATCAAGGATGGCCAGACAAGCGTTTTTGTTCACAAGCATTTTGGTTCTCAATTATTATTATTATTTCTTTTTAAGGATGAATGAGAAACGAGACGGTGTATACAGGCTACTGTAACTATGGATGTTTTTCATTGGCCTTTTATTTTGTGGACTATTTCAAAAAGGAGGTAGCAACATTTTTGGTTATTTATCATTAATTTTTTTGTGTGTGTATGTGTGTTAAAGAATACAATGAAATATTCCTATAGCAGGTGCATTTAACAAACCTCAGTTAAAACCAAAGAACAAGAATGTGTGTGTGTGTGTTGTCTGAAAGGTTCCTTTTAGATTAAACACGATTCGAAGTGCAATTAGCGTCGACGCTGTCCCTCAAATGTCTTGTTTTGGATATCTTTGTATTGAACAGATAGCTAATTATTTCCTGTCTGTTATCCTTCAGATGGAAACTCTTGAAATGTTTGAAATGGTCAGGTTCAATGAACAATGTCAATAAAATCAAACACAATGTGAATAAAGTGAAACATTTGGGAAAAAAAAGAAAGAAAAATGAGTGTTTGTGTAGTGAGCATTTGTCGTTCAAGTGCATTATGTCTGTAAAAGTATTTATCTCTTAGACCTTGAGGCGTTTTTTTCGAAGGTTGTGTTCTTAAACCTTTGCCGTTGCCTGAGCATGAGAGGGTAGAGCTTTTTTTTTTTTAAGTTTTTTTTTTCCTTGTTAAGTGCTTTATCATCTAAGGAACTGAAAGAGGCTTGACAATACTGCTGCTTTTTTTTGGCCTTACACCCCATAGGATTAACTCATTCACTTTACACACTACACTTAAACTGTTTTTTTTTTTTTTTTTTTGTTTTTCCTTCTTAAACCACCAAATTCTCTTTTGCATCTCACACTTTGGTTTTTGGAATGTTCTGCACTAGTCTTTAACAGATCACTTAATATTCAACTTAAAAATAATAATAATATTAATGATAATAATAATAATAATAAAATAACAGTATAATAATTTAAGGAATAATTGTTTTTCTTTAAAAGGAAGGAGGGAAAAAGTATAAATTTAAAAATGAAGGGTATTTGGTTTACTACAAATTTCTTTGGTAACCTGTAACGAAAATAAATTGGGAGGGGGAGAAAAAAATAATAATAAAGAAATGAAACATAGAATTTGGCATGGAATTGCTATGGACGTTTATGTGTTTATCCAAGTTAAAAGCTAAAGCATGATATCTCACATGCTGAGCAGACATTTCGGTAAGCACTCGTATATCTACTGTAGATGATTTGTGGATCTTTGAAACAGTTAGGCCACAGTAAGAATTCCCCTGGCGATGAGAGGGAAACCTGTGGGTTGAGGTATTCTGCGACCGCAATAGCATCTCTTTAAAACAACGGTTTGTATCGAAGCTGAACGTCAAGAAGAATTTCCGAAATCAAATCATAAACGCTTAAGAAAAATATAGATTGCCTGTAGGGATCTTTCAGGGAACCTGAACATTTAACCTTCGCTTTGACCGAGCCCATCTTCCTGGTCCTGGTTTCTGTCGCTACATTGATAGTAAGTGCTCTTCTAAATAATCTGTAGGTAACAGGGTGTTCTGGGTAAAGCAGGAATTATTAATGAGTCACTCCAAAATCTAGCTCATTTGGAATGATAATAATTCTTTGATTAAATAAAAAATTTAAACAACTTAAAAAAAAATAAAAAATCAACCTAGAGATCTGGAACTAAAGTACACCACAATGTGAGAGACTGATCCTGTAGAAGTCGCTCACTGTGAAATAACGAATGCGAAATCAATGTTTAAAAGATCATTAAAAAGCTACGTCACACACACACGGTGAATCAAAAGCGTCATGTCTCTGAACACGGCTGCCAGCGCTGACACGCCACTTGGTCCTGGATCCTTTTTGATTTTTCTGGAGGTGGGGAAACAATTTCATGTCTCGTTTTCTTGAACTGGTCTAACAAAAGCATAGAGAAAGCGAGAAAGAGAGAGCTGTTTGGTTTCTTGCCATCAGATGTTCAGATGCCAGGATAGTCATCACAAAATTAACACTGCTCCAAGACTGGAAAACTCCACCCCGCTTTTTTTTTTCTCCAACGGATTTCAGAAATCGTAAGGTCAAAGGTCAAAAGGTAAGACAGAGGGAGTCAGTTGCTCTGGTCATGTTTTGATCCCTTTTTTTTTCTGTTTTATTTTTTTTGTCGTTCAGGAAAGGGGCATGATACCCCTGACAGAACCGGAAAGTCCCAGATAGAACCAGAAGTTTCATTCAATATGGTTTAGTTCATGTTTTCCTTTGTTGGATGCGTGAACGTCATACCCGAGGTAAACCGCAGCTGCAGTCTTATTCCAAAGCAGTTCTCAGGCCAGGCAGAAAAAAAAAATGGAAAAAAAGGTAACTAAAGCTGATAAGACAGGAGGAGTAGAAGTGAGGCGCTTTGTGGCTGACTTGCCCGTCAGTCTGGCACGGATTGTTCGGGGCACGGGGTACAAACCGGTCTCAAATACATGAGTGGCTTAGAACTTGTCTCTGGGACTTGAAAAAGTTTTTTTTTAGCGAAGAGATCAAATGAGGAAAAGTAGAGAGACATAAAAAAATTATGAGCTAAAAAAAAAAAAAAGAAATTTATAAAATGCATGACGGACTGATGAGGGGTACACCCTGTTTTGGTTTCTTGATGTTGGGGTTGTTTCCGTATCTTCTCTCTTAGTTTTTCCTTTTTGTGGTTATTTTTACGCCTTGCGCAGGAACGAAAGGCAGGGACCGCATACCCCGCCCACCTTTATTCCAGCTCCTCGGTGGGAAGCTCCTCCTCCATGTCGCGATCGTCACTGGGCATGCTCAGGTTCTGAGTGACAGATGCAATGAGGGACACGGGCCGGCTGTCCTCCTCAAGCTCTGCGGGTTCCTCCTTCACGTGGATCTGGTGTCTGAGGCAGCGAAAACACACACACACACACACACACACACAAATTTAATAACACTAGTAATTTTTTTAAACATTTGCTACAATTCATAAAGTGGTAAAAAAAAAAAATTTTTGGCAAGATCCCGTCCTGTCTTACCCGTATTGTTGTGGAGACAGTCCGGGGCTGCAGCTGCCGTTGCTGTTCACCTGTTCCACGGTGCTGCTCACGTCATCGTGACCCACGTGCAGCATGTTAAGGCTGGCTCCTGTGCTGTTGCTCAGCAGCGTGGGGCTGTTCAGGAGGCTCAAACTGCTCTCCGCTAGTGCTGCCTGCAGACACACACACACATATAACCAATCAGTGATTTGCTTTGTAGTCTAATCATGCATCATAGTCATGATACATTATATCGCAGTGTATGCTTACAGCTTCACATCTGTGAGTGTGTGTGTGTGTGTGTGTGTAATTAGACCAGCAGGCCAGGAGAGGTCACACAGGTCAGACTAGGCAGTGAGAGGATTTATAGGCGTATTGAAGCTGAGTGAAGGTGGAGGCACGCTGTGATCAGGTAGTGACTTGCAGTACAGGAGCACACAGCTGGCCTGTTTTATGATGGACGCTCTGTACAGGCCCGAACACTTCCCCATGCTAAATTATCTTCAGACGCTGTGTGTTATTACTCCTGCGTAACCTGTAATAGTGCATCGCAGAGCTTGCTCAGTGTAGCCCATGTAAAAGGATTTGCTAATTGAGATCAGAAAGACAGTATGGTTTCCAGATAATAAACAGCTAATGACTTTTAGGCTGCATCATGTCTTTTCTTCTTGACGTTTTTATGATCATTTTGATGATTTAATCTTATTTCAGTTTTGTATTTTGCACCACACAATTTCACTCTTTTTTGTTAAGTTCTATTCTTGTTTTCTTCATGTTTTCTCCTCCCTTTTCTTTTTAGACAGAATGTTAGCTTAGGAATAAGTACTGTCGCCTCGCGGTTGGAGGATGCTTCGGGTCAGTGTGGAGATTGCATGTTCTCCCTGTGCTTGGTGGGTTTTACTCTTGTGTAAGCTGACTGTTGTTTTCAAATTTTGTGTAGAGCATGATTGGGTGTGTAAGTGTATGTGTGCATGTGCCCTGATATAAGCTTGAGGCCACATGACCCTACACACACATTAATAGATGAATGGATTAATTATTATTATTATTATTATACATGATTGATTCTTATGACCGCTTTTATCATCTTTTTAATTTCCATTTAATGTGACCTTAATTTGATGTTTGTGTGCTTAAGTGGCTTAATGATAATAATAATAATAATAATAATAATAATAATAATAAAAATAATAATAATAATAATTGGTGTTCTTCATTGTATTTCTATCACAACTCAGGTATTATATCAGACTTTAACTTTAAATTAATTTAACTTTAATTTAAATGAACAATACGGACAGTGAAATAAAAAAAAAGTATGTTGACTTGAGGGGAGAAGTTGGAATGCAGAAATCTACATTAAATACAGTACTATATCACTCTACAGCAACATTTAATAAGGGCTGAAAGGTTTTACCCAGTATTTACGACACTATTTTGCAGTTTGGTGTGAAGCCTGTGATGAAATCTTATTGCTCACATGTTAATGTATTTAATGTAATTTTCATTTTCAACAGCAAGCACAAAAAGCTGATGATTTTTCAGAAACATAATACTCAATTCAATGCTCGTATAATGCCAGGGCAATGCTTTAAGACTGAGCAAACTGAATAAATGATTGGATCATCACAAGGGCCGGTTTAGCGATGTCACCACTAGGGGTCTCCTTGCTTCCACACAGGATACACACAACAGCTTGGCTCGACAGAGAAGCTTCGCTCAGTGATGCGTTCTTTCAAATCGTTTGAACCCTCAGGTACTAATGACATTCATATATATATATACTGTATGTGTATACATGGACTGATGAGGTGTACACCCTCTACCTGAACAAATATATTTTATGTGCTAGTGAAAGAATTCAACATGTTATTCTTTTATTTCATATATATATTTCATAAAGTGTTAAATTCTTTCACTAGCACATAAAATTGATTTGTTCCTAGCTTTAGAAACGAGGGTAAAGAAGGGTTTAACAGGAGAAGGGAAGTGTAAAGTAATGGTTGGCAGGATAAAAAAACACACATATTGACATTTTAATGCCGAGAGGAAAGGAGTTCTGGTCAGTGTCTCCCATTAGGCGCAGTGGTTTCAGAAGTCGTCGAGCTGAAAACTTTATATGCATTTCATGCCAACCCAAATGGATAAGACTTGCCAAAACGCTGAGCCGAGAAAGAGAGGGTGAATAACAGGCGTCCCGTTTCACTGCATGTGTCAGACCTGATTAAAATAAAGTTAAACAAAATAACAAAACTGAGAGATTGTTTTTTTTTTTAATAGATGCAGTAAAAATGCTTGTGTGGTGCACGTGCCGTTGGTTCATATTGTACTGATGTGCTGATGATGTGATGACGCGCCAACTCTGCAAAACTAGACGAACACTCATCGAGGGCAATGATCTTATTGCAACAGGACACACACCACCCGACTCTAGGGTTTGTTATCTGGGCGTGTACTGGAATTATGTCCATTTCTGCAGTCACATGACATAAGCATTTTATGTTTTATGTGTGATTTGTTAGTTCAAAGTTTTTGACTCATGTTAGTGTTATTAAAATACTCCTTAAAATAATAATAATGGCTTGTCTTTTTTTTTATCACTTTAAAGCATAACCTTGAACACAATTCCTCAGCTCCAGCATGTAACACTGAGTCCTGTGTGTTTCCCCAAAAGCATTGAGGCACAAATCTTTTTGAGGAGAAACATGCAGTTGACCCGCTGGTTCGCATTGCCCTTACTGAATTATGTACGACAGAAGTCCTGCCGCTTGCCTCGAGTGTTCTCCATTTCCTCCAACTCAGGAAGGAAACATGTGCTACGATTTCACATGCTCATTGTATTCCTGAAATATTTTATCTCAGCATGACAGAGCTTGCGCAAAGTATTTTTTTGTTTTACTGAAAACCTTTTGCCTTAACAGTTGCTGTCAAATTGATGCCACATTGTCATCTTTAAATATGCTAGTTAAGCTGGAGGGTTTCTTATGTACACATGGCATATGTGCTAAATGTTACACCACTCAAATATGGGTGGAAATAAATAAATATTAGATTTATTTTTTAATACGACTTGGTTTTACGTTGTGTTTTATATCTATATTTCTTTATTTCAAAATCTAATTTATGACAAATTTATTATAGATTTATTTATTCATTTTGTGTTTTTTTATATTGCTTTAGGTCCAGGTATGTTTACGCCTTACATGTGCTAAAAGATTTTTTTTTATTCAAAAAAAAAATTAAAATAAAATAAATAATAATAATAATAATAATAATAATAATATCAGTCAAAAGTTTGGACATGTCTCCTAATTTATGGGGTTTTTTTTATTTATTGATTTATTTTCAACATTCTAGATTAAAACTGTGAAAAACACCTGGAATTATGTAATTAGTAAGTAACAAAGTTCATTTAGAGTTATCAGCCTGAGAAATCACCAATTAATCTAACCAGATTAGAGCCGTTATGAAGGCTTTACAGATCATAAGTAGCAGAAACGTCTCAATATCAACTGTTTAAAGGAGATTATTGCATATTTAGGACACCTTGAGCATTGTTTTACGATGTAGAAAGAAATAAAAATCAGCAAAGACGTTAAAGAAATGAAGTTAGAAGGTTGTCCAAACTTTTCTGTGTTGATATTCTTTGTCTTGAACAAGCTCCTATAAAAGGAACATATGGGTATACAGTACTAATCCTAATAATCCAATGTTGCAAACTGCTGTACATGCTTTATAAGGAAACAGCACACTCCATTATACTATTTTAACTTTTTAAAATAGACGCGTTATGGTGTGTTACAATTCTGGTAACACAGTCTTCAGCTGCCCAACTTCTAACTTTTGTAACACACAGGGAGTTTTTACTAACAAAATCAATCGAGTCTGGTCTCGACCTGGTCACAGTGTTAAGCATTTTTTTTCTTCTTAAAACACACCGCATGTTCCAAAAATCAAAAAAAGCAAAATCATGTTATAAGGGTCGTACTGAAAGTAATACAAAAGTGGGCGTGAATTTTTCATGAACTGACATCTTGGTAAAGTCACTCAACTCAACTGTACTACTCAACACAGTCTTCATCACTTCAGAACTTTTCCCATCGCATGGTCTTTAAACTTCTACATCCATCCGTGCACACTGCTCTTGATAATGATGTCATCTACATATACTGTGCATTCTGTATAGCACAATGTAACACCATCAACTGGGACGAAGGGGACTTACAAAAAAGATTCGAGTCAAAAAATGCATCGCTTGTGACGAAGATTATGTTGATTGGTGCCTTTGTATAGAGAAAGAGCCTACCAATTTGAACAATGTATGTCAATTCATTAAAAAAAAAAAGTTGCTTTTTTTGCATTACTTTCGGTTCAGCCTCCGTAGACAAGGGGAAAAAACCAATCAAGGAAAAAAAATGTTCAAACCTGGATTTTACTTGGTAACGTAGTGCTGCGTAAATGTTTGCAGCTCTTTTGTTTAAGGTTTGTTTATCTGTGGCTCTTTTCAGGATGAGCAGTCCCATTTCCATAGTGATGGCCTGTGTGGTTAGTGAGGGACGAACTGGACTATGTGTGTGTGTGTGTGTGTGTGTGTGGCCGTGATGAGATGGGCTGTTTGTTTTTCAGGCGCCGACATCGCTTGTCCTGTGAGGAGATGGATGGGTACCGACCTGACAGAGAGTGAGTGAGCAGAACACACACATGCTCTGGCGCACACACAAAAACACGTACACACACTTCCCGACTGAGCACACACAGGGACCTGAAACCCCCCCTTCCCCCCCCGCCCAAAATCTATCTCTGTTCACTCGAAGTGCGGGAAACACACACACATACACAAACACATAATGAGAAACACCAAGCCGAACTCACTTGGTCAGATGGAACCCATGAGAGCCTCAGAGAAACCTTACAGCTTCAGTACATCACACACACACACACACACACACGAACATGAACACACACAGTGCTGAGGTTTCTGAGCGCCGACTGAAATAACATAAGCCGCATGACACCGTGGCTTTCAAATGGATTTTCTAGGACAGACACTAATTTTATGCTGTGACCTTAATTGACAAATACTTGATGCTATAAATCACGACTCAGTGTGTGTGTGAGTGTGTGTGTGTGTGTGTGTGGGGAGGACACGAGAGGAGGTTTGGGAGAATGTGCTAATTAGTGGAGGAAATTGATATCAGCGCCCTTGTGCGCTCGATCCGGCCATGTGTGTGTGTGTGTGTGTGTGTGTGTGTGTGTGTGTGAAAGGAGGAAGCAATATCTAACAGACACACGCTCTTACAGTACACACACTCACCTGGTAGCTGGCGTTCAAGGAGCCGAAGCCCAATCCAGAGATCATGTTCTTCACCAGAGTGGGACTTCTGGAAAACAGAGAGAGAGAGAGAGAGAGAGAGAGAGAGGATGAGTTATCATTCTGGTGTAAAAAAAAAAGGAACCTCACAAAAGCTCAGCGTTATGCATGTGACCTGAGCCACTTTGCATGTATTTGCTTTGATGTGTCTACGCACACACACACGCACACATCATGTGTGCTACAGGACTGAAATCTACTGAGTAATTTGCCGTCGTCACTCTGTCAGGTCTCGAGAAAGCACCTAACATCTGTTTGCTCGAATGTATGCAGGCGTGCTTCTCTGCCGTGCATCTGCTTGCCTTGTGCACTAAATGCTAAAGACACTGAAGGGAACCACACACACACACACACACATACACACACACAGTGAACACAAACTGGACCGTTGTGCTTACTCTGAAGAAAAATCATGATGATGGGAAGCTTATTAAAGCAATCTCGCATGCCAATAACGATTACCGCATTGCTGCACCTTAGACCCGCACCTTAGGAAAGAAAATTCCAGACACATCAACTTATCCCAATTATTAAACCTATTACACTTATTACAAGTCTGGAGAGATTGAAAAAAATGTGTAGAAAGCTAAGGACAGGCTAAGTGATGTTACAGGAATGCGCTTGCCGACATTGGAATCGGATTCACAGAGAGCTGGCGCTGGTCCATTCCGCCTGAAGGCTCGGTTTTCGTGATTGCGACTCTAAATAAATCTAAGAAATGTGATCAGAGTGTTGGCACCTGGGTGCGGCTGATGAATTCTCGTGTTTATGTAACCATCAGCAAAATCTCCTGAATAAACGGCTTGTTGTTAAAAGGTGTGGGTTTAAGCAAGCAGCTGCAGCGGTGTATCGAATAAGAAATTATAGTAGTAAGAAAGAAAAGAAAAAAAGGAATTACTCCCAAAACTGAGTACAAGGTATGTCGAAGTCAAACTTTTGATTGTGCAGATAACAGAAGAGTAAAAAAAACTACTTTTATGACTCTATATAATCCCCTGCTACACTAATACACTTATCCCAGTGTTTCATTAGTGCTTGGATACCATCAAGGTAGAAAGTTCTCTCAGTAAGTCTGAGCCATACAGTATTTGGACTGCCTGGACTTCTGAAATGCTGGCCTCCCAGGAACTCCTTTACTGACCCAAACATGTGAGAATGGCTCAGAGTGATGTCAGGACTGTACATGGGATGTGACAATGACTCCCAGCTGAGATCCTATAAGTGGTACTCGTGAATGATTGTGATTCTCCGTTGATTTTCAGGGATCAGACGTTTCACTCGATGAATGTTCACTTGAACGTCTGCAGTGGGCTCTGAGCCACCTCGGCCGGGATCATCATTCACGGATATACCGCCTTCTTTTAAAATGTTTGCACCATTCAAATGTTTTACTACGGCTAAGAGTCTTATAAAAAAAAAAGTCTTTTGTAAATCACTTTTCTGTCTGTACTCATTAAAAAGTCCTGGTTTGACTTGAGCGCCCCTCATATGTGATTCAAATACACTGTTGGAGGACGTTACTTTGTAAAGTAACTAATAACATTACAAAATTACTGTCATTAAAAAGTAATCAGTTACATTACAGCGTTACATTCTTATAAAAGTAACTAGTTTGAGTACTTTTCCATTGCAGTAAATGAAAACTCCTTTGTGATTCCTCATGCATGTTGTTTTAGTCAAGACCTTTATAATTATTTATAATCCGTTAACTACTAATACCCCTATGTCACCTACGCGGTTTTGCGCGGTGAACGTTTTTTTGGTTTTGTCGCTGTGATAATGTTTCCATCTTTTTGCACGTCGTTCCTCGCGGAAGCTCGCGGACCTTGCAGAACTTTGCAGAACGTCGGGCGGTTACTTGCAGCGGCTCACGGTGCCTAACACCGCTTCCCACCGCGAGTCAAACCGCATAGGTGAGATAGGGGTAAGCAGGAATAACAGAGGGGAAGCGGGTTATTGGGAGCGGGGCTTGTAGGATGACTTTCACACACACACACACACAGACACACACACACACTAACATAATGACTGCTGTCTGGTTTACAGATTACATAAACTGTCTGAATAACGAACCTAACATATTAGATTACTCGTTACATCAAAAAAATAATCCAAGTACTCGAATGTGTTAAACCCAACACTATTCAAATACTAGTAGTTAAATAGAAGTGTGCATGCAAAATCTGTCATCACCTCCATTTTTAAAACAATTAATTAGACCAAGTTTTTTTTTTTTTTTTTTACATTGGCTTACAAGCCTCTGTATTTCCTTTCATTTGATTGGCTATTCTTCCAGGTGATATTTTTTATAGATATTTATTCAAATCGACGCCAACCGCATCTTTTTCAAACTGCTACTCATGCAGTGTTACAGGGTGGCATAATAAACACCGACAAACGTGCGCCAAATTCACAGACGCCTGTGATTATTGGCTAGTGTCTATGAGCTTGATGCGAGAGCGCGCTGCGAGTAAGCTAATTTTTTTTTCATTCAGTCTACTTAAAATTCTATTAATCAGTCATTCTTGTACCCCACACCTTTGAGAAAAAAAAAGTTGAAATGAGCCATCATGATAAAAAAACAAAAAACGAATAATAATACTAGGGTTAAACTGTAAATATTGGCACCCTGAACAGCAATACATTTGATCCGAGTGCAATCTGTTGAATCGTCTAATTATATGACACGAAGGAGTTGTTTGTTTTTATATTTCATGAATATGGATGTAAGGAGATCTTTACGCCTTCGCTTGAAGGGAGGAAAACACTGAATCTGTAAAACAGCTTCAACAGCGGCGACGACCTACCCGGTCATCTTTGGTGGTCTCCTCTTTTGGTATTCCACTTCGTCCACAGTCCAAACAGCACCCTTGACGTTCTCCACTCGCACAAAGCATTTGTGGAGGCTCAGGTTATGGCGCACAGCATTCTGGGTAAAGAGAAAAATGATTATTATTATTATTATTATTATTATTTATTTATATATTTTTACCAATTCTCCTAGGAGGTATTTGAGATAAAAAGTAGAACTAGAGACTTTAGAAAGAGTAACAAGTTCATACTTCACACATTTATAGCAAATATGAGGAAAAGAGAAGCGAGAGTTTCTGTAGCGAGAAACAGAGATACTGTAATACTGTAGGGAGAGAAGGAAAGGAAGAGAGAAAAACGAGGGCACAATAAGAGTTGGTCACATGGTATTGCTTGAAATGCAATTACTGTACTGCTTCCTCTAAACAGTCTTTAATAACGGCATAAATCGTATACCTGCTTTCTAATTAAAAGCCTGCTTGTGATGATAAGCATAAAAAAAGGCCAGTTCAATGAGGGATGTGTGGATGTGAGTTTATCTCCTCATCTCATATTCCTCCCTGCATACGCACACACACACACACACACACACACACACACAGATGCGCAGACGATTACGCCTTTCACCACCACTACACACACGCACAGCACCAATTAAGTGCATATTCCACCAAGTAGTAGTGACACCGGGGTAGCACTCCGTCACACCAGTAGGAGGAAAAGAAGAAGAAAAGAAGAAGAAGCAAAACTCCCTGTCTCCAAATGCTAAATTTAAGGGGAAAAAAAGATGCGCCTTTCTTCCCCCAGCAGCAAACCCCCATCACTTTTTTTTTTTTTTTTTTAAATTTCACTAATCAGCCACTATCCAGAATAACACCCCCGAGGGAAGCCCCTTCCTTTTCATCTGCTATTTGTAGTTTGTTCATGCCCAATTTCATTACCAATTTTAATTCGTGTATAATTAAATCCTGTGTATTTTTTCTGACACGCTCCTTTTTTCCCCCCCTTCCGCAGCCCATGAGGGAGGGACTGCTGATGCCGGAATCACTCCTAACCGTAATTACAAGTGCCATAATCAGACGAGGCCTCCCTCCTTTGAATAAATTTCCCGGCGCAGGAGCGATGATGCTTAGTTTTGCAAATTAGTATGACCCCAATTTCAGCCTGCCACCTCGCCAATTTTATTTGCATTCCCATCCGTGATGAAAGACTAATTCTCCCAGTTAAAACATTAGCGGCAATTTAAAGGGGGTCAGCCTCGGCAGACATAAACAAAATGCTTTGCTGGCTGGGTGTGTGCGCGTGGCGTGTGAGAGGGATGACGGCGTAGATGCTCTGGAGAGGGGCAGCGATATTAGAAAAGATGGAACTCGTGACGTGGGTGTCAAACGGGTCTCGCCTACTCGAGTGGCGGTGCCCGCACAAAGGAAACCGCCGTGCCAGGCGCCATTTTAGCATCTCATCAGGGTTGGCGATTCGTCTTCCTCTGGCCATATTAACCATTTCACAACTGGTCTCAACACTGGTCAGGATAATGCCGATGTACGGCTAAACGCTTCCCATCAATTAAACACTCCAGGATACAGGGAACCTTAATGGGTTTAAATTCTGAACAGCTTAGAGAAGACACAAGGAGGCTAAGTAGTGCATCTTTAGTGCGACAGACATTTAATTTACGCTTGAATGCGAAAACCAGACGCACCAAGCCTAAATAAATAGACGTGTTTACAATTAAGTGGCTCCTAGAGCTTTATACTTCAGAGAGTTTTTTTTCCCCCGCTCTGATGGTGAAAAAAAAAAAGATTTACTGTTTAGATTTGAAGTGTAACAAGAAACACTTGACCTGAGATCAAACAGTCGTCTGCAAACGCACGACAAGAGTGTGTGCTGCGAAGAAGAGCGGGAAGATTTATTGATGCGAATCATGGTTCTAGGCAAGGTTCATCTTTACACCTAAGGGACAGCCTGTGACTGATCAATGACTTCCCCCTGCTCTTTCCATGAAATATGAATGGTCATTAACCGCGCTGCAGAACATAGAGCCCCATTTCTATATTTAATACCGTGGCTAAACGACCGACGAGAGAAGGAGAAGGAGAGAGAGAGGGATTGTGTGGATATATTACAAAAGAGGAAGAAAATGGGAGGAAGACAGTGGCAGATGAGAGCACGAGGAACTGCGTCTATTAATTGTTAAATTTCATAAAAGTGAAATGAGACGTTACAGATATATATTCCAGCCACCTGTCTTCTCTTTTGCTTCTCATCATCACTCCATCTCTGACCTCTCTAAGGGTACGCCGTTGCTCTTTTTTCTTTTCTTTTCTTTTTTTTTTTTTACCCTTTTTTCGTTTCCAAGCTCCTTTTTTTTTCTTTGTACAGAAAGCATCTGCAACGAAGCTACAACCTTAAAGTGGCCTTAAAATGTTTTGAGGTTTGCAATTTGATGCCATTTCATCGAAAAAAGCAATACGGTGGAATGCAGTGAAAGTCACTAAAGAGAAGAGAAGTGACAGAGAGAGATGAAGTGAGATGTAGTTTCTGTTCTTTTTTACTATCAGGTCTGTCCTGTCTGTGTAGTAACCGAATCACATGTGATTTAAAGCGTGTTATTCGACATCAAACACACACACGCACACACAAAGCAGGGATCTGTGTAGACAAGACGTGCTAGCTGTAGTGCCCAGAGGAGTGCCAGGCTCCTGGGGAGAGATGCAGGGCTGCGATAGAGCGACACGGTGGAGCAGAGCTGCGCGGACGCTAATCAGCGGGCCGAATTAAACCAACTGATAAGCGAGCGACGTGCCCGCGGCGTGATAAAACAAAGCTCTGTTTGTGTGTGTGTGTGTGTGTGTGTGTGTGTGGAGACACAGTTAAAAGTGACAAAGCACGAGTCCTCGTCTCATGAATACACATACAGTAAAAGGAAACCAGCATTCAAAACTGTTTATGCTTTTAAACTTTAAGGTCTGTCAGTGACTCCTAACTGGTGCTTAATGAGAACCAGTAAAATGTGCTTTTTTCCTTGTCCATTAAAGATAAAAAAAATATATTTTTTTAAGTTATCTGGTATTTCTCGCTTTCAGTTTGCGCTTGAGAGAAGCGAACAGAAGGCTGACATTAAGCAGTGACATGTAGGCCCTCGGTGAAAAATGAAATTATCCTAATGAAACACACACACACACACACACACACACACACACACACACACACACAGCTTTTCCTAAAACATCCATGAAATGAAACTTTAACTAAATGAAATATGGCTTTACTTCCAATGAGGACAGAAAAAAAACGAGTTTAGACTTCCAACAAGTCCTCAAGGGTTCCTTAGATAGTTAAGAGATTCTTCACATTTTAAAAGTGTGTTCTACCTGAAGCCCCGTGTGACCGGGAAGCACTTGAGGAAATCTAGGGATCTACATAGCACCTGTAAGGATTTCCCCAAGATTTAATTTTATTCTTCTTCAAATGTCTTGATTTTTTTTGTAATTATTATTATTTAAACATTGGACAGTTTGATTGGTGTATTTGATTTAAATTCACATAAATTTATAACAAAAGGTAAAAAATTCACAAGTAAGCTGAAGCTACAGTATATCTCATCGTTATAAATGTCCTTATGCAGTTTTAAAACAAAAGTCCTTTCTATAGTTTTACAAAGAAAACCCCCTGTTTTTAGTCAAGTAGTATCGGCTTACGATCTGGGGACTAACTGTTACAGAAGGCGGAAATGACAAGCAAATAAAAAAAATAATAAAAAAAAGTCCCTGAATACATTTTTTCTTCTCTACCAAACACCAGGCGGAACATTGGCCTGCTTTCTCTCCGACAGTCACGCGGGAGACAATAGGGACGGCGGATCGGGGCAACACAAAAGAGCGGGATAGACAGAACGGAAAAGAAAGCAGGCGGGGTCGTGCCCTGGCTGGCCGGGAACAGAGTTGGCATCATTAATTATGGCTGCATGTTATCAGAATGTGGCCCTTGGCACACGGGGCAGAATTTACTACTGTTTGCATCAGGCAGAACAATGGGGCTGACTCAGTGCGTCTGCGGTTTAGCCGTGTTGCTAGGTGGGGGAAGCAGCCGGGCTTACAGGCAGGACGCTTACTCAATAAAATGACCATATGAAACATGACTCAATGGATAAATCAGACAAATAAACTACACTCATTTAAGTGTTTTTTTAACATTGGCAGGTAATTAAACTACATCTATATCTAATGCGAGCAAACATCAGGCTGTCTTATACAGAATGGAAAAAAAAGTTGTTTTTTTTGTTTTTTTAAAGAAAGAAATCTGCTTATTTTATGGTGCTTATAATGATTTTATGTCTCACCTTCCAGGTTGCTGTATTTCTCCTGAAATAGGCGAACATTCGTGTAAACCAGTTGTAGATCTCATTGAGAGTCAACTGTCGCTCAGGGGATTCAAGAATAGCCTAAAGAGAGAGAGAGAGCGAGAGAGAGAGAGAGAGAGCGAGAGAGAGATTGAAAGTGATTGAAATGTCTGCTATTAGAGACGCATTAGCTGATGAGCCATCTGCAGTCACTGTGTTAGAACTGGAGGTGTATGTTTCAGCATGGCTGACGCTGTGCTTTGGAAATGATCATAAATCCACAGTTATGAACACACACACACACACACACACACACTTCTCTTTCTTTCACTCACAGACTCAGAACTCAGACGCAGAGTGCAAATATCATAATCTATCACTCTCACAATCTCGCTTTACTATTTTTTCTGTAGAAGTCTTTTTTACACTAGTTACAATATAGCAAAAGCATAAAAAGTGGGTCACTTTTTATAGTTATGATACACCTAAACACAAAATGCGTGAGTGTGAAATAGTTGGATGGATTGCCTCTGATTATATAGGCGATATAGGTTCGAGCAGACTTACATGCCGTATCAGAGACGCGTACGTGAACGGAGGTCTGACGTCAGCGTTTTTGTAGAATTCACAATTCTGGGCGAGCTCTGTCAAAACACCAACAGTTAAGAACTCATTTTAACACACGTAAACAGGTCTGTATTGTAATTCTGTGGTCAATGTGTACAAGTACAGTGTGTGTGTGTGAAAGTGTGTACAGTGCGCGTGCTGACCAGATGCAATGGGGGTGCAGTATTTGTCGGAATTGCGCCGGCGGATGGGACCAACACCGTGTAGGCTGGAGGAGCTGATGACGGACGGGCCCTGCCTCAGGGGGGTGATGGGAGCTGCTGCCGAAGTGGGAGGGTGAGGTAAACCCTCGGGGAATGGATCGCTGTCCCGCTTCAACAGAGAGGCGCTCGACGCCAAGTTCAGCTACAGAGTGAAAGAGAGAGAGAGAGAGAGAGAGAGAGAGAGAGAGATAGAGTAATGAATTAAGCGCTTTTATCCTGTCAAGGTCCAAATAAACTTTTATCAACATCTAAATCAGCTTTTCCAGAATTATAAACATGAGTTATTGTTTTTGCAACTGAATCATTTTTTAATGATAATAATAAAAATAAAAAATAATAATCTAAAATTATCCAATAATTTTTCTTTTTCCCATTATTATGCATAAAATGTAACTTTTTTCGTTTTGAAAAATAACTGACTAACGAACAATAAAGTAATCTCTAACATGATATTTCGGAGATTTATTTTAAGTCATTCGGACATTTTGCTGGCAAAAATTCTCTCAAAAAAGTGCAATAAACCTTCTTTTTTATGACTGAGAGAAAAGAGATTTATAAGGCTATTGCCATGAATATTATTTTGTCTTGCTAATAATTGGGTTGAAAGTAAAAGTAAAAAAAAAAAAAAAGTGTAAGATTTACTGTGGTCAAGAATTGGTAAGTGATGAAATAAAATAGAGGCTGGATCAATTGCGTAAATTTGAATCCTTCCTCTCACCACAAAGCTCCTCAGTCGACCACAAAATTGTTTTTTAGAAGTTCAAACACGTCTTTACAGGATCATGCTATCCCGTTTCACTGCAGCTTTGATTCTTACACGCCGTGCTGTACAATAATCTTCCGCCTTCTCATTACAGCGCAGGGAAATACAATCGCCGTAAATTCGCTATCGCTCCCATGCTGAGAGCCGAGACCCACGCCAGTCACGCCAGGGCCAGTTGGCACGCGGGCTCCATTATAAGACGATCTGCTAAGATGGGATTTTTTTTTTTTAAATCCCCTTGTGCATCTTTGACACGTGGGCGAATGCACCAAAGCTCCTTAGTGGCGCACAATTAGAGTGATGCAAAAGGAACAAAAACAAAGCAATACAAAAGGGAGGAGGAACACAATCTGGCAACAAACAGCACGTGGCTGAGGTTAGCCGCCCTCGCTAGCGTTGCCCAATTAGCTATGGCGGGCGTGCGGAGGAGCGCTGGGAGATGAAGCGAGGCTTTTCCAGGGCTGCTTGTTTGCCTCTAATTAAAATTATCACAAGCACGTGCAATAACGGAGAAAGGAGGGGCAGGAGGTGTAGCAGCAATAGGTTTGAAGCTAATATGGCGAATTAAACCGCACCATCCCTCTTTCCCACCCCCATCCCCTTTTTTTTTTGCCTCTCCTCACCTCCTCTCCTCACCAAACCAACCTGGCCCATCTCCAGTAATTAGAGGGGCAAAATTGTTTAACAGGTACTTAATTAACACTGGCGCTGTGCCAGCTTGCCATAATGCCCGCTGTACAGGCGGGACTGAGAATGACGTCCTGCTGAGGGACGACTCCCGAGCTCCTCCTCTTCGCTAGCGCGCCTTCTCTCGGCGGTGATCCCGTCCCGACTTGGCATCCCATTACAGTTTTTGATGGGACCCCATTGCGTGGATTTGTCTCCAAACAGAACAGGAGACGCCGCCTATTTTTCCGCCCCTCTGTCCCGCTTTTTATATCCCTATTCCAAATTAAGACACTCCAGTTCTAATTGTCAATTAATTTCAACATCTTCATATTTTAATAAGACTCCTCATCAATCTCGGCATGAAATATTCATTAGACACCTAATCACTGCGAGCTGGGCTTGGAGGACAGAAAAAAAATTATGCAGAGCTTTGTATTAAGTGAAGGTACGATACATTACTCTCTCTCTCTCTCTCATACGCAAACACACACACACACACACACACAGACGGCACACAGATCCGCAAGTCATTTCATTTGTGCAGGAGCACAGACTAGTCCAGCTGTAAGTGATTACTTGGTGTATGTAGAGCCTAACACCGAGCCTGTGTTTAAACTGCATTTGAGACGCTTGTTTAGACACACGATTAATGACTCAAGAAAACATGTGTACTTAGATAATCGGTAAACATTTAAGCCTTCGTGTTGCATACCGTAACATTCAACAGACAGGCCAGGTCTTTTTTTTTTCCTTGGCTCTCTAGAAACTAGTGCAAGCCTTCAAAGGTTGCAGAAAGCAAAGAAGGAAAAGAGCAGTACCTGGAGATGCCAACAGAGGGCACTGTTTTTACTTTGCACATACACTAGACTCTACATTACACTGAGACTGACTTGTTGGACCATATTCAGCAATTGTGTTAATACCTAATGTATTTTTTTATTTTATTTATGGACATGGACACAACTTCAAACGGTCCTAAAACAGGATGCAGCCGATGATGCAGAGGTTAAAGGTCACGCACGTACCGGTTGGTTGAAGGGCTTTGGCTCTGATGGACGCATGTGCAGGTGGGTCATCATGGCCTGAAGTCGCTCGCTCTCCTTGGCCAGCTGCAAGCAACCAACACACACACACACATACACACACACACACACACACACACACACACACACACACACACAATTTATTAATTTATTAATGTATTAAAGTTCTCAGTGTATTCAACTTGTGTGTACACAACATATATATATATATATATATATATATATACACTGTATTTATATATCAATTATACAGTAATAAAAAAATAATACAATATCATCCTCCCCTGCTTTGTTTTTTTTTTGTGTATGAATATGATTTTTATTTGGATCATGTCATTCTACTGTATTTCTCAGGTTTAAAAAATGCCTCTTGTGCATTTTGAGAGATTTATGTGACCCTGTCACATTGAATCAGATATTAATAAACATTTTTGGTGATTTGTGTATGGGTTATGTATATTTTCAGCTTTAACCTTAAGTAACCATCTTTTCTAGCTTAGTGTTTATTAAAGTGCTTTCAAACAATGTTTAAAGATTAAAACTTTCTTATTTCTGTTGTTGATTTATTTTATTTTTTTGGCAAAATTGAAACGCTGATATATTTTACTTACTGCACTCTATTGGCCATAGCGCAAAACTAACCTGTACGACCTAATACCAGACTTGATAAGCTGGTCACATATGACCTGATCCGTATGGCTATATTGTATTTCTAAATATATACTGAATTTATAGCATGTTTTATATATTTTGGAGCATGAGCTGTCAGGAAATTGGGCCCCATCATCAATCTACTTTCTATATTGCCTAAGGAGAGATGAGTGGCAACAAGAAACGAGAGTACGAGTGAAAAGGTGAGAGAGAGACAGAGACAGAGCAGACAGCGAGGACGAGGGAATCTGGATTTCTTCTTGCAGGTGTAATCATGAATCCAGTTATTCACGCTTAGAATAAAACACCCTAAAAACCTACTCCTCCTGCATGGTCTCTCTCTCTCATGCCCTGCAGCTCAACTCATCTGTACTGTATATGATGCTGATGAACACTACGTCCAGGTGCTCATGCCTTTACACTCTTCTATAGAAACATCTTACATAAACATGTTGAGCAAATGTGTGTCATTGTTGATATGATCATCATTTTTGAGAGCGTTTTTTTTTCCTGTTGAGACAATTTGATTAATACTGTATTTAAGATTTTTGAAGAGTCTTCAGCATCAGCTCACCTCAGTAAACACACAAGGAAATTATAAACAAAGAAAAAAAAAACATTCTGATTAAAATAACGGTTGATAAGTGCTAAAAGGTTTCCGAAACAACTATAAATGACTAAACAATGTGGTTTTTCCTTTTTATTAAAAAAAAATTTGTACCAAAAAAAAAAACATATGTTGTAATTTGCACATACGTATCTTGTAGAATTCGAACATAATTATGTATACAGTAATTGAATGTAAATCAGCAGGTTATGTGTAATTCTTACTGGTACAGAACTTAATGTATGGATGAACAGATTTTTTTGTATTAAAACACATTTGAATATTAAAGTCAATAACTTTACGACAATGGTAACAGTACCTTATTTTTGAAAACTTGCTTTTTTAATGTACCTAAAATTTTTCATAAATCACAGATAAATAGATAAATAATAATAATAAAATACATTACTGGTCCGTTAGCATGGAGCCAATCAGCCACAACGCTAACACCCCGGCCAGGTAAACTGAATAACATTAATAAACTATATACTAGCAAACTGGTGACGGGATCATGGATACCCGAGTCTCACCCATGTCCGTAGGAACCAAAGGGTAGCCTGTCCTATCTGATTCCAGATATAAAAGATAATGTTGTCCAGGATAGAAAGGCTGGTCCCCAAATTTCCCAGATCTCAAACTGATCAAGCACACCCATGAAGAACCAAATCTAATCCATGGAGGCCCCACCCCGCAACCCACAGCACCCAAAGGATCCAGTGCCAACATCCTGGTGCCAGACACTACAGCACTTCATCAGAACCCTAAAACCTGGGTGCTAATATTTTCAATGTTACGGCTCATCGATATACAATAAACCGTATGACAACATGAATATTTTTCACATTTCCTGGAGACTGCACTGTAACTGTTCTGCAGGATTTACTGTTTGGTTTATAACAGCATTATATTGTATGATGTAATCCTTTGTAATGCCTGCTATGATTTCCATAACTGTTTAAATAAACCCAGTTCCTGGTAATGCGCTCAGACCTCTGGACCTGACATTATGATTCTAAGTGACAAAACAATCTTTTAAATGAAGAAAAACTAATTCCATATTTCCAATATACAGTACGTACCACTGCAGTCATGACTGAAACAAGCGGCTTAATCCGATTTGGAAATTCCAAACAGTGCCGTGTACAGGCTCTTTCAGCTGAAGGAAAGGTCGCTGCTGTAAAACCCTTATTTAAGGATAATTTTCCTCTCTCTATTTTCCACTCTGTTTTCGTTCTGCTAGCTCAGGCCTGTTTATTTGCCCATTAGCTGATCTGTGTGTAATAAAGCAGCGATCAACCTTGGAACAAGATGGAGATAAACACCAGAGTACTTTTTACCTCAGTATGAACCTGGAAGCCTGATTATAGTTTAGCAGTGAACACCAGCATAAAAAAAGTATAGAAATACATACAGTAGGATGAAGTAAGGTGCTAATTAACAAAAAAAAAAAAGTTCTAATGTGTAACCCATCAACTGGGTTATCTCACTACTCTTTAAGAAAGAAAAAAGGACCCTCTCCATGCTCTGACAGCTTACCTCATTCATGTCACTGTGCATTACAGTCTGCAGCTGCATGTGTGTATGAGTGTGTGTGTGTGTGTGTGTGTGTGTGTGTGTTTCTTTCCCAGGCTATGTTTCTGGTAGCCTCTGGGTTTTCCTAATTCGACCTAAGGGTGTGTCAGTATGGGCTATCGTTAAGCGTCACTACACACTCTCCAGACAGCATCAACATCCAGTCTGATCACACACACAGACATGGGATAACATCTCACCAGTTTGATGTGTGCGGAACATTTGACTGACGGATGCGTTTCAGCACTCGCTTTGACCTGGAGGAAGCTTTTTATTTTTTTGGGGGGGTTTGAAAGCAATATAAGGAATTAAACACAAAGAGACATGCTGTTGAAGGATAAAAAATAAATCCCTTAGCATAATTAGTCTATAGTTCTATATTATTTTGTATAAATTTATAATACACAGTTACACTAAGTTTTGAATAACATACAGTAAGAAACAGCTAGAAACGGTCAGTATGTCACCAGCCTCTCGTCCAGCTGTAAGTGATTAGTTTCCTGGCTTTTGAATTAATAAGACCAAAAAGCAGCTTGTCACGTTACTGAAGATGTGAGAAAGTGCTGACACTGGAAAATCATTCTATAAATGTTAAATAACTGACTTCTTCCAGAAAGCTTCACCATATCAGATCATGATTTTAATTTTAATTGATGTGTGTATGGGTTGTTACTATAGAGGCAGAATTGCATTAACACAAGTGCATGTATATAAATTTAAAACTATTTTTCAGAGAGGTGCTATTATGCATAAAAAAACACCTTATGGACAATCAGATTTAAGAATTTTTTTTGCTGTTGTAAATCAATTAGTATTGGATTTCTGTGTAATACCAAGTACAGCAAAATAGATTAGGTAGAACACTTTTAAAAGTTATACGCATATGTCTACTGTATGTATGTTTTTCTTTAATATAATGCAGTTAGTGTGTGTGTGTGCATACGTGTGTATCTTACCTGTATCTCCAACTGCTGAACGACCTGCATCTGCACCCGACACTGGGCTGTACTGCGGTCGTCCAAGGCATGTTCATTGTTGAGGTGCCTGACAGGGAACAAGAGAAAAGGCATTCAAGTTAGCCTGACTAATGCTATATCAAATTGGCTTAAAAAAAAAAAAAAGCTAACGCTACTAGCAAAATATCATTATCAGAGGCTGAAGTAACAGATAATACTGATCCTGTGCAAAAAATGTAAAGAGCAAAAAAGTTGCATAAAAATGTTAAACAATTATATATTTACAAAATTCTTTTGATTGCCATTCATGCGCATTAAAGTGCAGTACATAAATGATGCATTGAGGATAATCTACTGTTATCAAGTCAGAGCTCTGCGTACAGACTGCCAGTGATTCTAGATGACTATATAAAATAAATAAAACTCCTTTTTTGTACTTTTGGTCAGTTCATCTGTAATATCCATCTTTTCAATAGGTGGTGATGAAAACTAATAGTACAGCACAGTAAGTTTATCAGCACTACACAATGCTTCTGCTGTAATGGTTTAATCGATGCTGAAGCCGTGAGAATCTCACAGTGAGAAATATCCACATAGTCCGTTGCACAGCTCGACGAGAAATATGATCTTTCCCCCCCCAGAGTTCGGGGGTTTTCACAGAATCAAACCATTAATAAAAAAACTTTGTTACACATTCTTGATACATTCATGCCATAAAAATATGAGCATCACTTAATCAATACAAATACCCAGTAAATATGTGTGTGTGTTTAAGCATTTCACTGCATATCGTACTGTGTATGACTGTGTATGTGAAAAATAAAATTTAGTAAAGTGTAAAGAAAAAAGCTATCAATTTGTAAGGTCATCTTACAAATTAAAATACCCACTTTGTTTTATGGTTCTACATGAAATAATGCTAAAAATAATGTTTCACATAATATTTTTTGTTAACTTTTAATTCACAAGTCTAAAAACGTTAAACAGTATTATTCCTACAGTTTTTTTTTTTTTTTTTTACTATTTTTGGCATATAAAAACAAAACAAAATGATACAGAACAACAGGAAAGCACACTCTTCGGGGAACTTGGTATAGAGTACTGTAAGTGCTTCCTCTCAGATTATATTGCGACTATGAATGAGTGTTTTATTAAAGGTAGAGTTATACCTTAGTAAATAAAGTACAAGATAAACTTACAGAGAGGGCTAGTATTAACTCTAATACGATATACACTGATCATCAATAACATTAACACAATCGCATGGTGAACTGGATAGCACTGATTAACAATTATATACCAGTAAACTGGTGACAGGATTATGGGCACCCAGGGCTCATTTATACCTGCGTAAGGGGAACAAAGCCTAGCCTGTCTGGTCTGATCCCACAGAAATGTTAATTGAGCACAAATCGCTGAAAAAAAAGTTTTTCAAAAAAAGTGATGTATCAGAACACTCAGTGCATCACAGCTTGCTGTATGTTGCTGCAGGCGAATTCTCCAGATCTTAATCTGACCGAGAATCCATGGAATGCACCGGACAAACAAATCTTATTCATGGAGGCATCACCGCGCAACCCACAGCACCCCAAGGATCCAGCGGTTACGCCCTGGAGCCAGAGACCACATCATTCAACACCGTCTTGTGGAGTCATGCCCCAAAGGGTCAGAGCTGCCCCGGCACACCAGGGGAACCTACACAACACTAGGATTGATGTTTTAGTGCTTTTGACTTGAGGTGCCTATATAGAGTGGTAAAAAGGCCCTTTTTTAAATTCATATTATTAATAGAAATAAATAAACTAATTAATTAATCATTTTGATCAACAAATTGCTACATCTACAACTACTACTTAGTTACATTTTTAAACATTTAAATACTAAACTTAAATGTCGGGTGTTAATTTTTATTTTAAATAAAACACAGTTTGTTGTAATAAAATCTTTAAAAAAAACACTTTTCACCCAACCCCTCCTACAAAAGCAAAAACCGTAAATAACTAAAAACCATGAGTTAAACACTACAAACAGAAAACCACACTTGAAACTCTATCCAGCTTCGCCTGTAGACTTCGAGATCATAAATATACGAGGGCTTAAAGAGAAATCTGGCAACATGCTGAGGCATCTTTCACTAACGCATCTGCCTTTACCCTTGCATCTGCTGTCTGCCTCCGTTTAGCACACTCAAACACACACAAACACACACGTACACAATTTTAGGACTGCTCGCGGAGACAGATTAGGGCGTGTGCAGCGTGTATTTAGTGCTGCAGCCACCGCAGCCTGACAACACACACAAACATGGAGGTCGCATCCAGCGAGGATGTCCCGGCCAAGCATGACTTCATACAAACAAACAGCCACATCAAAAAGTCCGGCCGCTTGATAGTTTGATTATTTTCCCATTCGTCGAGGCGGCTTGTGTCCGAGCTCTTTTGGGCCCTGCGTTCAAGGAAACGCTCCACACAATGGCGGATTTCCCCCCAAAGAAACACTTTTCACCCAGTGTATAAACTCTATTTCCTCTAGTGTGAAAATATAAATAATATTAGCACATGAAAGGGGGGCAGTGAAAGAGTCTAGTATTGTGCAGGATTGCGTGTGTGTGCTTGGGTGTGGGGAGCATGTAACAATATAGTGTTGGGCGATTGTTTTGGGATAAACATGAGGAGGGGAAACAGGAATACACACCTACACACACACACACACACACAAACCACTACTTTTTTTCAGTTTTTGTATGGACTCTTAAATAAGCAAGTATGATAACCCAGTCACGTCCCTTATTAAAAGAAAAAAATGTAAATGTCACAGATGTCCAGGTCCGATCTTGGAAAAGCAATAAAGACAGGATCTTTTTTTTCTCCTTTCAATTTGAATGTGTTTTGAGAAATAACAATAATAAAAAAGAATCAGGCGCTGCAGATCATGACCTTCATGAGTGGGAAAGGCGAATTATAAAAACACCTGGATATGATATCATTTGTTTTCAGAGAACAGTCAGTAAATCCAGTTCCCAATCAGTGAGTCGTCCAAACCGTGTTTTTCTTCGTGAAGCAATCATCTACCTCTTGGAGAAAACAAAACAAACACATGACGCCGCGAGAGAGAAAGAGCGAGAACGACGGAGAGCTGACGAGCTGAAAGAGTGCGGGAAAGTGTGATGAAGTCACAGCCAGAGGAGTGTAGCAGATCCAAGAAAAAAAAAAAAAAAAAAAAAGGAAGAATGTGGAGTAATGGGGAATTTGGAGTGAAAAGCACACACAGAAGAGACTAAAAAGGTCTGTGTGGAGTGTTTATATTTGTGTGTAGTAACCGTGTGCAGCGTATGCAAGATCTGGATGTTAAACTGTAAAGAGCAGGATAGAGGCATGCTGAGAGAGATCATAAGGTCTCCCGTCATTCGCAGTTACAGGAAACACACACACACACACACACACTTTCCACTTTAGAATTTGCTGATACAGTACTCATTTGCCCACTAAGCCCCGACAGCAATGTTAAAAAACCACAGGTGTGGGGGAGGTCACATGACCACACACCTGGCAGGATAAGTTCAGAGGTCATGAGAAAGCCCAAGGAGGAGAGAAAGATGAAATAAAGGTGTTTTGAGATGTTCCTCAGTGGAAAGAAGCTTTCTGTCCTCATGCTTAAGCCCCATAAAGCATCCGCTCTCTGGTGTCCAAAGGTTCAGGGGATTAGTTGATCCCGTGGGGAAATCCTGATCTTGAAAACCGAAGGCTACATCACACACACACACACACACACACACACACATACACTCATCCCCCTGTTCTCACTGTGCTGAGTCATATCTCATAAGCACTGATCTGCAAATCACTTTCGGTCTAAATCTCCTGCGATCGCTCTAATCATAGGGGAATTCCCGCGTCATCGCAAATCGTTCATCCTCTGATCCCGGAGTCTTCACTTATCTCTCCATCACTTAGTGATTGACGTACACTAATAGTGTAAGAATTTTTTTTTCCTTCCATTTTTAGTTTGAGGCAAATCGTGAGGACGGAGAGACGCAAGGAAATTAAATGAAAACAATGATGTCATATGCTCCACTAAGCCAGACGCAGATAGCTCCCCCCCCCCCCTACATGTGAATGATGATAAAAACATGATCTCACTCTTAGCTTTCCCTTCTCTTTTCTCCCCTCTCTTACTCTCTCTGAGACACACCACACCACTGAGACCGAGAGACACACCACATGCTTTATGGCATATAATAAACAGTAGCCGCACTTTTTTTTTTTTCTTCCAACGAAGCCGACAATGAGGTACTGTTTACTCGCAGGGATCTAAGCTGCCTTTACGACGACTGAGAGAAAAAAGTCGAGTGCCAACAAAAGGCCTGAGTATTCTAACACATGTAGTCTGGATATGCCAGAGAAAACTGAAGATCATTAAAGAGCTCAAGGGCAGGAGAGCGAAAAAGAAGGAAAGGACGGGGATTAGTAGTGAATGCGTGTTTTATCAATCTTGCACGACTCTATAAGAAAGACAAAACAGCAGAGGAACAGACGCTACAAGTGCCAGGCGGCCAGGCGGATCTATAGAGGAGGGGAAAAAAGTGAGAAGGGAGGAGGAAAAAAAAAGGAAGAAAAAACCCACGCTATGCTATCTCTCTTCTGATAGTGATGAATAAAAACCGCTGGCTGGGCCACGAAGGGCAGGATTGACAGCATTATCTGTCGTCCCCCCTCCCGCCCTTTCCTCTCCTCCCTCCCTCGTTTTCTTTCCCTTCTCTTTCTCTTCCTCTATTTTCCCCCAACATCCCTTTCTCTGCATGCCCCGGGGCTCTGTGAAATGAGACACCGCGCAACCAAACAACAGCTTTGCTCTTAAAACTTTCCCAGACTCCCCGGCTCTTTGATGTTTGTGTCAGCAGCCGTCATCTCTCCGCCACTCCAGCTCCCCCTAAACCCCTTGGCTTGCACTGGGCGCTCTCTTCAGGCCAGTCGCCAGGGACGCTGGCGGGAAATTTGAATAATGTCTTGGAAGAGGCGGAGCCCCTGAGCCCGAGGCTAAACCTCTGCGTATAAAATGGGCTGAGGTGGAAGAGACACCTGATGTGTTTGTGATGTCGAGACCTGCTAAAGGACACAGAAGGGAAAAAAAAGTGTATGAGAGACTACGTTATTAAAAATAACAGCTACAAATAAATACATGGAGCGAGACCCATAGAGACACGGGCTGCGTCCGTCCAGCGTCCAGAATGGACAGAATACTCTACTTGATTACTGTGAACTGAACCTCAGTATATCACTAGTATGCTAGGCGAATTCACTTTCAGAATTACCTCAGACTTCTATGTTTGTCTGCTATTTTCAGTCACCGTGACTTGAAATTGTTTTTATTTAACGGGGACAATACAGATAAATACTGCTACATACTGTAGCTTCCATTAGATAATTTACTGCAACTGTCTATGCCAATCCTTTTTTTTTTAAAGACAAAACAAACTTACAACTAGATACTTAGGATTATAAGTGTTTCCTTATGATCGCAACCAATGTGTCACAAAAAGTAAATGTAACAGTAAAAAGAACCCCAGTGCAAATGGCTCATTCTCTGTTCTACATAAAGTTAGCTGACACTGGCAGTTAAATGAGGAACTAATAAAAATAAAACATTAATAATAAATGTATTCATTTAATATGTGTCATAACATGACATACACTAGTGCATTAACAAGCTATTAGTTCTTGGGGATTAGTTTGTTTATAATGATAGCAGATAAGCAAAGGCAACATTTGATGGGTTTCACTGCTATATCATGTTCCTCATGCACAAAAAGTTGTGGCCTGTTTGTTTCTTTGTTTATTCATTTATTTATGACATATCTTTTTTTTCGAATCTTTGGCCTTTAATGCACTTCTGGCAGAATGCGATAGCGAACAGGCGGATAACAGAGCAAAATGTGACGCGTCCTCTTCATCCTTCACGTAGTCAGTAAAGCAAATCTACTGGCCGGGCAACATAGTGACTGCTGTGTATGAACTAACTGTTATTAATGGACTTTTTGATGGTTGTTAAATGCAATGAAAACGGATGTTTACCGTCTCTTGACTACCAATGCAGTCACCCCAGTACTACTGTATGAATGACTATAAAAGGCATGTCCTTAACTACTGAAGTGAAACTGGTTAATAGGAAAGAGGCTGATAATGCTGTAGCCTGAACACTTCGTATTGTTTTCATGTTCCATGATTCGTGTGATCTTTAACGGTCTTTGTGGTTTAAAAGATTTTTATGGATTTATTTTAGGATTTATTCCCTCAGTAAATCAATACCAAGTTTAAATGAAAAAAAAAATTATATATATTTTCAGTAAAACTCAATATTACATACAGGTATTGTTGATTCTCTGAATTGCATATTTACTTTGGACTGATTTAGCAATTTAGGGGTGGAATTATAGTGTTTTGGAAAATTTATAAGCATAAATATTTTAAAAATGAGTTAATATGGTGGTTTTCTTTTTATTAGTAAACAGAGAAACATGCAAGGGTATCCCCCAGCCCCCCCTCCCAAAGCTGTTAGAATGGATTTATCTCATGTTGAAGTGAAACCCATCATTTGGACATCATAAATGGTCTTTACCTGTGTGTTTTATGTCACTTTCGCTTTATTTTTCCACAGAAGCTCTATAATTATTAACTGCCACTGACGGCTAACTTTACATAGAACAGAAAACTAGCCTTCAGTGACAGCTGTGCTATTGTTGCGTTTATACTGTATTATAGGGTCAAAATCATATCTAAAAGCAGGCATGTTATTTTGCCCGTTCCTCTCTATGCTTCCATATTGCATCACACTGGTTATGCCCAACAAACATGAGCTTATTTTTATCACTGCAAATCTGGAGTAATTGAAAATAAATAATTTATTTGTTTGTTTTTGTTTATTGGGTCGGGTACATTTTGTCGGAGGCTTTTCACCAAAAAGATCTGGTGAAAATATGTTGTTTGCAGACTTTTTGCTTTTTAAAAAAGACAACAGACATGATCATACAGAGGTTAAGTGTATTAAGTAGTATGCATAGTATGCAATTTAATTAATTATTAAGGACTCATGCTTATTCTCTGTGACCTTTTAAAGTGACGTTTTTAGTATAAACACATATCTGCAACCTATCCATTTAAAAATAAAAACAAAAAAAGATATGGAGAAGAGCAACACTGGTATTAATATTACCACCTTTCAGCTTTACTAATATTGTAACAAAGCTGTTATTATATAAACAGAAAGTAAAGGAAAGAAAGGCAAAAGAAGGCAAATACAGAAAGAGAAGAGTAGACGCAGAAGAGGCTTAGAGGCCTCTAGGGCAGTGCAGCGCCTCAGCCACATATGACAGGCGGACATGTCAGCCCTCTTCCGCTGTGAAGTCTCATTATTTTAACACACTAAGACAATGGCGCTGTTTACGGCCCAGTCCTTGCTCTGATCTGCTCCACTCTTTATCTCCCCGAACCCCCTCCATCCCCAAAGACTGCACTACGCTCCAAAAGAGCGAGGGATGCTGAGAATAAAAAGGGGGGGGGAAGGGGGTGGAAAAGAGCAGAGGGAGCTTCCTTTTTGATGTCTTTGCTAGCGTCCAAGAAACAAAGAGCTCTAATTGTAAATGAGCTAATTAAGTAAGCTGCTAACGAAGCGTGAAAACAATTTGCCTGACCCGGCAGAGGGATGCTGGTAAGGATAGAGAGAGAGAGAGAGAGAGAGAGAGAGAGAGAGAAAGAAAGAGGAAAAGATCGGAGTAGGGAGTTAATCAGGGCCTTGGCAGCTTCAAGAAGTACAGCTACCTGATGACACACATAACCGCGCACATACACACACAAAGAGAGAGAGGCGAGGGCAACAGGAAGGAAAAGGGGTTTTCAAGGGATATGTCACACCATGGTTGCTCAGTAGGGCATGACCTCTAGACGTGTGTAGACTGGCTTCCTGTGCAAGTGTTAAGTGCCTCTTTTGGGAAAGAACTCTAAAAAGAAGCTAAAGACAGAGTGGGAGAGAGAGAGAGAGAGAGAGAGAGAGAGACTTCACCAGAATCAAATTTCTGACTTTTTCACCTTCATTATTCATTCATTTAGTCAAAGGGGAAAGCTGAAATTAAATGAAAAGGTAAAGAAAACCCATTTTTTTAATCCTCATGTTCTCTGGGCGAGAAACCAACGTGTGTATAGGCCTGTTTTTTTTTTTCATGGTTGTCTTATATGAACATATGTATGCATGCATCCGGACTGGACCACATGCATGTGAAGAGCATTATACACTTGTAGTCATTTAAGCACCCAAGTATATAGTCTGGATTGTGTTGTAATTAGAAATTTGGAGGAAATCAGCTTGCAACATCTGGACAACCAATGGTCCATGTTGTTTCTGGTTTGCAGCTGTTTTAGCCAAAAGATGCTTTCCAAGATTTGGCATTGTGTTCGGAATTTCCTAAAACTCAGATGAAACTGCCAACATGGACGGGGGGGTGGGGGTTAGTGGGGTTTTTAGGGGTGATTAGATGGCATGTGCAAGTAAAAAAAATCATAATAATAATAATTACAAATTAATAAAACTACTACTAAAAATAATGATGGTAATTATTATTATCATACTTTCTTTGAATTTGATCATTTACGATTAAATTTAAATAAATTAATAGCCTAAAATGAACACATCTTCTCCACACTTGTTACTGCAGTCATATACAAATAAGCAGTAGGTACTGTACTGTACTGTAACTATACTCAGAAATTGCACTTAGATGCAAATATGATTTGGCCAAAAACTGAATGTTTTAGCAAAATCCTCTTTTTTTGTAATGACAATCACAATAATAGTAATAATAATAATAATAATAATAATTGTAACGATAATAATAATAATGGTACAAATAATAATAATAATAATAATAATAATAACAATAATAAACAATATTAATAGAAATACTTCCTAGAAGCTTAAACAGACAAAACAAAGTTTAAAGGAGAAAAAAAACACATGAGAATGAGACATGCTTGGTGCCCAACGAGTGCTTCGTTTAGCATGGACGTGTGTTTGTACACAACCTTGAAACCCACAGACGCGAAGAATCTCTCACTCTGTCACAGGCAGTAGCATCCTAATCCTCCACCTCGACGTGGAATTCATCAATCCTTCTGTTCAAACATTGCCCCTAAACATGGCTTCTTTCCCCTGTAGCCTTTCTCAGACCCTTCTGATATGTGTGTGTGACTGTGTGTGTGTGTGTGTGTGAGTGTGTGTGGTATGCTTCTATGAAGTATGATTGAATGTGGGTGTATAGGAGACAGACAAATTAATATCACTCACTTAATGAACTGGCTGATGTCTTCGCAGAGCGCCTCGCAGCCGGGCCACTTACACTCTCCATGGCCGTAGAGTGGGTGTGAAGCTGTGTGTTCCTCGTGGGATGAGCTGATAGACGCAGTAAATAAAATGAGCAGAGGAAATAAAGAGGTGTGGTTAGTCATCCATCTTTACAACTGAAATAAATAAAACAAATATATGACATTTTTACTCAGTTATTATGCACTAACACACCCATCTATCTATCTATCTATCTATCTATCTATCTATCTATCTATCTATCTATCTATCTATCTATCTATCTATCTATCCATGTGCACTATGGCACAAAGTATCATGAAATGACTTTTTATGCTGGGTTAAAAATGATATAAATTAAGAATGAAAAATTTATCCAAATTGAGGAATCAAAATAAATAAAGAATCATTTTCACATGATTCAAATAAAATTTCAAACTTGAAACAAACATCAATGGACTTAGAGAGTTTTTTTTTTTATTTTAATGCCGATACACAATAATAAAAGAATATGGTTTTTGACAAGAGTTCAAATATGCCTGATAATGCAAGTCTCTGTAAAAAAATTACAGCAAGACAAATTTTGCTGATGCATAAGCAGATTTAAAAAAAATCTTTAAACACAAAAAAAGATCATTGTTTCCATGAACCACAAGACAAACGATTGCTTTTGCCTTCAACCACCAAATAAACCACCAAAATACACCCCCACACAAGACACTATAGCAAGTCGACTATCTTTTATCCATTCGATACAGCAACCGCATGTTAACACTTCGCACACACTGTGTGAGTGTCACTGCGGTAAATCTAAATGCTGACTCTCAAACATGCCCTAGTGTCTATACTGCGTGTGTTTTTTGCCGATTGAAAGATTTCGAGGAACGTTTCTTTCAGCAAAGATTTCACAACCTTAGATGAATTTCAGTAATGTAATATTTTTTGACATTTGGCCAGGATGTGTCATACATTTTTATACAATTTCCCTTTAATAAAGTGCTTTATCTATCTATCTATATAAGAATATTATATCTGCACACTACAAAAACAAGCACTTATAGCATTTTGAAAACAAACCAGTTGTGTTATTCACTGCATTTGTATGTCAACGTTTATGTGTTTAAAACTTCACTAAAATGAAAGTAGGGTTGACTCTTTGCTGTCAGTGTACGAGGCTCCCTTTTCACATTTTGGAAATCACGTAGAGTATACCCGGCTTAAGATGGCTTTTGAAGCACTAACAGAACTCTCTGGTGAAATCGGAGGGAGGGGGGGGGGGGCGGGTTTAGGACGCCCTCGGAGTGCTTGTTTAGTTTGAGACGCTGCCATTGTGTTTGTTGTGGGTGGATCGGGTCTTCTGGTCTGGCTTCTGTAAAGACCCACAGCGGATTAGTGCTCTGTCTCTCTCCCTCTTTCTCTCCTCTCATCTTTCCAGCCACGTCCATCCATCTTTCATTTTAGGCCTGGCTAGCGGCCACGGGGCTAGCATGTAACGCAGAAGCCTGGACCGCAGGATCCTCCGTCATGCGCCTGATTTCTGCTAAGCATGAAGAGGAGGGGAAGCTTGCGGTGCTTTCGGGTCTGGGCAACTCGTCCCGAATCCACATCAGAATGCCGTTTAACGCAAAGCAGCTTGCTTGCAGATGAGGTTCTCCTGATGTGGAGAGCATACACACGCCGCGTACACGCACACACACATCCACACACATGCTTCTTCTCTTCTGTCAGATGTGCTGGCAGTGGAGAGGCCACTCAATTCAGAAGCTGCTCTGACTCCAGACATTACAAACTACTGGCAACCACACGGTCCACATGCGCCATGCATTAGCCCTGCCGCACTGTTTTTCTTCTGCTCAGTGTGTGTGTGTGTGTGTATATATATATATATATATATATATATATATATATATATATGTGTGTGTATATAAGGGTTAAAACACCCATGAAAAAGGAACATGCACACCAACTCACTTATCATGGCAGGTGTGTGTGTGTGTGTGTGTGTACTCACTGAGTACTCTGTAGAGGAGTGCCTTTGGAGTAAGGGTTGAGATGCTCGTCACTGGACTCCCCCTTGGTGAAGGACGAGATCCACTCGAAAAGTCTTGCTCTTAAATATGGAAGAAATTGTTCAGAACACCAAAAAGAGATCCACTCAACCAACAAACACGTACACAAACATTCCTTAACCACCTGTCTTCCTCGGTTATTCCTTACAAACACACCGTAATCCCGTCAGAGTTAAATGAATGCAGATTGACACCCAGCACACACACGGTGCACACATATACGACTAAACTAGCAAGAAGGTGTAAGGAACACTACAGTCACGCCACGTGTAGAAGAACTTGCACGAGCATCAAATATTAAGTTAACCCGGGGCGCTTTACACCCGCACATCAAATAAGACCCTGACAGCGCTGCCTATGAAATATTAGGGCGAGCAAACAAAACATGCACTTATAAGATACAGACCTTTCGACAGTGTGCCACGTACTCACAACCCGCGCTTCGACTGTGCTATTCGTATCACACTCCAGATGTGCTTTTATTACCCCCTCATCATTTTTTTGTTCAAACTTCCATTTGGTTAATATTTTAGTGTCGCGAGCTCCTCAACACGCAGCCTTACAGTCAGGGTCGAGTGCAAAAGCAGGTTTTCGATATTTAAAACACAATAGCTACCAGTAGTTTTGATACAATGCGTTTTGTACATTCATTCATGTTCAGGAAGCACCTTAACTTGGTCAGGGTCGCAAGACGGAGTGTGAAGAAAGAAGAAATGAGAACTCGGTGGGACACCCGTCCTCCTTTTTAAAAATTACTGTTTTGTAAAATGCATTTAATAGTTGAAGAGGTTTATTCAGTATTAATACTAGAGACAGCGAGAGAGTGAGAGAGTGAGTGAGAGAGAGAGAGAGAGAGAGAGAGAGAGAGGAATTCAGCAAGCTTTATTCAGAAATAAGTTAACTGACTAGATCATATCCAGTACCAGGACTGCGACTGGTATATGTGTAAGGTTTAAAAGACTTCACACGATCCATAAGGTTCTCACATTGTGTCCTGTTTGTAGCTATATAGATTAATACTAACTAACAGAGCTGCGAATCATTAACAGTCTCTCAATCTAATTAGATAATTTTTTGGCCACTGAGATTTTCATGTTGATTCGCTTCAAATGTAAAAAAGTAGATTAAGTCTCAGCTATATTTCTTATAGATTTTAAAGCATTGAAAACTACACAAAGTTTCAAATAAACATTAAAAAAAAAAAAAAGTTAAGAAAAATGAACCATAGGTTTATTTCCAAAACTCTCCCTGGCGTCCCTACTTGGAATTACAGCTGTCCCAACCAAGTTGCCACAAGTAGTAGTAGTAAAAACTACTGTCCTAAATATAGGAAAGTTCAAATAAATATTTAAACTCCATGTTAAATGTTTAAAATTTCAGTTCTCGTACACTCCGGTCCAGTAGGTGGCGGCATTGCACCAACGACTCATAAACCCAAAAGAAGAAGACGTGCTTTGCGAATCTTAAAAAATCTAAATTTGCAGAAGATGGCAGTGGTTTGCATCATTTAAACACAGTATCACATAATTCATCAGATTTAGACTGTTAACATTTGTGGGTTTGACTAAACAATCTTAAAAAGTGTGAAAATTTGGACATACTAATAATTCGATTAAACTGCATGATCCAAATTTTCTTGTAATTTCTATTTAATAAAAAGTGTTAATTACACTGCTAATTATGTTATGGGGTGTTAATGCTACTGTATGTTAGTGTTCATGTTAACCAGTGCACTGATGAGGCCATATAAAAGAACCTCAATATCAAGTGGTTCTGTAAAATAATTAAAAGTAAATAAATTAATATACATTTACTCATTCATTTCATACATAACTTTTTTTACCATCATAGTATGGTTTGTTTGGTTTGATCCAAGTTTCCCAAAAGTACATAGATAAAAATATCGACATAAATTGTAAACCTCTTTATTTGCATACATGCCCAAATCTGAGCTGGAGGCCTCACCTGTCTCTCTTTGGAGTGTGCATGGAGTTCTGTCCATTTGGCAAAGGATGATGGGGGATCTGAGGTGAGACTTTGGAGGCCGCGTATGAGGTAGTGTTGGAGCTGTTGGTGCTCAGGTCGAGGCCCTCGTGCTTGATGGGCTCGTCTGCGTTCTGCACGCTCGCCACATCCTTCCACAGCTGCTGCAGGTCCGTGGGACACATGGCTGTATGGACGGAAAGAGAGAGAGAGGGAAAGTTTTGTCACACACACACACACACACAAAAGATCTAATAGTGACATCAGCATGCAAAAATACAGGCTTTTGAAGAAAGGATGAATTTAAATATTCTGAAATTATGTACTTTTAATATTCTCACCAAAACTTTGAAACATTTTTGCATTCAACCATTCAAGCATTTTTTTTCTCTGTACTCGGTAACCTAATAACATTTCCTAATGGCCCCTTTACATTTCAAACTGAGAAGAAACAATTTATTTTGACAAATCTATTTAATGGGAGTTAAACACAATACGATTGCTTTCAGCACAAGCTTTTGTACCACAGAGATGTAAGAGCCACAGGTGTGTGAGATACTCCAAGTATCGCTCATGTCATGATTGATCAAGACACCTCGTCTTTTTTATCGCCTCCTCCCCGTGTCTGCCTTGAACGTGTGCCAGTTGGCACGGAGCGTTTCTCTGCGGGTACATCACAAAGGCCTGGCAGCATGTTGACACTGGTTTGGCTAACTTGTTAAACGGTGGGGATTTGTTAACATCTTGGGAGGGCGACGACAACAGAAAATAAAGGAAAGCGAAATGGAGGTCCACTGAACCATATTTTTGTTAGTTTCCCACCACTTCCGCCAATTCTCCCTGACGTCCTCATTTGGAATTACGGCTGTCCCAACCAAGTTGTCAGTGTCGGTGTTAATCATGTC
Organism: Clarias gariepinus; assembly: GCF_024256425.1. NCBI lineage: Eukaryota > Metazoa > Chordata > Actinopteri > Siluriformes > Clariidae > Clarias > Clarias gariepinus. Next base: position 17,737,598 of record NC_071122.1, read on the forward strand.
AGTGTACTCTCTTGGCACTTTCCTCACTTTTGCAGCCTCCTTTTGAAAACCTGATCAATTTTAGCCTTTTTTTTTTTTTCTCCTCTTACATTTTTTTCTGCTTTTCTCCTGCTAACAGAGGAGATGGTTGGTGAGGCGGATTGGGGGGAGTGAAGAAAGACAGGAGAAGAAGAGGAAGGGGGAGTTAATTCCACTGCGCGCGCGCACACCATAGCATGTCTGGCTCAAGCTGTCTTCTGAAAACCCACAGCCTGCTACGCTATCACATATGGCAGGGACTTAATAGCAATCCAAATATTATGTCTGGTGCGTCGGCATTCCTGTCTCGGCCCGCGCCAAAACAAAGCCAATGATGGACGGCCGCACTTGCAGCTCCGGGCCTGTTGTTCACTCTGTCTTTCGGGGAGGGGGACAACCTGCGGGGGCACGGAGGAGCCGCTGAGCGCTACAAATTGTGGACGGAACATGCAGTGAGCGAGAAGAAGAGAGACGGGGCCAAGAGAAAACTGGCAGCGGTACCAAATGAAAGAACAACCAGAGTGTTGGAGCAGATCCGGGTGGAGACGGAATGGTCTACCTACAGTGAAGTGTTTTTGTTTCTCGCTTTCCCCCGAACACACATGCATGAAGGGCCAGGTGGGGCATTTCCTCTGTGGCTAGACTTCAGCACTTTCCCCAAATGTCCACAGCCACCCCTCCTCACACAAATATGCACGCGCGTGCACACGCACACACACTTCCACTCTGAGACCACCGAGCTAAGCACCCAAGAGAAGCCCATGCAATTCCAGAAATTTCCCTGAAAGAGTAGCATATGGTACTATTTGCCTTTTTTTAATGACAATAAGAAGACTTAAATATGTCTTACTTACACATTTAAAAAAAAAACCATGTCTGCTGCTTCTGATTAATATGCGCGGTTGGACGCCAGCCGTGGTGTCGAGGCCTGGGATGACAGACTGTACTTTCATCCACTTATAAAAGGTATTAAATCTTTCTCTCTTGGCTGACCTACAGAGATCTGGTCGGCTTTTAAGCCCCGCCCCCAACTTAGAACAATGCAAATGGCCTAAATGAGAGGTGTGAGGTGTAAACTTTCCATGGAAGTGCTTTGTTGGAAATTTATTGGCTTGGTTGGATATGGATTTATTGGCCGGATATGGTAGCACCAAATATTGTTAAGTCATATCTTGTTGAAATTTGAAAATGCTCACAGCTTTTGGTAATGTAAAAAATAAAATGAACAAATGCAATGCCAGGTGTCGCTGCCACCCATGGACTGGAGAACAAAATCCTTTTTAATGGGGCCAAGCAAGACCGGCATGAAGAATGCTCACGGTTGGCTGCATGCTTTTAATGGAAGGCCTCTTATCAGGGAGGGATTGCGGGGGAATTCCGCACGTTGTGGAAGGAGCCTCGGCTTTATTGTTCCTTCAATGATGTCAGCAAGAGAGGTGAGCATGACTAGAGAAGTGCCAAGGCCAAAGGTTTGCTGCTGGTCATAAGATCTGTTGAGCTTGACCTCACTGTCCTTCCACCAGATGGATTTCCGAATTACAGGCGTCTCCGCATGCGCGTGTGTGTGTGTGTGTTGTTCCCCCACATTGTGTGTGCGCTACGGAAGCCACTCAGGATAGCACACGACAATCTTACATTATATAAATAATCAGCGATGTCAAGGGCAATAAGAGGGAATGAAAGTTGAGCGCTCATTTCGGAGGCCCTCTTTTACTGTAAAAACTTAAGAAGCCTCCTTGTTGGTTCTCATTATGTGTGTGTGTTGTTACACTTGATGCTATCTCGATGAAGCTAAGTGGAAATAAAGGACGCGAGGAGAAAAAAAAAACCTATCGGGCTAACTGAAAGCCTCATTTCCTTTGGCTGCTCCCTGACACACGCACAATTCTCCAAAGAGACCAGCAAATTTTGTGGCATATTTACCTATTATCCAAATGACTGCCTTCCCAGACCAACAATCACGCATGTCTTTTATCTTTTTACAAGCTGATTAAGTTAACAAGCTTCATATGTGGCTCGGCAGCATGTCCGCGGCTGTGGTTTGCTCTGGGGGTCGGTTGGCGGGGTTGGGGATCAGGGTAGGGGGATTGTCATCCGTCTCAGGCTAATAGATTGAGACGACTAGAATGAGAGGCCCTGTTTTATGGCTAGCATTATTAGCGTTCAGCACTGCGCACGTTCATGTTTATAGCAGGAGGTCAGCTGGTGCCACTGTACATGTGTTTATAGCAAAAGGTCAGGATCTACTGAGCTCGTCTGGCCCGGGTCTGCAGTGACCATCTGGTCCGGTGGAAAGCTAAGAATACACAGAATACACATGCTGTGTTTATTTAGCCTGCTGTATTTTATTTCTGGGCTGGTGTGTGTGGTGAGTCTTCACTTTAATAATCATTTCTAGAAGGTGTGTGGCATCCCAGAGACTGGGACGTGAGCTGGTGGAAGGGAGAGGGACCACCTGGACCAGAGAATTATGGGAGTAGGTATTTTAACTTGAGGCTAGAGAAGGTTTCTCCTGTTATCTCTACGAAGGAAAGTTAGCCGAGCCCTTATTTTAGAGTAAAGTGTATTATACCAACTCATGTGCATCTCCGTGTTCGGTAAATAAATGAAACTCAGGACTGAACTCCACAGCTCTCACGTTCATGGCTAAAAGGTTTCCTCAGCCTGGATTTATTAAGGCTGTCTAATGTCAAAAACGTAACCAAAGCAGAGACTGAGGTGAAATCTAAGAAACTAATTCTAAAAAAGATCACTCCGAATTTTTTTCCCAGTATAACGACATCATAGTAATGTAAAAAAGTCAGGGGTGCGAGTGTGTATGGTACCTTGCTGCAGGCCCTGGATGGGGACTTGGCCAGGTTGTATTCCGACAAGACCTTGCCTCTGAAGGTTGAGAATGTGCTGCTGCTGCAGCTGCTGCATCTGGATCAGCTGCTGCTGGAAAGCCAGCTGTTTGCTCCCCAACTGCTGCTGCTGTAATGAGAAAGTAGAAGCATGTTAAACAATCACAGAGATGCAACAGAAAGAAAAAGAAGAAGAAGAAGAGCTGAGAAAGAGTGGCAGGATAAGATGGGAGGAACACGACAGACACTCATTTGCTTTTATAAGCCTTTGAATCTTGTGTTTAGATAAGATACATCCTGGAATAGAAAGATTTTCCCCTCCGGTCATCGCTGCGCTTGCTGAAGACTTGCGCGTTTCCTCGACCTGGCGGTGGAAGCCGGAGATCGTCTAGAGTCGTTGAAGATAACAGTGGATGCGACTGTAGAGTGACTATAGCATGTGGTCTGGCAACAAACACACAGACGAAGCCACAGACACTGCAGCATGTGTAGCAATCTGTAAGCATGTGAGCACTACGCAAATTAACACAGCAATAAACGATGACAAGCGACATCTGTGCGTGATGTTAAGCGCGCGCACCGAATTACGTGACATCAGATGTCTAATGTTTTACGATAAGGCATGATTCCACTCTTGCCACACATAAAAAAATCACTTTGTGTAACCCCAAAAAAAGGGGGGAGAGGAGGCCGAAAGTCGACTCTGTTTAAGAAGTACCAGATCTGATCAAATTATAAGCGTGCCTTAAGCTATAATGTAACACTCACGAAAAAGGAAGAGAAGAAGAGTTGGGGGGGGAAAGGAAGTCTAGAGCATTATCCCATTCGTTATCAGAGCTATGACATAAGGGCTGGGACGGCAGGAAGACAGCGCGGCTTCTTGGCTTCATCAAAAGCGAGGAGTCTGTTTATTTGAAGCATCTCTGATCTCTACAGCCAGAGCTAGAGCACTCATGCACACACTCACACACACAGAGTCAGGCTATCTCTGGCATAAAGACAGGACAAGTGTGAGAGCATTGACTTTGTTGGGACCAAATGTCTCTATAACGATATCAATATCAGACAGGTTTGACCATGTAATTATTTTTTTAAGTAATGTCCCTTACTTCAACGGAGGGTCCTCAAAAGGCCAGTCAGACAAACTGGTGTGCGTCCGTATGTAAGGGAGAAAGTTTGTGTGTGTCCAGGGGTAAGGGTGAGCGCCACAGACTACATGGCATGTGCTGATAATGTCAGGCAGCGTCGCCATGATAAATGTCCTCTTTCCTGAACAGCTTTCCCAACAAGACGCTTTTTGAAGTCTTCCCAATACGAAATGGACCTTATCACACGACAGATAACAAAGAACACTGAGTAGAGTAGAGCGGGATTTAAAAAAAAAAAAAACAGTGATAAATAAATAAATAAATAACAGCTGGTTCTCCGTTTCCAACGTAGGGAGTAATGAAAGAAAAAAGAAAAAAAAAAAAAAACAGACGAGTTGGGTCAAGTTTATCAGCCAGCGCTAAAATCAGCCAAAACACTACAGCGCTCATAGTCTGAGCCTTCGAAACAGATCTAAGGCTAATAGATTACAGATCGCGCATGGATCCTGTGCTATTTGCTACAGATCACAGTCAGGGTTTGCGCTATTAGCCTTAGATCCTGTTCGGACCAGAGTGCTATTAGGCACGGATCACATTCAGCGTGAGCACTATTAGTTTTAAATCACGTTTGCTATTGAGCACACATTGCGTTTGGGTTGTGTGTCATTAGCTACAGATCGTGTCTGGATTGTGGAGCTTTTTGGTCTGTTTCTGGCAGGTGGTCTACATTTTAAAAGCATATGGGATATATTGTTGGATATAAAAGTTTGCACACCCTTACTTTAGAACACAATAAAGCTAATATGAGCTACAGGACTAACCTTTCTGATATATATATATATATTTCACAGGCAAGAGAAAAAAGCAGAAGGTGATAAAACAGATGGAAAATATCTTCGAGCAGAAAGTTTATGAATGTTATTTTTCATTAAGCATTTTTTGTGGTTTTTGTGGCTTTAAGATCCAGTTTTTCATTATTTCATAATGTTGTTATACTTCTTAAAGTCGGACTAACACACCCAGCTAATGAGGTTGGGAGTCGAGAGTGAATCTAGTTTCACAGCAAACATACATATAACCATAGCTCAACTTAACTGTAAATTTTAAACGTACTGACTGTTGGTATACAGTCTGCCTATACACGTAATAGTTCAATACTCCCTGCTTCGGGCCCCTGTGATGGTCACTGCTCAGAGTGAGCGACGTAAACTTTGAGATTGTTGAGCAGTTGTTAATAGCGATAAAAATAAACAAAATCGCTAACTTGGACACACTTTCTATAATGTTTACATCTATGTAATTGATTTAGCTTGCAATCCATCATATTCAACATCATCATGATCATCAAAACAAAGAACAGAGCTCATTTAATGTTTGGAGGGTTTTTAATATGAGTATGAGAAATTTCGCCAACTGAACACAATTCACTCAATTAATCAGCACCATTTTAGTGGCTCCTGTTTAAAATAGTCATTATTAATATTTATCTCAAGTAAATATAACAGAGTAAAGATTAATGTAAATGACTGATGACTAAATTGTTTATCCTTTTCTATCCTTTTCTTCTTTAAGTAAAAGTATTGGCTTGTGGGCAAACTGGTCATCATTTGAATTGAGATTTTTCTCACACCTGTTTCACATATCCACTGTAAAGAGCAAAGTAAAGACAAAAGTAGACAAACACATGCATCTAAACAACTACAGAGAGAAAAAAAAAATCCCTATTACTGTATATCCCTTGACTCTTTTGTCCTTTTTTTATTTCACCCCTTACCCTGTCCATCCACCTCCCCCTTTCATTTCTCTCTGTCCATATCCGATGCTCTCTTTCTCTCCCTCTTCTCCTCCCTTCGTTCTTTTTCCTCTCCCTGGCTTGGTCTCCTGGGACACGGTTCAAGTTCTTTAACACATTGTGTCTGCGCACTGTTTACATTAGATGCACTCGAGTGGCCAAAGCTAGCGGAGGAGTGCGCCTGTCAGCTTGATTTATGAGCACATCAAGCAGAGTTTGGGCACGCCAGCTACGACTGACAGGCCCACTTCATTAGGCTGACTCCAGGCTGACTTTGTGGCCTAAGCGTCAAATACGCACACTCACACACACACACACACACACACACACACACACACACACACACACACATACAAATACATACACTCAGAGAGACAGTGAGAGAGTGAGAAATATAGGCACGAAAAAGTTTCAAATACCAGAATTGACAAACGTGAGTGGTAACTGTCTCACACCCGTTCTCTCTTGTGATCTCTCACCTCATGCACATGCTGCTACCCTGACAAGCAATTACAGCTTGCTACACTGAGACAGAGAGCAGACTTCAGGCCTCTATACACGTTTTAATGCATTTTTAAGTCTGGAGTTTTAAGTGGCCCTGTCAGAACTTTGACAGTCTTTTTTTCTTTTCTTTGATGCATCAGTAAAAAGCTGAAAGAAAGGCTTACAAGACTTATATGATTATAATCTACTATTTACACTCATGCATTGTGCATTGAAGATGAATATCTACAGTATGTGTGCTCCAGATAGACCGTCCTGCCAGGTACTGAACAGTGGTATGTTCACTGCTTGTCCAAAAATAGAACATTTAGTTTGACTGTCTTTAACTTTGCTTGCAGCACACAATGTGATGGTCAACTCCTGTGCGGAAATGATTCATCATGCTCCCAGAACGACTCTTTTACTATTTAAACATGATGAATCTGGGCATTATCCTCCTCGAATATCAGGGGAAAAATCCATTGATGTGATAACCCCGTCGTTCAGCAAATTCAGGTCATGAGCGGACTACATTTTATTGCCTAATAATGTTATTAGAATAATAATGTTGCTAACTCTACACATGAACAACGGAAGCAACTACAGATCATAACACTGCCTCCAGAAACTTGTACACTGAGAGAGATCATGCCCATGTGCTTATAATGAGCTCAGCTCTTTTTATGCTAAATAAACGTACCGCTTTTCTTAATGGCTGGGGCTTTACATTTACCCCTCTCCTCTTCCAGGGTTTAAAGGTTGTAAAAGACCTGTTGAACTGAGTTTAACAGCCCCAATCATTCATTAGCATTTGATAGCTAACATGGATAATCTGCTACCCTGTATTCCGGCTACTGTGTATGTGAGAAGGTCAAACGACCTGTATACTGGGTAAAGTTATAATAGAATATATAAACGACCCCATGAAATATGCTATGATGTAATGTAACATATTGTAATACTATACAATTAGCATAACATGAGTATACTCCTTATGCTTTTATTTAGTTTTTACAGAGGAGTCACAGGGACGGCTATTCAGGTACGTCACAGTTCTTTCAGCAGAAAAACAAAGTCTCATAGAAAGGGTTACAAGATGCTTGACTTCTTTCCGTGTCCAGCACCACCAGATTTATTTTATTTTTTTAAATAAATGCTGATATTTTACACCTTTACAGCTCATAACTAAATCATAGTAAATGTTCTTGTAAATCCACACAAGCTGCATTGCCAATTGTCTGAGATACTTTATTTCCAAGCTAATTTGAGCTAAATAGACCAGAATTCTAAAAGGATTCTCAGTTAGTTCTGAATCCCCACTACTAAGGGACTCTGGCTAGCTAACACAAGCTAACCTGACAGGATTCCTTTAAGGATTAAAAAAAAAAAAATGTTCAGGATCTTTATTGCTTTTGAATTCTTGCTAGCGGAAGGCTAACCTAAAATGATTTCTAAAGAAGAAGTTTGGAATGCTGACAAGATTACTGAGAAGAAGTTACCGTGTGAACAGCTACAGTAATCGTCAGTGCTAACACTAGCTAAATTGTTAAAAGTGGGACTAATTATCTAGTTTGAGTTCTGAGAAAACTTACCATCTTTTAAGTAAATCTTTTAGTATATTTTTAAAAAATACAGTTCTCTTAATTTTACATAAACTTACAAGCATGTTTATAAACCCTATTCCAAAGTCCAACTGTGATTAGCTACTCTGGCTAAATATACCCCAGGGCTTTCCATGGCACTCTAAAGACCAGCTTTAGGTTTTGAATATGCCTGGAAAGGAACGCGGCGCAGGAGCAGCTATCTTTTTCGCGCTTTCTCGCTTGAGCACCTCTTGTTTAGTCAAGCATGGGCACTCTTCTCCCTCGGGCACCCTCTGCACGCACACATAGACACACGCGCGCTGAAAATGAACTCCAACCCAGTCTGTACATTCGTCCACCCTACACACCCCATGTTTTCCTTTCTGCAGTGCTATAACCTACATCAGTTCATGCCGTGCTATGGATCTGACAACAGACAACTAAGTTGACATCGAGCTTGCCCGTGAGCCTGAGTGTACATGTTTCACTGCTACGTGTTTCTATCAGTCAGTGTGTGTTTGTGCTTAAATACCTTGTTGAGCATTTGCCACGCATATGCTCCATCAGTCATGAACTCTGGGCTGCATCTAACAGGCCCTAATCCCGTTTTACCATTACCTAAAGCACTTATTAAATGTTTTCCTTTTTTTTCCTTACCCTCTTACCTTCTAGCACACTTCTATAATGCATTATTTATATACACAGCTTACTAGCACAGAATGACATGTGCATGTTGTGGAAAAAGAGATCAGAACACACAAATGGAAAAATCCAATTATTTTCAGCTTTTAGAATTCCTTTTCTTCTCTATCACCTTAATGCAATTTTAAATTCAATTTTATTTGTATAGCGCTTTTAACAATTGTCACTGTCGCAAAGCAGCTTTACACAATCAAAAGAATTGAAATGTAACCTTAACCTCTTCAACTTCTCTCAGAACAAATACTATGAACTATGTCGTCTTTAAACAACCTCTAAAAGTCAGACAGGCTAAGCAGTTTTGCATCCGATTTGTGTCTCTGGTAGGTAACACACTATTCAAATGAAAAACAAAAAATGTTGTTAAACCTGGTCTTATTTACAGTTCCTGGTTCTTTCAATTGTTTAATGAAGTGCTTTTTAAAAATGTTGTGGTCATTTGTATAGATAAGCAGGTAATTAATGATCATAAATTGTTTGATTATTTTCTTCATAAAATGTTGCCTAATCAGTTAAAATGTTTACATATAAAATAAACATAATTAAAGTTTTATTGACACATAAAATAAAATATCTATTTTATTTTAAAATTAAATTAAACCAGATTCTATTAATTAACATCCCCAAAATTTTTATCATGTTTAGCATTTTACCTACAATAAAAATAATTGGAAAAAACTTATCTTAATATAACAAACTTTGTGTTTTTATTCTTTTTAATACTTTTTGTTTCCAATCCCACCTATTCCACAGTAAGCAAGAAAGAAAAAAGCAGGATGCACGTAAAAGTTAAATAAATAAAACACAAAGATCATTTTAGTCGCAGTCACATGATCACTATCTCATATTTATACTCCCCACCTGTGCAAACATACACACACACACACACACACACACAGACCTGCAGGAGGATCTCCAAACATGGGAAGTGGTTTGTGTGTGTATTTTTGGATTCATAATTGCATGGTTATAAAAGTCAAAGAGAAGGTGTGGGTCACCGAGACTGTTACCGAATAGAACTAAGCTGCATGTTTTTTTTTTTTCATGTGTTTGCGTGTTTAATTGAGAGAAAAGGTGATAAAATACAGACAGACAGTCGGGTGTTCAGATTTCATTTGCCTGTTGGATTAGTGTCGATCTCCGAATCCTTTGTTGTGTTATGGCTGGATCCTACGCTCACCTTCATTAACCAAAGCGGGCCTTCTCCTTTCACGCTGCCTCCACAGACAATTAAAGAGCTCTACAGCTTCGCCAGAGAGCCGTAATAAGGATTTTCCACTAGGCTTAGCGAGCGACGACTTGTAAATTAATACTTAACGAGTATTAGCAATAAGACCTTGCTGAGGTTTGGAGAACGGCTTAGCGTTTTTAAGGGGAAAAATAATAATACAAATCCATACTCCCTTGATGTCTTAACATGTGTTTAGATCGCAGATGAAGCTAAGCTGATGAGGAGAGCGTGAAATAAAGTCTCTCAAGACCACATGATGATGAATATATGAGCATCCCTACTTATTCAGAATTCTCAGTGGGTCGATGTTTAGTTATCTGAGATATTAAGATCCAAATGCTAAACAAGCACTTCGAGTGAGAGGGGCACTATGTAGTGGAACTGAGATAGGAGTAGTCTGGAGGGCTCACCTCTTTGGCCTGCTTCCCTGCTTGCTGCTGTTGGCTGAGAAGCTGGAGATGCAGCTGTTCCTGCTGTTTCTTATAGTACTCCTGCAACTACAGTGAGACAAGAGAGAAAAAACAGCATGTGAAGAAACTGGATAGTCTTTGGGTAACCAGACCATTATTTTTGAAATAAGAGCAGATCACACATGGGAATATAAACAGGTCTCTTTGTATCCATGGTACTGTACATTATCCCTATATATCATTCATGGTGTTTAGTAAGATTAAAATTACATTAAGTTACGTTTTGGTTAAAAATTACTGTAGTTGCACTATTAAGTCATTAGTAAAAAGAAGAACTGAAAACCGCAAATTATATTCCAAAATCACCAATCGACCTCTGTTTACCATAACCAGACTTGAGTCTTCCAGAAGCTGATCCTACCAAAACCTGACTCAACTCTTCCAAGAGCTACCTAAACCAAAACCTGATCGTATTCAACCAAACACTGTACTATTCATCTACAACCATTTATCTACGAAAAAAAAAAAAACCCAACCAAAGGCTGACTGTTTCCTACCAAAAGCTTAATCTTCTCCAAGATAAAGCTAACTCTTCTGTCAAAATCTGCTATTACTTAACCATAAAGTTAACTCAACAAAAATAAATAGGCGCTGAAAATTAGATATTTTACCACAACCAGACATGACTCTTTCAAACGTTGCTTCTACCAAAAGCCAACACTAAAAACTGACCATTCTTAACCAAAACCCTTCTTTACTCTACAAATTAATTACTCTAACAAAAGCTGTCTTCATTAATAGCTGACTATATTAACAGCCAAATCCCCCAGTAGCCGACTCCCCCAATACCCAACTCTATCAATAGTCAACTATAATAATAGCCAAACCCCCAGCAGCCGAATACCCCAGCTGACTCCCCCAGTAGCCAACTCGCCTACTAGCACCCCCTACTAGTCGACTCTACTTACAAGACACAAGACTCTACTCACAAGCCGAGTCCCCCAGTAGGTGACTTCCCAATAGCCAACCCCCTCAGATGCCAATTCTACTCTACAAACTATTTATCTACCTGAAACTGACTCTACCAAGGGCTGACTCAACTGTACCTACTGTAACTTTTCTCCACCAACCGCTAATGCTAGCAATGCTACTTCTGGCACTACGTCAGCAAAAAGCTAGCTTTACAAAAAGTTGACACTACCAAAAAGCTGACTTGACTCTACCAAAAGCTGACGCTACTTTACCCAAGGCTCTAGTCTTCCAAAGGTTGACTCTTCTTGTCAAAAAGCTGACATCAAAATTTCATTCTACTTAAGCCTGACTCTAAAGCTGACTCTACCACATTAATTTATTGCTATCATAAACCTACCACATTTGTTTAAATTATTCAGCTCATTTTAGACCTCCATTAGTTGGTTTTAAAGCTAATTTGCTACAGCTACTTTTCCACCTGTTTTCTGTTCAGCTTACTATACTGCCAGCTGTTGAACTAATTAACAGCTAATTATTACACTCAGTACTCAGTCACAATTTTAATTGTTTATGAAGAAAAATATCTTCTTTTCTTTCAGCTCTGAAAACTGATAATGTGTAAATTAACAGGTTAGTGGTGCAAAGTATAACTGGCTGGACGAAACTTTTCTCCTTGCAGTAAAATTTTTCCACCAGAGAGGTCGCCGGATCTACAAAGGTTTCTTAACATAACTTCGAATGGAAACAACAAACTCTTAACACTACAAAAGTGGCACATGAAACAGCGCATAACAAGAACACTTCTTAGAAAAGAGATAAGAAATCACAGCTTGGTAAATCTTAAAGTTTATCAAGGCTAACTGAAAGAACAAAACCTTTAAATAAAGTGCGGTTTATTTAAAAAAGGCCTTTTCTACACAATACAAGGCTGAAAGAGCCTAAAACTGTGAATAATAACAGTGGTGATCTTGAGTGAGAACAAATTCATACTACAGCACTCTTTATGTCATTCTGTAAAAAAAAGCACAATTAAAATCTACGTCACCTGCAAGAACCTTGGAGTGAAGATTGTCTGACGTACAGAGGAATATGTAATGCCGCAGTTTTGTTTTGCAAAGTGGTCACACAGGAAATAATAATCACAAAAAGCATGCCTTGCGTTTTAAAGGCTTGACTCTTGTAAAAATGTTCGCGTCCTAAAAAAAAAATTAAATAAAAAAATCCCCTCCCGCCAGGTTCAGTTTTTCAGTAAAAGTTCAGGCTCCTGGCGTTAAGAGGGAGCCTGTAAATTTTCCTGCGATGTGGCACACTTGACAACACAGAGACAGACCTTGTTATTTACGACCCACTCGGCTGTAGCACCTGTCTCATGAAACCATTATGGACGAGCCGCTTTTTAAGATGATCTGTGATGACTTGCTGTTTACGGTGTTTTAAATGAGAGGAATCGACTGCCAGGGGCTGAACTTGGATCAGTGGGTAGGTGAGCCTGAGAGACGGCAGGCTTTATTGGTGACCAAAGATGTGGAGTCGCGTGTGATTTAGGTTTAAGTCAGTATAAATAACAACTGTCAGCGACTCATACTAGTATATATGTCAGCAATAACATTATGACCACTGACTGGTCAACTGAACACTGATCAAGCATCCATGGGTCCAATGCACAGAGGCCCCACCCCGCAACCAACAGCACCCAAATGTTCCACTGTCAGAGTTCTGCTCCCAGACACCACATCACGCTACCAGACGCCCGGCTGAGCCACATTGTGTGGGACCCCAGTGGCACGAGGGAAACCCAAAACCTACACACGTATTTTAGAGCATAAATGAAGCGAGCGGTTTCTCAGAAACTAGGCAGTGTGTCTGGCCCTGGGCACTGGAGAAGGTTGGTTAATAAAGAACCCGAAACTGTGTTTACACGCCGGTTACTGATTTAAAGCTCAACTGAACGTGACTCAGTCTTTATACACAGGTAAACATTGTGTGTGTGTGTGTGTGTGTGTGAGTGTGAGTGAGTGTGTGTTATCACAGGGAAACACTTTGTAGCGACACACCTTGCCAACTCAGATTACAAGCTTTCAGGAGATGTGTGTGTGTTCGTGTGTGTGTGTACAGGAGATGTGTGTGTTTGGGGCATTATTGCGAAGATTGTGTTTCATTCTTTCGAACAATGGAAAGGAGATAGAGAGATTGTAAAAGACGTGTAGGAATGTGAAGGAAAACAGACACGTTTATCTATCGGTTATTCATTAATGATCCTACCGCATGTTTATTGTTTAACGCTACTTGTACTATTTTATTTTATTTTACATTCATTGTAGATTTTAATCAATATCAGAAGAAAAGAAAACTGCTAATACGCCAATACATCTGAAGTTCTAAAGTCGAATGCACCAGATAAACATGGATTAGTTTGTTGTGCTGTTGGATTAAATGACAAAATAAAAAATGTCCTTTGTTCATGTAATTTCTTTATTTTAAAAGGGGGCCAGAGATTTTTTGATGATGTTAATAAGACACAGATGTTGTAAGACATTTGCCAAGATAGATAGGAATGAGTATCACCAGGGATCATCTGATTATGATATATTCACAATACCTTAGTGCTGATCCAGTTTGTATTTCAATTATGTTAGTATCACGAATTTTTATTAATAACCTGTAATTCTAAAAAAAAAAAAATCACAAATATTTTGCACATATCACACAGGATGCCTGTCAAAGTGTAAATAGTTTAGAGCGCTCCATGTGTAGAATTATACAAGAACGGCAATATTTTATCTTAAATGAAATCAAGCAAAAATGTAACAAAAATATATTATTTTATTTGTAATATCAATTTTGGATTGTGGCAATACATGAATTGCCATGCAAAAGAATTGTGATATGTAATCAATTTTTCCCCCATCTCTAGAAATAAACACACTATGATATTATCATGATAAAAAAATGTTCAGGTCTGAACTGTCTTTAAACAAACTCTAGAAGCATTGTACTCTCCTCAATTCCCTTCTCTCATTAAGGCTGATGCTACAATCCTACTACTTTTCGTGCAATGTCTCAGTTAAGCTCTGTTTCAAGCAGTTTTGCAGGCTGTTGCGCCAGCCGGTCCGGCTCCCAGCAGCAGCCTTGTTCTACATCTCTGCAACCGCAGCAAATGTAGACCTGTTTGTTTTCATTTCAAATTATCATTATTATTATTATTATTACTGCTATTATGTTTTTTTTTTTTTGCCAGGAAGCTCTAATAATCTTTGCACATCCTGTGTAACACAGATATCCCAGACATGGGAAACGCCTGATCATGGTAGATGCTGACGGTGGCCATTTAGGGGACGCCAGAAACAAGAAAAGCTGAAAAGTTCAAATAAACAATAAGCTTCAGCTTTTTGTACATGCTACTGGCTGAACAATGATCCTATCCAGCAATTTATAAGAGATTTAATGGACGAGTCCGTAAAATGATATAAGGGTACTCGATCTTTTTTTTTTTTAAACTCACATCCATGTTTATCATCAGAATATCAATACAATTCTGTTGTGTGGGGATTGATACCAATACTTTTTGAAAATTGATTTGATTTATTTTGATTACATTTAGTTATATAGTTTCTTTATTTATATATTCTAAACTATGCACACATACAGTATATCAAGATATTTATCAAATCGTGATACTTACACGTCTTACTTATCGTGATAATATCGTATCACGTGATCCCTGATGATTCTCTAATCTCTAATGTTTAGAACATTTGGATGAAGATAATATTGCTATTGAATCCTACAAGATTGCTCTGATCAGAGAAACTCATTTTCGTCAAGGAGTAAACATAACATGTGGGAACTCCACTTTAGAAAGGTAATCTCAAGAGTGTTTACTTCTCGTGACTTTCTAACGGCTATCAACATACTAGAACTTAGAAGATTGAACACTTGGGCCAAAGCTTCAATGCAGTGAGAAGGTATTTCTTTCTCCCTTCAAAATTTTGTAAAAAACGCTGACCCTAATCTTGATTGCGGCCTAGATTCAAATTACACATGAGAAATATGCTATCTGTGTGTGTCTCACATCGTCAATCCTCAGGCCACCTTACGAACGAAGGAGGTAGCCAGCTGAAGCTTGCGGCTAAACCCTATTTAACGCGCTATAGCCGCGTCAGCTCCAATATGTCGCCGATCTCTCTGGACGGAGCTAAAATTTCTCCTCCATGCCTGGCTGGCATCGGCCGATTTCGACCACTCACCCGCTCATTACCCCCTTAATTCATGCCCGCGTGGAGCTCGGCGCTAGGGAGAATAATTAAAAGGATAATTAAGGGCTTTTTTAATGATTTGATTCAGTGGACCCCTTTCAAGTTAACCGCACGCCTTCCAACGCGTTCACCTTAGACTCCCATTATTGTGACCTTGGCTTTTTGTAATGGTGAGAAGACTGGGGGGAAAAAGAAAAAATATATATCAGCTGGGCTGTAATTAAGGGTTGGGGGGGCGGGGGGTGAGGTAACTCATGCATAAACACACTCAGACGCAGTTTCTCAGTAGGTTTAATCACATGTCTATGAACGTTCATAATAGAGGGAGAACAAAAATCTTGCATATGCTGGGGTGAGGACAGAAACACAGCTAAAACAGAGCGCATATACAGAATACTTTTGGTACTGACCTTAAACTTTTGAGCAAGGGACATTTTATGGCACTGTCACAGACCTTTCAGGGTATCATTCATTTATTCATTCATCTTCTATCGATTCAGTTATGTGTCGAATTCTTTTGTGTGGCAAAAATCTAATACTTTTTTTTTTTTATGTATATATGTTTGCATTTAAGTGGTAAAATGTTGCTATTTCTCTATAAAAACTTCTCAAACAATGGCTGGCAAAATTATTTAATAATGAATTATATTGACTTGGGATATCAGAGAACAGATTTGCAATACAAATTGAACCGGCACCTAGGTATCATAGTAATATCGTATCAGGAGGTCTGTGGTCATTTTACCCTTATACACAGCAACTTTTTTTTTTGTTTCTTATTATACATCTGAGCAGATGAGGGTTAAGGGCCAACCGGGACAACTTGATGGTTGTGGGATTTGAACTTGGGATTTTCCAAACTGTAGTCCAATGCCTTACGCACTGAGCTTCCCCATTTCTATCGGGTCACAGGGGGGCCTGGAGCCTATCCATCACAGGGCACACACAAAATTCGGGAACGCCAATTAACCTAATCTGCATGTTTTTAGACTGTGGGAGGAAACCGGAGGAAACCCACCAAGTACAGTGAGAACATGCAAACGCCACACACACACACAGACCCGAGACGAGAATCAAACCCTCGACCCTAGAGGCCATGGTGCTTACCACTACCACCATTTTAGTATGTCAATGAGAGAGGGAAAAACTATGAATGTTAAGTAAATTTTGATTTCCATACAAATATTTCAATCCTGCTTGATGAGTCAGACCTACAACAATTTCTTTTTGTCGTAAACAAATTGCATTACTTTTTACGATTAAAATAGACTTCTTTTTTTTCCACTAAAGGTTACTTTTCCCTGCGTCTTCTACACATGTAATTACCCTGGACCTACAGAAAATGAATGGAAAAGCTGATTGTTTAAAACAAGGTAGTTGTTCAAACACCCAAACAAATACTTTTATAACCTCAACATATGTTTAATTTGTCTCTTTTAGGACCAAAAAATATTTTACAGCCAAACAGATTCTGTTAGAACGCGTTTCTTTTTTTTTTTCTTTGACGTCTCGTTCGATGAAGTAAGATGAAGAGGAGAACTGGAGGATGACCTCATTTCTGTACGGGGTTAAAAGGCCAAGGGGCGGAGCTTGGGGTGAGCTTGCGGCGCTGCGTTAAATATTTGAGAGACGTGCTGAGAGGTGTTTGTTCTTTCACGTCTGCCTTCAAGGGCCACACCTTTGGACCCCGGGCAACAGTATGAGATAACAAGATGCCTAGGAGTCTGTAAACACGGTAAAAGAGAAAGAGAGAGAGAGAGAGAGAGAGAGAGAGACTCACACACAAGCTTTCCATAGCTGGCGGCACGCAGACGTGTAGAAGCAGGAGCCAAAGGAGGCGTACTCAAATCTTGTAAAACGCTAAAACTAAAAACGTTACACACGCAGCCATCAAAGCGGCTCTTTCGCGGGCACGTCTGTTAGGATGCGGTGATGTTTCAGCAGCTCTGTTCCGTCACGGCCCTCGATCGAGTTCTCCCGAAGGCCTATACACATGACCGCGCCTTAACATGGAGCGGCGCACGTACGCGCACGCACGTCCATAAAAGACCTGGAAACGGTTGCAGTCATAAAGAATGTCAGTTTGAGACTTCCTCTGCAAATTTTCGACTTGGCAGACGCGGCGAGGGAACTAATTTGTGCTGGAAGTCTGTGTGTGTGTGTGTGTGTGATTAAAACAGAGTAAAGCTGCCTAGTAGATTAAGACACTCAATTAAGAAGGGGAAGGAGGAGGTGTGCGGTAAAACAGTGAAGTAAGGTGGGATAAGGGATCTAGGCGTGTGTGTGTGTGTGTGTGTGTGTGTTGGAGTAAAGTGGGGTGATAAAGAGAATAAAAAGGGGCTTCGTGTTTCAAGATCTCATGGGGACTAAATGTACAAGGAAAGAGTAGACCGTTCTCTTTTTTAACAATAAATCCTCCAAAAATATGAAACACAACAAAACACAAGAAAATTTAAAAGCTGTGTGTGTGTGTGTGTGTGTGTGTGTGTGTGTGTGTGTGTGCAACTGTATGTGATTTTTGCGTGCAATCTTGTAAGAGTATGAAATGTACTTGATTATGTGTGTGTGTGTGTGCGCAATTACATAAGAATACATGCTTTTGAGCGCATTCTTGAAAAAGTATAAAATTTACTTGATGTGTGTGTGTGTGTGTGTGTGTGTGTGAGTACCTGTTGCAGCATGAGGGCCTGTTGCTGCTGTAGCAGCGCCTGCAGCTGCGGAGGTGAAAGAATCTGCTGCATCTGTTGAGGAGTGATCATCTGCGGGGTCATCATTGCCATGGACACGGGCACCTGACCAATCAGAGACAGGAACAGTTAATACGTGTGTGTGTGTGTGTGTGTGTGTGTGCACATTTTGGTCTAACTGTCCTTAATGTGCAGGGATGCTGAGTAACTTACGAATACTCTCTAACACTTCCCTCTTTGAGGATTCACAACAGCAGGACACGCTGCAGTAGGAAAATAATCAGCGACTGAGGACTCCGAGTTCATTTTAAACTCAAAGGAAAATAGAAAAACTAAACTCTCTCTCTCTCTGACACTGGTGGAGACTCCTTCTGAAAACTTGCTAAACGGCAAAAGTTTATTCATGACACAAACGCAAAATCATTTCAAGGCCGCAAACTGTGTGTGAACATAACACACCATGATGTCACTACACACTCAACCTACAACACAAAACCTTTTTACGAGCAGCTTGTTTTTCTTTCTTTCTTTCCTGTATTTCATCACAGCTGTTTATTATGAACAATATAACCGACACACACACACACAGTCACGGAAAAAAACAACACACTGGGGCCGTCAAGCTGTATCGTTATAGAGCTGTCAGTTTAAAAAAAAAATAATAATAAAAAAAAAAAAGGGAAAAGAAAAATCACTGAACACGATGAGCAAATATTGTTTCAGCTAGGAATTCTTATCTGAACCAAACAACCTCGACTCACACATATACACACACACACACACACAAGCACACATGTTGTTATTATGAGCTGCTACTATCAGAATCGAGCCTTTGTCAAAAATAACAAACAACTCGATAAGATTACGATCAGGAAACAAGCTAGCAAAAGTCTGGAAAAGAGAGCGCAATTTGGGCAATGACAGTGAGGCGTTAAAACGAGCGCAGCGATTATTATCTTACTCCAAATATGCAGTGAGTGTGAGAGAGAGAGAAAAGAGAGAGCGTGTGTGTGTGTGAGAGAGAGAAATTTTGAGAATGGGCTGGAATTAAAGGAGAGGGGAAAAAATAGAAAAGAGAAGCACCCGTGAAGCACGTCTGTGGTATGCTTCCTCGAATTCTAGCGTCATTGTGTGAGCACGCAGGCACACACACACACACACAAACGTCGCAGCTTAGCCGCTCCACGGGGTCCCATTTATTTTCCTATTTACTGCTCAAGGGCCATAACTGATTATCTCACTGCAACTGCTCAATAAAAATAAAGCTATTTACAGGCGACGGCTGCTTGAAGCCCGAAATATGAGAACAAATTACAATCCGCATAATGTATACATTTATCTAAACGGCGTACGCAACAGGGGGAAAAAAAGAAAAAGAGAGAGAGGAAAAAAAAAAAACAGAGGAAGGCTGCAAATTTGATCTGGAGTCATTTGTTTTTGAGGCAGGGCTTGAGCGTGCGGTTGATTTATTCAAAGGCCGAGAGAGAGAGAGAGAGAGAGAGAGCGAGAGAGAGAGCTGTCAGTGGCAAATTAAATCTGTAAAGGTCTGATTTGACTTTGTAAACAAGACGGGCGGTAAATATGAACACACTTGTTCCCTCTCCCCTCCTCCTCGCCTCCGCGCCCCGTCTCCCTCCCTTCCTCTATCCAAGAGAAGAGGATAAAGGCTCCCTCGCATGTGGTTATCAGTATGGAGAGAGTGCGCGCGGCGAGCCTTGTCCAATCTTTTATTGTAAACCCGGCATATCGTGATCAAACGAGTCATCCATAACCTAACACACTCAATCATGAAATCCCTCCAGTGAAGGGGAAAAGGGGAGACAAGACCACATTATGCACTCCTTTAGCTCGTAGCATGCGAGTGTGGGTGTGTGTGTGAGTGTGTGGGGGTGGGGCGGGGGGGCGCTTCAAGTGGAGCCGCTCTATCACGCTCGTGGCGGTGGCAACTCCAGGCAAGTCCAGGCTCACCGCGCTGAAATGATATCATATCTCTGATGGCGATGTCTGGCTGCTATTAAACGGAGGTTAAATATGATAAATGTGTTTGGTGCCAGGCGGATTCGATAGAGAGTCGCCAGGAGGAGGTTTGGCAGCCTTTTGCTAAGTGACTTCAAGCAAAGGGGTTCAAGTGCCTTCTTCCAATTTGATACAAGGAAGGTATCGAGAGGGGTGTGAGGTATGTGTTTGTGGATGCGTGTGTCTAATACTAAAAAATTCCATGTTTTTTGTTGTTGTTTTTTTTCATCACTAGACCGCGCAGAAACAGGAACTCTGGGCATCGCTTCGAGAATAAAAAAAAAAGGATAAATATCGTGATTGTTATGATGATTGTTTTTTCCATGTTGTTTGACTACACACGCTGTAGTGTGTTTTTAAGTAGGCACAACATATCCACAACGTATTAAAGTAAATAGAAATAACAAATATATATCGATTAGGTCGATGTTATTTCCGATGAACTTCCCTGACCTATTTTTTGTAGCCATTTTCTTCAAAACAATTTTAAAATCATTTAACAGTGCGCAGGGGTAAAAATGTGGAGCCACTGGTACGTGACTGTGACCTGGACAGGACGTTTGTTAATTTTCCGTCCTGCGTACCCAGTTCCTGTCCCAGGAAGCTCAGGGCACATTGCGGGAAACGCCCTGATCAGGGTGCCAGCCTATCACCGGGCACACACACTCACACACTGACTCATACTACAGGCAATTTGGACATACCAATCCGCCTACACTGCATGTCTTTGAACTGTGGGAGGAAACCAAATGACCTGAAGAAAACCCCCAACCCTGGAGGTGTGAGGCGATTGTGTGTTAACCAGTAATCCACACACATTACAACGGCTGTATATATTCAGTACATCCCCTTTTGCCTAATCACACTGTAGGTCAACACAGTGCAGTTGATTGTATTGTGCTATACAGTAAGTCCCCGACTTACAAACGAGTTTCCTAGTGGGAACACGTTTGTAAGTCAGATTCGTTCATAAGTCCGACAAAATGGCTCTTACATCCCTATCTTACCCACGCAGGTTTCATGCACTGGCCGTTAGTTAAGTTTTTACAGTTTTGGTTTGACTATTACGTTTCCAATCTTTCCGCACAGAAAATTTAACATGTCTATTTTTCTTATCGCGAGTCAAGCCACGTAGGAAGGATACTGTAAGTGTGTTATATACCTCTGAAACAAATATACAATGTAAAGCATAAAAAACACACAGGTTTGGTGTTTTGATTCCGCATTATATTCTCCGCCCACAACTCGTCGAATCATCTTAAATGTCAGAATACACAACATGCCATTTTTAGACAAGCTCTATGGTGATGTTTTCATAGATTATAAACAGATGTGGTACAGATGCTACACCTAAGCATGTGTTCTACCTCATTACTTTATATGGATATTATAATGTGGCACTATCACCATGTTATAGTTATGCAATCTCACCAAGCGCATTATGGATACGGTACTTTGGTAAGATTCTCTTATCCATCTTTGTTTTATGAAACTCCACACCTGGAGTCGAGTTCGCAGACCGTCTGTAACATGGACTATTAACCCGAATAAACACCGGAGCGTTGAGAATAAAAACAGGGTAGTACAGAGAACAAAAAACATTAGGACAAGGCCCAGGAAGAGTCTGTGGAAGCTGGTCGATGGAGACAAATATACCGTATGCGTGAATGTTTGTGTGCGAGTGTAAAAAGCACGGGATGCTGTTCAGGTAAAGGGAGGGAGGTAAGGGAGCTCGAGCGTCGCAGACGCTTGGCATCGTGCCAACGCGCCGCTTGTCACCGCGACCTGGATTGCAAAACACCACCCTGTAATTAATCCCTCATCGGTGTCCCATTCTGCGCCGTGCATTTTATTTGATACACACGTTCATTGACGTTTTCCAGTTGTGGGGCACAATAATTACTGGAGTTATAACACCTTCCATCGCAGCGCGCCTGAATGCCGAGTTGTTAAGGTTTGACGCCGTTAATTGCCCCTATAATCTAATCCCACAAAAGCGAGCCCATTACGCCGGCATGTGCAATTCGACACTGCTGTGTTTTTTTTTTTTTTTTTTGCATGCGAAAAGCGTCGCCATTAGCCTGCTTGACGGCCGCCCGACAAAAAGGCCCGCGCACAATGCCGAATTATATTTTCGTTCGGCTTTGTCTCTCGACGCAAATGATTTCTCTTCCCCCCTTCCCCCGCCCTTTCATTCGCGAGCTGAATAGGCTTCGTAATAGAGGAGACTAAAAAAAAAAAAACCCTCCAACCATTTCAAGTCAGGCATTTATTAAATGAATTAAATTTTTTCGCCCTCTCTTTCTTTTTCTTCCATTTTTTTTTGCACTGAATGCCTTTTTTTTTTGAGCAGGAGAGATGGGCGCTAGATTAGCGAAGACCTAGGTGCGAATCATCACAGTCGAATTCTCCCTTTGCTTCAGTTTCACACCAGAGACAAAGACAGTTGTTAGGAGAAAGAACAGCTTCAGGGGTGCTCTGTGTATGAGTGTGTGTTTATGTGTGTGAGTGTGTTAGCATTGCATTTCTACTCCCCAGGGCTGGCATTAGCCACCGGAAGACAACCTGTCTCTCCTGGCTGTGCGTATGCGCCTCCATGTGTGTTCGGCTCCAACAGGTTGGTGGGAAAGTAAATAAGTGCGGCGACTGCCTTCCAGACAGGAGCGTGTTGTGTGTATGTGTGCAAAGTAGCGTGAAATCTGCAGCCATCGGCGCTGAGCGGCGGGGGTCACGCACTTTTTATCGCTGCTGTTTTTATGTCCACCTTTAGACCGAGTACAACAGATGGCTTTGATCTGGTGGAGGGTTAGGACTTACACACATGCTGCTACATCAAGGCATACACACACACATACATACACTGACAAGGTGCTGGTGCTGGAGAAGAACCAGGCAGTGATTAGATTAGTATGAGAGCCAGATCATCACGTCATCAGATTTAGGGTTTCCTTATACACCGTGCAACTGAGAAGGATTTTTACGATAATATCTTTTATTGGGAAAATTAACAGTAAAATAGTGGATTTTTTTACTTTTACGCAATATTTTTTTTTTTTTATAATAACCTTTAAAACCCTAACTTCCGGCCTTATTTCAACTGATGTAATAGTTGAAACAATACGAGACCGGGTGTAGGTCCTAGACACAACATGGGAGCAAATGTGTGGTGGAAAGTTAAAATTTGTGAGATTATGCATCAGGAATCAAAAAGAAGCTTTGTGTAAAACTATAGTAAAGCCCATGAAAGGAAATTTAGTGGTGTATAAATTTCAACTGAGTATTTTTTTGTGCGTGTGCGTGTGTGTGTGTGTGTGTGTGTGTGTGTGTGCGCGTGCGTGTTTGATGGCTACCACCCCCTCGAGCCATCTCTATGAGCATCTCAAATTGTCTCTTAATGAGGCTGCGTCTGTGGCACCTCTGCAGCTTCCCAGTGCCATTAAGATTCACCAGGCCTGTCCGCGCACGGCACACTACAGAGGTCAACTCCAATCCAGAGAGAGAGAGAGAGAGAGAGAGAGAGTGAGGGAGAGAGAAAGAGATGGTGGGAGGAGAAGCGCAGCAGCAGGGGAGACGGGCATTTTGCAGAGAGCGAGGAACAGTAATTAGAGGAGCTGTTTGAAGAGCAAGTTTAACTGATTAACAAAGGGAAGAGAGGGGAAACGAGGGAGCGAGAGAAAGAAAGAAAGAGAGAGGAAAGAAAAAAGCGAGGAAGAAGAGCGATGCGTCCCGGAGGGTCATAAAGTAAGAAGTGGAGACCGAGTGCGCATTTCAATGAGTTCTAATCTCGTCCTCTCTCTCGCTCTTTTTTTTTTCCATGTCCTTGATGAATTACGGTTTCTCGTACAGATCCGATTTACTCGTATTAATCAAGACGTTCGGAGAACAACGTCCGGCTCATCCTAGTCAAACCAACCCCCCGCCCCAATCCAAGCTGGACGCTATGTCCAGATCCTGCCATGGCCTGCTTCTATATAGAGGTCAAACTCAGAACAAGAGAATTTCCTGACAAGTACAATTTAAATATATCACTCCTTGGCACAATGGGCCGTCCGAGTGCCAAGAGGCTCATTTTCATTAAGCTGAAATCGCCGGCTCTTAAAAGAACTCTGAACGGCGTCCCTACTGCGCTGCTCGACTCTATTATATTCCATTACTGCAAATGTATGCAGCTTCATAATACCCGCTCACAAATTATAATCCACGCCGCTGTCATGATGACGCCGCTCAAAATTATCAAGGATTCGGCTATTAGAATTCGTACTAGCGTTTTATATATATATATATATATATATATATATATATATATATATATATATATATAAACGAATATTAAAGCAGAGCTAAGACTCCTGCTGGTAACTCGTTTCAGAAACCTGGACTCTAGAATTTCTGCATTTTGTCCCAAAGATTTGAAGTTTGAAATTAATCTACTTTATTATGTCACATGGAAAGTTTCTAACAGCCAATTTATTTCCAAACTCAAAAAAAGAAGTCAGAAATCAGCTTCAGAATTACTACCACCATGGGGGGGGGGAATATATATATATATATAGTATATATATATGTTTTTTAAATGGCAAACAAAAAAATACGACAGAAATCTAACCTTTGATTGAAAGAATAAAAAAATAAGTTAAAAAAAGGCAGCTACAGGAATCGTATGAATAGAATGCGATACTGAAAAGTGTTGCTATTTATACGCTAACCTTTTTTCAGCTCAATCAAGGAGTTCAGGAACTTTTCAGCGCTCGTCCATGACTTCCCATTTTACTTTAGAAATGTGAGGTGACAGAAGCAAAATTCCCCCAGGCATTCATCAACGTAGGGAGGATTAATGAATGCGCATTAAATGATAAAAACCTTCAACACTCATTATAAAAAAAATAAATAAAAAAAAATGTGTGAATATTCCCGTATCTGCTGTCAGTGCAATAATTAGGACGTTAGAAACAATCTGTGCATTAATAAATCTCCCTGGAAGTGAACATAGGGGTATTTTGTCACCACACACATGCAGAGTGATGAGAGTGGGTACCGGGATTTAAAAACAAAACAAAACAAAACCCATATGTAGAAGATAGTGTCACCACGTATGTAAATCTGGAAAGTGACACCATTTAAATGTAAAAGAAAAAAAGCTTGAGTAAAGATGTTTATCTAACCACGAACATAAACGCCTGGAGTTCAACAGACGCCACTAGAACTTAGGATGTATGGTAAAGGATCGGGGGAGCTCAAGTAGGGTCAGGGAGAAAACTTTAGGCACCCAAATCCCAATATCAAGAAATAGGTGTCAAGTCGTATCAGGATTTTTGATTGTGCAAAAAAATCAGAAAACAGTTATGAGAGTAAAAAGCATCTTTATTGCTATACTATATAATCGTCTGCTACACTAATGCATTTATCCCAGTGTTTTAATTGGGCTTGGATACCACCAAAGTAGAAAGTTTTCTGCCTGCCTCATGTATGAAACTCTGGCCTCCCAGGAACTCCTTAAATGTCCCAAACATGCAAAAATGTGTTTGAGTGAGGCCATGAATGTACTGTATGGGGGATGCAGCAATAACTCCCGGTCGAGCTCCTGTAATGTGGAAGGGATGTTTGTGAATGACTGTAAGTACAGCTCCCACAGACAAATGCGTCTCTTGTGCAAGTTGGCGCAAAAAAGGCCCAGGCGTTCCACTCTCTGAATGTTCACGGGAAGTGTCTCTGAACCACTTCGGTCAGGATCAGCACTCACAGTCGTATGGCTTTTGCAATCTTTACAGCGCCTGTGAATCAATTAATTTTACCCCTTTAGTCACGACAAAGTTTGTCGCAAGTCCCGTTTTGACTTGAACACCCCTCGTATATTTTGTGAAGATTTTTTTTTCTTTTAAATAAAAAAGACCTCTCATAATTCCAGCATGAGATTAAGATAATTAACGACAGCGACCTTCATTAACCATCTTCACCGAGGGTGCCAATAATTCCGGCGATGGCATCGAACAAAGACAATGGCACATTTTTTTCCCCCCACTTAAGAAGGAAAAAGTCGTAAGGAGAATGACGGCGTAGGGACACGAACGAGGAGAGTCCTTCTCTTCAGAAAAGGTCAGCCAGGCGGTAATGAGCGGTACACTAAATTATGGTATTTAAATAAATGGATGATGAATACATCTCCATCCTCTAGAGCTTTCGCTGCCATTCCACATTACGGGGTAATTATCACACGTAGGGCTGCAGCACATACACATACACACACACGCTTAGAAAAAAAAAAGAGAGAAAGAGGGAGGGAAGGAGAAAGAGGAGAGAAAAAGCCCGCAGCAAGCGTGCATAAAAACATGCGGCGAAACTTTGAACAGACGTGGCGAATCAGCTCCATAAAGCCGTAATTGGGACTGGCTGAGTTCTTGAAAGGTTTTTTATTGCCGGAGAGGAATAATATGCTCGTCCATATAAAGAGGGGGAAAATCTGATAAATGGTGCTTAAAGTTGGTGAATTTAGAGAAGGGCCATGAAGGTCTAGTGCTTTAAAGACTGCGAAGGAGTTGCGACTAGACGGCTAGTGTGAATTATGATGGAATCAGGTTTGAGGAGTACACACCAACTCACGCAGACTGCATGGAGGTCTCTTCTCCCCCTCAAACACACACACACACACACACACACATTATACGCACAAGCAGGCTGTTCCAGACAGGGCGGACACAAACTGTCAGATATTGGTGAGAAAATAAATACAACTGTCCCTCTGTGGCATGCTCCATAGCAGGAGGACAAATTTATCGTCAGAGTAATTCTCCCTGATTCACGCTGCTTTAACAAGCCCCCGAGCCTAGCTGATGCTAGTGTGTAATTGTGTGCTTGTGTGCGTGTGTAGGTGGGTGTGTGTTTCTTGTCTGTGATGTTACCCTGGCACTAAATGGAGAGTGATAGAGGAGAAAGGAACATATAATCAAAATATAAACAGCACACTCCATCTAAATGACCTGTCTTGAAGCTCACCGGCGGAGCTCAGGGACCTCCGGGGGGGAAGAGGATAATTGAAAAAATGACAAGGAAATGGCTGGAGAAGGAGTCTCTCTCTCTCTCTCTCTCTCTCTCACACACACACACACACCTCAGTGCGGTACACTGGGAACAACATCCCAGTGCTGTTTATCCCTGTCAGAAAGAATTACCCAGCTCACTGAGGGAGGACTGGTCTGTGCTGTACAAACACACACACACACACACCATTTTTTTCCACCAAGTCTCTCCCTCCTTCCTGGTATTTCCCTCTTTCTCCTGTGCTGATAGGCATTACGATCTGTTTATTCACGCTAACCCTCATCAGCCTCCTCTCGCTGGGCTCCGGCCGCTAAACAAGCCGTCGCATCTTGTTTGTACAATCTGCTGTTACAACCCTGTGCAGGGGAATACCGAACGTGTTAGATGTAAAAAATAATAAAAAAAAAAAAAGAAGAAGAAGAAAAAGAAAAAAAAGCTAAGGGCTTAAGAAGGATAGGATGGGCTGGGGGGGGGGGAGAGTGTGTGTGTGTGTGTGTGTGTCTAAAGATGAGCATGTAGGGGAGAAAGGGTGAAGAGGTGCTAACTGTAAGCTTTAACTCTTTATGTTGTAGTTAGCACACAGTGGCCTGAAGCCATTTAAAAACCCTTGTTTTCAGTCTGCCAATAACTACAAACATCAGATAAAAATGCTAGTCTCATAGTACCATCCTATTTTTCTCTTGTTCTTTATTAGATTTGTCAAAGTTTTGTTTAGGTTATATAGTTGTGATTGTAGAGGTATAAAATGCTTTTCCTAATAAAAATTATAAAACCAAGGAATTCTAGTCTCATAAAAAAGTGTTGTTGCTAATGTTAAATCATTCCAAGTCATTAGTTTTAATGTTTTTATGGTAAAAGTGAAAAACAATTTTTAGAACAGCGGACATAAAGTCATATTCTTAAAAAATATGCCACAATTATATACACACAGACATTTAACTTATAAAATAAGAGTGGAATGGAATACTTTGGAATTTGACAAAATAAATTTTATTAATTTCATTCTTAAGAGAAAAAAAAAGTTTCATGCTAACCCTTTTATGCTTTATACCATCCAGTAAATTGCTTTTTAACTTAAACCTTCCCTGTATATACAGTGCACGCACTTCCAGTCAAAAGTTTGGACACACCTTCTATCCTGATATTTATTTCTTTAGTTCTACATTGTAAAAGAATCCTCGTGGCATCCAAAATAGGCAACAAACTATTAATATTGAGATGTGTCCGCTACTTATGCTTTGTAAAGTCTTTATAACGGCTCTAATCTGAGGTGCTGGTTGTTAATTGGTGATTTATGAGGCTGGTTACTCTAAATGAACATCTCCTCTGCAGCAGAGGTACGTTTTGCTTTGCTTCTTCATTAGAGCCAGTATATTTGGTACTGTATATTTTTAATCTTTGCTTACAAACTCACTCCTACATGTATGAGCGATTCAAAATACCAATTATGGAAAGCCAAAATACCACCATTGTTCCTTTGGAAGAAAAAAAAATAGCCTCTCCTTAATCCTGAAAGAAAAGGTCAGAAGGTCACATTGCTCAGGTGGAACCGATGAGGAAGGCCGAGCAGGTCAGCGAGAAGAGGAGGGGGGGCTTTTTTAAAGCATCTCGGCGCTACCTTCAAACAGGCTGGAGATATTAGCCCGCATGTGGAGACTGAAGGGGCTATATTGAGTGGGACGCTCCGCTGTCATGTTAATAACGGCCGTGATGAAAGGCTCCAGGCGCCAGGACCAGGTGGATCCATAAATACAAGCTCCCGAGCAAAAGAGTCATGAAGCGTGACGTCCCTCTCCGTTTCAGGGGTTAATTTGTCCCGAAATAATCCGGCAACCACTATTCCTTCTATCCTGCGGTCTTTCTGCATTTCTGTGGGGTCTTTCTGCGTGTCGAGCTACACAAAGTAATGAGAGACAGACACTGGAGGGATCCACGACTGGGAGAAAAAGGGGAGAGGAATGCAACCGTTCTGAAGTGTCCAGGGAGCACTTTTGTGACAGCGTTCGGACAAATGTAAAAGCAGCGCTTGTGCGAATGCCCTGAGCAGAGCAAGTTCAAGTGGAAAATCCACCCCCTCCCATCCTTTTCCACCTCCTCCTCAAACTCTTCCCCCCCTCCCTCTTCCATTAGTCTCTTGCTCATCACACACACACACACACACACACACACACTCTTGTGCCTCTATCTAACGCCCCACTGCCCCAGAATAAAAATGACAAAAAATTTCCAGTAGAACACAAGAGAAGCGGCTGACGCTGGCGGGGGAGAAGCATAAAAGCCCCATTATTGACTGGCCTTCATTGCACATTTCACTCATGTTTCAGCTTAAAAAAATGGACTTTCACACTCGGCTGCGCCAGAACCCAAACTCCGAAACGGGCACTGCTGCCCTGCACTGTTCTCCCTTCATGGCTTCTGTCGTTCGTCAACCTCCCCACTTATTTTTCTCATTCCGTCAGTCTTTTTTTTTTTTAAACCCTTCTCTCTTCTTCAGTGAAAGAAAAAAATAAGGAGAAAAGTTCCAAGTAAGCACTTCCACTTAATGGACAAAAAAAAAAAAGACGTTCGTTTCAGGAACCAAAAGTTCAAGAGAAATGGAACAGTTTTTCTTGATAGCCATGTCTAGGTTATAAACACCATTGAAGGACACTTGGAGCAAAGTGGACATCTCCAGAATAAAACTTTTCCAAAAAAGTGTTCGGATCACTATCAAAAAAAAAAAAAAGAAAAAAGAAAAACAAAGGTACAAGATACTCAGCAAGGTTAAAGTACTTGTCAAAGTTCGTATTAGCAATGCTATAAAAAAAAGAAAACACAGCAGGCTTGGCCCGGCAGTGAAGAAGTGAACTTGCAAAGTGAAAAGAGAAAGAAAAGAGGGATGCAGAAGACGAGAGAGGCGTGCCAGCTGGAGACACACACACACACATCTCTCCATCAGCTCATTTAAATGTGGCACTCTGTGTGCACAATGGTGCGATGGCAGCGCAGCCCCTCTGTTAACACGCGCAAGAAGGAAACTAATTAGCATGTCTCTAATGAGTCTTTTCATTTTTTTAATTAAATAAGGGCCTCAATAATACATGAAAAGAGGACTTTTTTCCCCTCTTTTCAATTACCAACTGATACGTGGCTACAGCCACGTGTGTTTTGTATATGTCTATCTGTGTGTGTGTATGAGTTTTTTCTCATACACGCACAAACACACACACACACACACACACACACTCACTTCTTCTGCTATGACAACACATACTGAAACATACAATAATTAGATTTTTAGTTCATATTTGACACACTAATGCTATATTCTGTAACATCATGCTACGTGTGCCAGGACAACTAATAATTAAGGACAAAGCTGTTCAGAAAATTCGCAAAAAAAAAAAGTTTGTATGGAATGTTCAGACAGAAAGATGGTTGATGGAAGGATGGAAAAAATAAATCAAACTTTTCAGTCATCATTCGTATGCATCACTGAAACAGCTTCATAAGGAGTTAACCAATTTCTGATTTGTTGCTTGGTCAAGTATGCTATTTTCCTTTTAAACTTGCTTAAATGACAGGATTTTATTTACTTAAACATCCAGGCTGCCCAAAAGGACCAAACACCCTGCAGCAAACATGGTGGCTAATGTAAATGGACTCTCTCCCTCTCCCTCTCTTTCTCTCTCTGACACACACTCACACACACATGGATTTGTTTAAAAAGATGTTAAACCCAGCAAGAAGTAAGCATCAACAGAAAAATGACTGTGTAATACTGAAAAATTCACTAAGTGTAGCTAATATATTGCTAGCCAGCTAATATAAGATCCAGAGCTAGCTAAGTTAATGAGCTTGTGGTTAGCATGTGTTACTGTAGCTGCACTGCTAACAAACGGCTTGTCTTTCTGATATTACATCTCAAATGTCTCTCTAATGTCAAAGAAACTGTTAAGGATGCAAATTTTACACAAACACACACACATAAACATTTTTTTTTTACACCAAACAAGCTGCATAGGAAAGTCAGCTGTGGTAATTTTAGCCGTGTAGCTGTTTTAGCTACCTCGACTAACTTTGCCACGTTGTTTTTGTTTGGTTTTTAGTATTTTCTTATAGCTAATATAGCATGTGCTGTCAGAATGGTATAATTTGTCGAAGTTGTGTCTACTATAAAGATATTTTTGTACACAGTGCTAACAATTTGGAAACTGATAATCTAGCAAAGTGACTAGAAAGGGTTTAAGCTTCAACATTTTCAACATGGTCATTAGCTGGGGTCAACAATTTGTATTTAGTACATGATATATATTTATATGTATTACTTTCTTAATTAAAACATCAAGTTTACTTCATATCAGTTTGATTTATTTTTTGGCAGCTAAAAAAAGAACATGCTTTTAAACAGGCTTAAAAAGAAGCGCTTAGCATCATGACACTTATAAGCAATAAAACATAACCTGAAGTTTTTTATACCTGCATGCTGTTATGCAACATAAACAGTCTTAGTATTTTAGGGCATCGTAATGATTTGTAATTTTAACACAGCAGGCTAGTTTGGGAAAGCAGACAAGACGAGAGACTAGACTTGTCAGTGCAATTGGGACTTGCCTTGCAGGCAGCAAGGAATTCCAAATTACAAACTGCTCCTTTAGGTTAATAAGCACCGCATTTACTCGTGAGCTATAAAGTCAATGAGATAATGACGCCGTTTAAAAGTAAGACAGTAATCTTCAATACTGTATCTTCAATTAAATATATATAAAAAAAAGATTTGAATGAGTATAACAGGAAGAGGGAGACATAATAAGAGAAACGATCTATACTGTATGCACATTCCTGTTGTGTGTTGTTAAGGCGAGCCTTGCCAGTACAACATAATCAGTCGCTGCGTTTTAATGCGCACAGCTTTGAAACGAATGAATCTAATGAGGGATTAATCATTAACAAGCCACCAGCGCTGACTACACATCTATCTTGCTGACATATGTGAACTCTTTGTGCTTATGCACACATACGCCGGAGCGACCGTGACAGAGAGGTCTTGTAAAACTGTCTCGTTATTTGATTTGATTTTTTTTTTTCCTTTCACCCCTTCTTTACTTTGCCTTAACTCGACATGCCTGCTGTAGCAAACTCCAGCCCGGAGTTCAATCTAATTAGTGTGGTTTGTTAATTAAATGAGCACGCCACTAACGAGGTAACCTGCTGTTCCTTGATAATGTTAATTACCCTGAAGGGAAAACCTCTCAACACGACCATTTAAACTGTCAGTCCACATTCCCTGCAGGATTATTGATGATTCGAAAAACTGAAGGCTGCATTACTTTGCTCTCTGGCTTGCTCTCACCGCCTGTTCCTTTGTCACGTTGTTGACCAATTCTCTCGCCCACCCCCCACACTTTTACAGTACCTACCCCTGGTTTAAACATGGCAAGACTCTTGCTGTCACGTTCAGTTTTACCACAAAGACAAATTAATGCGGTTTACGTTAGTGCCGTTTTACGGTTTATGTTATGCCTGCGGCTTTACAGTTATCTCTACTGGCTAAACTTAAAATATTGCCATATATGTGTAACACACACTCACCCTAAGCGTATGCTTAAACTCTTTTACGAACAAACAGACGCTAAAGGTGTTAAACCTGGCCTACATAAATCGTCTTTCTTACGGCGACTAACATTATATTCCATTTAACGTACACAACTCCATGCCAGCAAGCTAACAGAGAGACACTTGACACTTCTAGGAGAGGTTTAAGAGCGGTGAGGAATTCGACGAGGGTTATAGGAGACGAGTAAGAAATTCAAGCAAGCGATGCAATGCTGCT
This sequence comes from Clarias gariepinus, assembly GCF_024256425.1. Lineage (NCBI taxonomy): Eukaryota > Metazoa > Chordata > Actinopteri > Siluriformes > Clariidae > Clarias > Clarias gariepinus. The sequence continues at coordinate 17,770,523 of NC_071122.1, forward strand.
CCATGCCTCGGTCGTGGGCGCCCGGTATCACAGCTACTGAACTACTCTGTCCCACTTAAAACACACACACACACATACACACGGTGTGTGTGCATGTACAAGGTCAGGTGGAAGGGGATCCTGCTCTACAGCTAACCTCATGCTCACAGAGGGAATTGTGTTTGGTCTCCAAGCACTGCCTATTGTGTGGCGCTTCAGTACAAAGAGACACATTCATTTGACTGCTTTTTAATACAGCGCTGAGAGCTTGAGAGACAGAATCTCAGAGAGGGAGAGCAATGGAGAGAGAGGGAGAGCGAGAGAAGGAAGGAAGAGAAAAAAAACAAAAGCACTGTAACAAGTAGTGGAAATTAGACTAGGTTACAGTTTGTTACTGAGTTTTATACTGAGCTGGAAGAGTAAATTAGGAGTGGGGTAAAAGGGAAGTCTTTAAAAAAGTGTGCTTTGTGGTCTGTGTGTGTCTCACCTGTACAGGGCTCTGTTTGACCTCGTTACTGCTGGGCGAGCTGAGTCCTGTGGCCTGTTGAAGAAGGAACTGGCGTGCTGCCTGGAGAGCCTGTGGACATGGGAGAAAACAGACGGTGGTGAGTCTCTCTCTCTCTCTGACACACACAGCTTAACTTTCATCAGAATCTTTTTTACTTTGGAAAATTTACTTTGCATTTCACAAACCCCTTAAAATCTATCAATACTGCAAATATTGGCACCACCTTACAACAAAATGAACATAAAGTATTTGCATTCATCATATAATTTAGTGTATTGGGTTTTAAAGATGTTCCACCATTATATGTTGATATATTATTATATGTGAGGGTTTCTTTCAGAGTTCTTCCTTGCCACAGTCACCTCTGGATCTTCATAAAGCTGCTATAGTTATGCAACTAAAACAAACAGGAAGATATAATCATAACTATGTTTAATAGTTAAAACATTTTGCATCCTCCAAATGTCCAAAATTCCAATGTAATACGTTGTCTTGACAAACTCAAAGGGTCATGTCATAACTCAGATTTCTGAATTACCTGTACATAACTGCCACACCACATGCACTTTTACAGATAACTTATACAAACCAAAGGTACAAGATACCGCACGTACCCTTGACTGATGGAAGAAACCCCATGAAGATGGAAGAAATTTTTTCTTAGGTCTGTGTGTATATGTTTCATCTTATCTGTTGCTCCTGTACAGCACCGTCCTGTCCCAACAGTCGGAATAGTCTGCGCCTGAGCTCAGGAATTTTAGTTACCCTGTTTTTGTTTCAACACACCAAGCCGTTGGGGGCAGTGGGCCAACGGAAAAACATGCCTCTCCAAACAAAAACACCAGGCGGCAGTAAATCAGGGGGCAAAGCATAGTTTTTGAAGAGCGCCATCAGGATGCACATTTGCTTCCTGGCTCCAAAGAGAGAGAGGAAGGCTACATGGTAAATATTGATTTATGAAAAAAAAATGTGGGGCCAGACCACCGGTTCACGAGGAAAAAAAAAAAGAGAGAGTAAGCATTACACTTTAACCTGACATGATGAGAAACAGTTCCTGGTAATTTTACCAATGCTAATCAGAGCTTCAGGTCTGCTGTGGTATATAAACTGTAAATACTATCCAAAAATAACAGAGAGATAGAGATGGAGAGCAGCTCTTATAATGTACTATATGCAACAGGTTTCCTAAATAAAAGGGATGAACTGGTGTTTTTTTATGACTCCCTGATATACCCAATCAATTCACATGAATACTAATCAGTCCCTTTGAAATATCTAACACCCACTGTTGCAAATGATATCAATTGCAAAAGCCCTTGTGTGTGTGTGGGAGGGTGCATTGTGAAGTTAACAGCAATGCCCTCGATATAAAAGATGCTTATTCTTAAAAAAAAAAACTGAGAGTGACAGAGAGAGAGAGAGAGAGAGAGAGAGAGAGAGAATGAGAGAGAGAATGAGAGAGAGAGAGAGGCTCATCACGCAATCAAATGTATGGCCTGCATGATGAAAACCATCTGCTGTATCAAGAGCACTTGTTACTTTTGCTGAGGTCGCAGCTGAATAGTGCGCGCACACACAGACAGATGCGAATGTATTCCCCCCCCCCCAATCCACCCACGCCCTGAAAAAGCCCCTCCGTCCGACTGAACAGGAACCGTGTCCCGTCAGAGTGTTACCTCAGCAGTAACAAACTTAAGTGGACTAAAAACACCTCCCAGTCTAGCCTTGGCCAGTTCGGCTTCACACACACACACATACACACCAGGCATGTGGTGGATATTAAATACCCTCGCCAGCTATGACCACATGTGCATGCGCGCTTAGGCTCACACCAGTGGTGGCCTGGGACTAGACGGAATCTGGCAACAATAAAGGCAAATTCGATCCAAATTACTGCACTGATTGTGACACTTTCTTAATAAACCGGTCGTGCTGCTAATATGCGCAACTATTTTCTTAAACTGATCTCTGCCTCTTCTTGGCATTTTCAGTTTCTTAATATGAGCGTGCTTGATAGACTAAGAAAAAAAAAAGTGTGGTCAGTGCCATGGTGCTTCTGTGCTTCATCAGGCTGAACTGAGAGCAGCGCCGGGGCAAAGGTTGCGAAAGGCAAACATGACTGAAAGGAGCCGGGGCTGTCCCGGAGTCTCAGGCGCTGGAGCAGTCGTCTCCCTGTGGAAACGGTGCACAGGCTCTCCGTTCAGGGTGGATGAAAAGCTATTGGATTAGTCTTGACAACGTACAAACTTTGGACGAGCTGGGTAAACTTAGACTCGGAGTTGGAAAGAAAAGAGAAGAAAAGAGTTGCAAGCCAGAAACCCGGCGGAAAAAAAAACCTGACATCCATGTTGACTTGATTTCCTTTGCTCTTTTGCTTTGTCAAGTCTTTGATATAAGTCTTTGAGGGTTGAAACTGTGTTGTACAGTGACCTGCGAGACTTTGGCCCTCCCTCCGTATGTCCTTCTAAAGCCTCGTGGCATTCACCGGCGTGCGCTGCACCTTTAAAGAAAATATGAGGGAGGCGGCGGGTGGCTGGGTCCAACAACAGCTCCATTGTACTGCGACGTTAGACAGGTTTTATTGCGAAGAGGGCGGGAGGGTGCTAAGAGAGAGAGAGAGAGAGAGAGAAAGAGAAAAGAAAGAGAAAAAGAGAGAGGGGAAGGGGAGGGTGAAGAGGTCAGCGCCCAGCTTGGAGGCCTAAGCTGCACTGTGTGTGAGTTCTCCTAACTTGTCATCAGCCAAGCCAACCCCCCCGCCCCCCCCCCCACCCCAAACTCCCCCCGTAAATCAACACTCCTGACATGGGCTTTAATAACAGACCTTTTTAAAAAAAAAAAATTGGCCTGTGTAGGGGGGGTGGGGGTGTGGCTGGTCTAGGGTACTGATTTTTCTTTCTCTTCTTGCCCTCCCTCTAGGTGCAGAGAGGCGGAACTCTGGTCTTCATACTGTATGAAGGTCCATTTATGGAAAGTAATGAGGAAAAAATTATTTTTGGCTTATGTGCCTTGCAGTCCATATTCTCTCCATCTTCCTTCCCTTTCTACAAGCAGGGTTACAGCATCTACATGTGGTCGTCGTCCACCAAAAACAAAGTCAGGCAGAGCTCCTTCTGCCTGTTCAACAGGCGTTCCAAAACAAGGCACCAAGACACACAAACAGGGCATGATTGGGCGCCTCTTCCCTGGCGGGCCCAGGTTCTATTCATTAGGCTCAGGTTGCTAAAGCAAACAGTGCAGGGAGGTGATGAATCTGGGCAAAATGTCGGGTGTTTTCTCTCTCTCTCTCTCTCTCTCTCTCTCTCTTTCTGCTGTAAATCCAAATAGAGCAGAGTTGGCTTGTCTGTGTACAGGTGGGCACCATATGCTGGAATGATCCATCATTGCTGACAGAGGACCATTGTTGATGCTTGCAACAACCCCCATGACTACCCCCTTAGAAAAACAAGAGCCTCCGTCCCCACGGTAGGCCGTCCTTGGCCGTGGGTGGATGAGTGGATGGTGAGGAGTTCTGGAAGCAGACCGGGTCAGAAGGGATCAGGTTACAGAAGCTGGGCGCACAACTGCAGACACCTTCAGAAAGCTTCCAGTGTCTGCTGGAAGAAGTCTGGATCACATATGGACGGAAAGGAAAGAGGAAAGAGAAGGCGGAGAAGAGAGGAGAGGACAAGCACTCCCCATAATCCATGATGCACAAGCTGGGAACCAGACCCAGTGTTGAAACTCGGTACATGCTACAACTTAAAAGGGATTACTTAGTGTTCTAACACTTCTAACACTAGAGTCTCTTAATTAAACGACCAGGCTAACCCTGGCTTTCTGGCTTTCAGTGCGAGTCGAAACAAATTTGTGGTAGATATATAAATCTGGAGGACCTTTTTTTATAGGAGGTTAGTGCAGTGATGTTCATCATCCCACAAGATTGCAGCATTTTTTAACTACTACCAGCTGCTTACACCAGGAATAATATCACAATCTGATAACTTTATCTGAAATTAACTTATTACCGAAACATTCTTAACAAACGCACAAAATGAATTTGAAACGTTCCATGTAATTTGTTCACACTGTTTAGAAAAGCAACTGGGTGTGACCACTGTGTGATTAATGTAACCTAACCTCATGTTAGCGCATATGGACGAGTGCGGTCAGGCTTTTTCGAGCAGCAGACCAAAGAGACCTACTGGAAAGCCTATTAAAAAAAAAAAAAAAAACATAAGGAAATATTTATTTTTTCCAATTAACAAAATAACACTTCATAAATAATAATAGTAGCTGATGTTTTTCTTTGAGTAGGTGGAGAATAAAAAAATGTAGACAACAAAAAATGGTTTATTCACACAGGAAAAACCTCAAACAATCGAAATAAAGCCCGGTTTCAAGGGAATAAAGCCTGAAGAAGAGCTCGTCACACTTAGATGATTCTGTGCAGATAGTACACCTCTGTACGCCTGCTAACTTAGGATGAGCAAAGAAACAAGAAGACAATACAAAGGCTTCCACTGCTTCAATTGAAAGCATTCGACCTTAAAGGAAAAAGTCAAGCTATGCTAAAACCTTCTCTGGAATGTGATCTTGCAAGATTTTGTAAAAAGACCATGGTTGTATTCTAAAAGGAAATAACACAACAGGCATATGAGGGGAAAACTGAGTAAAAGCACAAGCCAGGAACCTGTGTGTCATTCATTCGAGAAATGACTGTAGCAAGGAACACAATGACTGGTTGTACAAGACTATTAGAGATCCTTTATGCACTTACTCCTTAAAATCTAGTGCCTGTAGAAGTATGATCAGGTACAGAAACTTGTAAAGGTTCCTGTCACCCGAAAAAAACTCCAGTGCTGTTTTAGGCAAACGTGGCAGACCAAGATGTGTTAAGTGTTGTCCACATCTAGAGGCAAGGCGAGGTAGGTCGAATAAACAGAAGTTTAGTATATCTGAACTTCCACCAAAGGACTGCCTGGTTCTTTTTAAAAGCTGGAATGTTGCAACACAGCTGGTCACCAAATGAGCAACGTCTACAGGCGATCCAGTGCGTCTACAGTGCTCAGGTCAGGCCTGTTAGCAGCTGTCCACCACTGGGCCATGGGGCAACGTGTTCAGTCTTGGACATGATCAAGTCCACTGGCTCATGCCAAATTGTTTTGTGTTTTTTTTATCTTAATTTTGTCCCCATGACTCATTACCAAGGCCATAGACTGTAGAGCCGGCCAATTTCACGGTGGGTTACAAATAAACTGCACTTTTGACCGTTTTTCTCTCCTTTTCTTCCAACTCTTTCCCTCCTGTTGGCCAAAGCTGGTTTTAATTTGCTACTTCCTGTTCCAGCATGCCGTTCATAGGCGCTCTCAGTTGCTTGTCACATTTGTTTTCACTCAAAGCTATTAGAATGTAAAAAAAAAAAAAAAAAGATAGAAAAACCAAGCAAATTATCTAACATTTAAATTATTTAAGGAACCTTCAAAAACATGACGTGCTCTCCTCCTGCCATTTAATGTAATGTTTCCGCAATATAAAGGCTACGGCAAAACCTTAAATTTTAAATGGCTACAGCAGGCCTCTCTGGACTCAAGCTGGCCATTAAAATGAGGAAAGGGTGAACGAGAGCCAAGGCAATAAAAAATAAAACTTAAAGAGGAGGTTTTAAAAAAAAAACTTAAAACTTAAAAAATAAGCTACAATGCTTGAAAAGCCTGAACGGTTTAATTTTAATTTTTTTTACAAAAGTAACCTGTCCGAAACTTGTAGTCACTTGCCGCTTTCCAGATGTGGGTTTCTCAACCTTTAAGTTGTTAAGGAAAAGACTAGACAGAAATCATGAGGGAAAATATTACATGAAAGGTAATAGCAAAGGTATAGAAGTAAGTTATCCCCATATCCTGCTCTGAAAGAGCCAGAGAGAAGAATAATGCATTCTGGCAGGACTCTCTGGGCACGATTTCTCTACTGCCACCGTGAGACAAGCACAAAGAATAAAGAATGTACAAATGAATGAGGTAAAAGGATAAACTGAGAACAAGCACAAGAGAAGAGGAAGAAGAAGAACAGCTGCCTAATTCATGGCAATTACATGCCAGTTTCATTTCAGTTTTCCCTAACACTGCCGTTTTCAGCAAACCATGCTCTACCCAGTAGACAGTTCGTGGCTATGAACACAACTTTTTAACGTCCTAGTATTTAGATATTAGTGGATCTGGCAGAACGAACGAGGGTGCTGCTGGGGTGTTAAGGTGTTTGGTGTGTCCCTCCCCCTACTGGCTCCTTTAAAGAGTTGAAACCTTTCCAATATTGTTCACCGTGTGCACACCAAACTCTGGATAGCTCTGACTAGCAACTCAGCTTCCCTTCCACACCACGCATATGGAACATATTTCTGTGTTGTTATTAATAAAGAAAAAAAAAAGAAAGCTAATAATAATGCACACAGGATGCTGCCAAAATGGACCTCTGGAGAAAGGGGAACACTGTTTAAACAGATGAACGCGGCGTGAATTTTCTAAACCGTTCGACTTGGAAACCCATTACTTTGCAGGTCTGGTCAAAAGTCGAATGCAGAAGGTCTTTTGTGTTAGTTTTTTTCATGTTGAAATTTCTACACAAGAACAAGAAAAGAGGCAGATTCTTTAAAACTCACCATGTGCGGCTGGGTGGAAGTGGTGCCATGTTTGTGTGTGTGTGTGTGTGTGTGTGTTTGTGTGTGTTACAGTTACAGGGTGCAGGATACAGTCAGAATGAGGATGAATCTTAATTTGCAGAAACAGAAACAGGAATTTGATCGTCAGTACCATAAGGCCACATTTCATATCACCGCACAGACGAGACAAAAAGAAAAAATTGTGCACTGTTACAAACATCTTTGGCTCCCACCTTCTCCTGCTAACCGGGAACAAATAATATGTCTATCACCAAGTATTAGTAAAACATACTAGGTTTAACAAGACTACAGCAAATTCAACTTCTGAAAAAGAAAAAAAAAGAAGACAAAAAAACCTCTTCACTAATAATCTGTTCAATATATCTCTAGTTATTGATCTATCATTAGATATTTTTTTAAACAAGAAAAGAGAAGAGAAGCCAACATTTCCCTCTTCTTTTTTCACCCCCTTATTCTCTCCAATGCTTCTTTCTGTTGACTTTAATCTCTTTTTAAGACGGCAAACACAAAAAAGCGGGCAGAAGCAAGCTAATTAGCAACACTTAAAAAAGAATCCGGCTTCATTGTTCAGAGTCCCTCGGCCTCGCCAGTTACCAGGGCAACAACTTTGAGAGTGTCGCCGGGTGCATTTCTTTCTTTCTTTTCTTTTTATTTCTCCTCCTCTTCTTCTTCTTCTTTTTCTCTTTTTCCTTCGCCCCCTCCCAGGGCTCTCTGTGAGCCAGCAGTGGAGTACAGGGAGATAAAGAAAGAGAGTAGAAGAAAGTGGAAGGGCTGCCCTGTCCCATAGTGAGGAAAGAATTTTGGAAGCCAGGGGCTCTGAACACTTGATCCTTAAGTAGCCATGCGTGGCATACTGGCCAAAGTGTGTCTATACTGTGTGTGTGTGTGTGTGTGTCTTTCCACCCGTCACCTGACGCGTGCTGAGACAGCAAAAACACACGCCAATTAGTCTCAATTATGGCTGCCATTTCCTAACGTGGACGGCGTCCAGTAGGAAATGTACTCAGCAGCCTACAGACCTCCATTCTTCCATTTCCACCCCTCCCTCCCCCCTCTCCATCTTTGTCTTTCCCTTTCCAACTCTGCCACTTCCTATGATCCCACTCTCCCCGTTTCCTCCGCACTTCAACTCTTACCTAAATCACTCCCTCCCACTTCTGCTCTCCAGCACCCGCTAAATCCGTTCCCGTTTCCAGCACCCTCCCCTTTTCGCTCTCTTTCTTCTGCACCTTCTCTCCCGCCACTCTGTCAATCAGGGCGCAAGGAGCCGTGCCTCCCTCACATTAATACTCTGCGGAGGATCTTTCATAATTGCCATGGCGACTAGGCGAAGGTCAATGTCTGTGGTGCCTCGAGAGCTGCCGGGGGAAAATAAACATGTCTCGCCAGGTACGGCACATTATTCATATTCATAAACCGTCTTAACATAAAGGCTCGCTTTGTATTAAAAGAAAGCAAAAAACCGCATTCGCCATCAAAAAATAATACTTGAGAAATACCTTATTTAAGAACTGAAATGACGGTAAGGGGTACTCCGTATACCAAAAAGGAAGCAAAACTAACCTGGGGTTTATGACCGCTGACCAAACCTGAACATGCTGCTGAACACGCCTGAACGCAGACGACCTAGGCAGTGACCTCTGACCTTGCCAACTAATCATATAATTTGGGTTAAAACTCAGTCCACATACAAAACTTATTCTATTCCACGCTGTTACTGTTCTAACTTTCCTTATTGCCTTGTTTTGTTGATTTATTTTATCAGAAGCGTAAAATTTTCACCTAGTCCCGTATCAGCAAATAATTCATCTAAATAAATTGAAAGTTTATTTAGTTTGAAGTTAGATTGAAGTTATAAATATTTGTAAGATATTACCGCCAATTACAGGATCACAGGCAATTTGTTTTGATTAAAATGCGTTTTTACTCAGTTATATACAACCGCTGCATGTACTGCATACTGTATACGCAAAGCACATACATAACACGGCGAGAGATTGATTCAGGCTTATGTACTTAGCTGGCAATCTTTAAACAATTATTTTATCCTGATCTGCTCTTTATGAATACAAATGAACGAACGCAATAAAGATGTGACAAGATACTAAATTATAAGATTTGATGTAGTGGCAGGAGTTGCATGTGCGTGTGTATGCGCGTGCACCTGTTTATTGCAGTCGTATAATTTATAGTCGTATATATTAATCAGCACTGACTGAGGAAACACGGATACTGCGGCACGTAACTGAGTGAAATTGATAGACCCAGGACATTTGCTGTAAACATGACTTTGTAGCCTAGCTCAGTTAAAATGACTTTACACAAAGACACACACACACACACACACACACACATGTGCATGCAAAAAATGCTCAGGCTCTGCATAGTCTCTCAAAGCATTCCCTGGAAAAACTCATAAATTAGTTTTATAACCTGTCCATAAATATGACCTCTCCACATTCCTGAATTAGGACTCAATGTGTGAAAAAATCATTAAACACAGAATATAGGATATCACACAGCACATGTGAAACCCATTATGCCTCATGCACCCTTTTGCTTATAGAAGCCTGAACGTGTAACAAATCAAAAAACTGGGAGATTTTGTGATTATACGTTATGACACGTGTCGCTGATTAATTTTTTATGTTTAGTCTGGATCAATGTAAACCAGTTACGCAAAATTCACTTTTTAGTCATTTTTAGACATTCCTGATGAGTCTCTAAAAATACAGTATAACATAAAAAAATCCCTGCTGTTTATTCTTTTTCTATTTTTGTATTTGTATTAAGCCAATCACATCTTTCCCTATTGTGGAATCACACAACATTATCATTAAGTGATTAGCTTATTTTCTTAGTGCTAGGTGCTAGGACGAATATCGTACAGATACACATACCTCCCACCCGGAGAGAAAGGCTACTTTTCCTCTCTTGGACTCTTGGCCACAGACAGTTGTCAGGATTTTAATGCTTTTTTGTTGTGCCACTTGGGATGTGCAAAATCTTAATATATTATGCTTTTTTTTAAAAAAAAAACTTGCTAAAAAACACTGTGCCCTAACACTTTAGGAGCACACTTTGCATAAAAAAACTATGGATAATCTTAGACTACCCAACAACGTCCATATACACACATATAACTCAGGCACCACTTTCATAATGCTGCAACTCGGAATGGCCTTTCCTCTTTGGTCAACTCGGGTACCATCAGCCCCTTCGGCAATTAAAAGTATGGAATGCTTTTAAGTGACGACACCTTTCAATGTGCCGACAGCATTAGATTTACTTGATGCTATAAGCACTCAACCCCTTCCTAAAAGGGATATCATACTCTCATTCAAAGCCACAAATCTCTTCCTCCCTTCATGCTGTCCTTTTGTTCTGTAGCCTTAAGCTGCTTAGGGCAAACTGTGAGCGTGAGAGAAGGATGAGGGACGCAAAGGAGAACGAGGAGCATTCTTTTGATTAATTTGCAGGAAAGTATGACACCGAACGGTCAACGCCAACCACATCCAGAACTCTACCAGGCGTTGTTTATTACAAGGATGATGAGAATGCCCACAAGCTAGTCCAACCTAGAGAGGCCAAAGTCCATCACACTAGTGTCAGCCTGAACTCAGGTAGCCCTGCCACAAGCTGAAACCTGATTATTGACTGGATCTGCACAGCCTTGTACTGTATATTTTATAGCGACCGATCTGCCCTGCAAATCCCTAGGGTTAGGGATCCCTTAGGCAGTCTGCATCTCCAGCTTCTCCACAAATACCTCTCCTACCTGCAAAGACTGGTTGGTTTGTTCTGGATGGAAAGTGTCTGTAAGTAAATAGGGAGAAATTTTGGCAAAAAAAAGCCAATAACAAACTTTTACCAAAGCCAGATCCATCAGCCACCTTTGGCTGGGTGTCCAGGAGACCACAATTGACCTTTAGATCTGATTTGTTTCCATGGCAGTCTGCTCATGCAACACATGTAGAATAATGCAGTTAGTGCTCTGCTACAACGCTCTCAGCTGCCCAACAACACTGGAACAGTAGCAGTTTAAAAAGATTGGTGGTTGTCAGGCAATTCGACAGTTTTAACTGGTCAGGGAACTGGTATAAATTTGTGTAGAAAGTGCCCAGGACCAATACCTAAACTGGGTCTCTTCTACTCAGACCAGAAGAATCACAAATCTGTCTTGGACACTGGCTCGCCAGGACTGGAGTTGAAAATCCCTGACCTAAACCTTAGAAGATTAAGAGTTAAGAGTCCCTGTAATATCATGGACATGTTTCCCAGCTAGTAAAGGGTTCAGCAAAGCGAAACTTGAAAAGTCTTGCAGGTCTACCATTAGAGGAAAGACGGAACAAAGTAAACAAATAGATGTTCAGTTGAAGGATGAGCAGCACAACTACAAAGCAAAGTGAAAGCAGAAGGAGAAGACAAGAAGAGTAAGAGTGCTAGGAGAAGAGGAAGTGAGAGAGACAATAGTTAAGCATACTCTCAGTCTCTCCATCTGTGCGATGAACCACGAGATGAGAGATCCATGGTTTCCACATGCATCATCGTAAATCCTCCTAAAAGCAAGCAAGCTGTCTGTCGGCCATAGTGTTGAGCCTCCTGAGGGGCTGGCGCTGTCCCAAAGGGCCAAATACACTACAGCTCTCTCTCTCCCAAATTCTCCCACTCTCGCTCCCTCTCTCTCTCTCTCATATCCCCACCATCCTTTTACAACTCATTACAAATTACGAGTGCCCCTTTGTCCTAACATTCTTCCTTGCAAGGTTACTCAGAGTGCCTGACCTGAGAAGGGGCCTGCTTCAAAATACCTCTCAGCCATTCTCACCAGCATGCACTGTTTAGTGTGTAACAAAAATTTGAGTCACTGCCCACCCCCTCCTTCTCTTTTTCCTCCCTCTATGTTTCAGTTGAGTGGCACTCCTGGAGAAAATTGCACTTCAGTAGCAATGTACGTCTCTCCTCCCAGTCCCCACTCTACCCAGGCGGCTCACACATGTATGTGCTGCTAACTCAGGTGCAACAGCACAAAATTGTGAAAACTAGGTGTCCTTAGGCAGATAAGAGGTCCTGTAAAGTGAGGAGTTCCCTCCACCTCAAAGCCTCCGGGAGGAGAAAGAGTGCAAGGGGTTCCCTGGTAGCCTAAATTGGGGGGTACCTTTTTAGCTGCCGAGTTTATTACAAGCACAAGGGTACAGTGGAAGAGGCGGAGGGTAAGGGATAAAAAAACAAAAGGAAAAGAAGGGCACCTGGTTTTTGTCAGATACGCACAGACATACGGACAACCAAGTGTAAGCTAGGAAAGGAGGGGCGATATGAGGCTTCACAGAGCACCTCTGGTCCCACCGATGTTTGTAACCGGCTATGTACTGTTTGGAAAGCATCCTGTCTGAAGGCCTGCTTAGAAGCAAGATGACTGCCTACTGGAAAATGAGACAGAAAGTGAGAAAGACAGATGTATCCTAGTGCAGGTAAAGATGTGGATGAGATGTTTGAAGTGAAGCACACTCATGCCAGTGAAAAGACAAGACCCTGTGGTTGGGATTTGTGAAACAAGGCGGGTGAAATACTACAAGGACTTGGCCAGTGTGTACTGTTGTTTTTCTTTTCTTTTCTTTTTTTTCTTCCATCCCCCCTCAAGCAAGGTTTTTTCTGCTTTCAGGGTTGTGAAGCAGACAAGAAACATTCCTCAGGGGGGCCCCGGTCTTTCTTGACACGTCTCAGCGTTACAACCCCCACCCCCCCCATCACACACACACACACACACACACACACACACATACACACACACACCACCCTTTACTTCTTTTCTCTACCCTCCCACCACTTCGACCCTCTCCTCTTTCTGTCGTCTATGCTTCTCCACTCTTTTCTCTTGTCCTTTTAGCCCCATCTCCAATCTGTCCACACCTCTCTCTGACTCATCATACTCTCTCTCTCTCTCTCATATATATATATATATATATATACACACCTTATACTCTTTATCTCTCTACCTCAGAGCTCCTTCACAGTCGCTTCATCTAATTTGCTAACTCACCCTACTGTAACCCCCATTCTCTCTCTCTACCTCACACCCTTCTCTCTCTTCTATCCACCTTTCCCTTGACTCCAATATCTTGCTCTATTTCCACATCCACCCCCCCCCCCCCCTTCCTTTTCCACAGCTCTTAAGGACCTCTGTTTATTTGCTGTGAGTCTGTGACGGCTGCAGAGATGTCTGTGATTTCTCCCAGGCTCTGGAGGGGCCCATGGAGAGAGTGCTTTGTGTCCTGTCTGCTTTTTTTTTTTTTTTTGCTCTCCCCCCCTTCTCCGCTCCACTGAGTTCCACCACTCCCACTGCATCCAGGTGAAAGAGCCGGGTTTGTTAAAGGAGGCGGATGAGAGGGGAGCATCAGGAGGGGAGAGACAATGCAGAAGCGATAAACAGAAAGAGGAGGAGGCCCTGATGGATTAGTGAGCATATGAGTGAGTAAGACTGTGTCTATGTGTGTGTGTGTGTGTGTGTGTGTGTGTGGGAGGGTGTGTGTGTGTACACGCAGGTGGGTGGGTTTGAGTGGGACTTGGTGGCTGGGAGGCACTTCCTGAGAAAACTGTGGCAATCTTTGTTTTTGCTTTTTTTAGGTAAGCCAGAGAGAAGTGAAACACAAACCATCAACGGACTAAAGCCTGCCGTATGAGTTAGAAGAAACTTACAGGAAGAAGTTGTCGGTTTTAGGAGAATTCTCATCTGGATACTGTTTGTTCTGCTATTTTAAGACTTTTGCTCTCTCCGTGTCCTTTTATAACCATGAATGAAAACCGACAATTAAGGTGTGATTCGTGAGGTATAATAATACATACTGCATCCATGATTTTTTCCCCTTTAACCCTTTCTTGTTTAGTTCCTCTTACACCACTCTAATGAGGCTACAATCATTTATAATTCTATTCATATTCTTTGCATTACATTATAGCAACTATATATAGTTGTTGCCTCAATTCTTTCTTAAAGGTTCTCCATTTTGAAAACTTTTTTTGTGGAAAGCTTTAAAACTCCCCGAAAGTGTGTCTGTTAATGCTTTTCTCAAATAATGCATTTTTTCATACCTCAAACTCACTTTATTTTACTCCTCCTTCAAAAGTATTGTTCATATTCCAATTCTATGTAAATGAGCTACCGCTAAGCCGCATGAGAACAGCAGAGCTGAGAAACAATCTTCTTATATGAGGTCACAATGAGGCAAAATATACTTGGCTTGTTTAAGCCTTGGCCAATATGAAAATAGAAAAAAAAAATCGGGGAATTTTTTTTCCTCACACTTTTTTGTTTGTACACGCCTGACTAAAAAGTGAGTTTTGCGTAATAGGCCCACTTTAAGAGCTAACTCTTTCAAAATAACAAAACATATCAATTTCCCCATATCAATCACTTAAAATTTTCTTTTTAAATTACAAAAAAACATATAATTCAAAAACATTCATTATTCAGGATAACATAATGTGACGCAGCAGGTCCTGTGAATTAGCGGGATCCTACGGACATGATAATGAGCGGATGAATATGATTTGTGTTTCAGAGCCGCTGCCATACGGAATAAAGCCAATTCAAGAATCCGAAAGTGTTGCGGTATAACATTTAATTCTGGCGCAAGATTTCTTGTGCGCTATTGCAATCTTAAGAAGAGTGGAAAAAAAGAGAAGTAACCATGCTGCCAATATAAAAAAAATAAAAAAAAACTCCATGCCAAGCTCGTTGGCTCAGAACATCAGAGCTGAAAGAAAGAGAAGACAAAAAAGGACGCAGAGAACTGAAGCATTTCTGATGTTGGTCTTCAGATCAAACAGCTATAAGACATTAGGAATATGATTCAGGTCAGCGACTGATCCAGATTATCCAGAACAAAGCTTGGACTTCTTTTACCAAAGCACTAACAGGAAGGGAAACAAAGTGTTTGCTCCATCTTTTTTTTTTGTGTGTGTGTGTGGTTTTCGTTTTTGATCCAGTATCTCAATCATGCAATTATAAAGACGTATTGCGGTTCACACAGCTTTTTGCATATCGTTGAGTTTCCAGCATCAAAAGTGACAGTGGTTCAAATAGGCACCCTGGGGGGTGGAGGGCGGGGCCTTCTAAAGGTCTGTCTTTAGGGAAAGTCAGGAATATGACCCCTCATGACAATGTTTTTAAAAAAACAAATAACAGGATTTAAAAGCAGGTGTACTTGGATTTAAAAGCTCTGTCTGGTCCGTATGGTCTGAAACACACACAACCTGCATACCTGCACACTCCCGCACCCACCCACATACCCTCACCTCACACAAAACCACACAAACGTTTACTCTTCTGAACGCTTAATTGACAAGTAATGCCAAACATTTAAAAAAAAAAAAAAACACTGGTCTCCCCCACACAGCATCTAACGTCACTAAAATGCTAGATTATGGGTAGAAGGTTAAAAAAAGGGAACATAAAAAAATGTTTAAGGAAGGAATCATCACTGACTCATTTTTTTTCTAAGTAAACTGACGCTTTGCCAGTTTTGGTTTAAAACAAAAATCCCAGCGAATAAAAACAACCTTGTGTTGATGGTTTGATAAAGTCTTTTTTTTCCCCTGCTCGAGTTCAGTCGGGAGCGTTAGAGCAGAAATCAATCAATATACACTTAATTCAAGAGGCCTCTAGGGGCAGAGTCGGGAAATAAAGATCTGAGACTGTTCACACAGCAGGGCAAATCTGATTTATTTATTTAGTTTTTAGACTGACAGCTCTGGGTTCCAAATTACAAGTTACTACATCTGATTTGTTTGTTTGGAGTAGTCAGGATGGCGCTCATATTCACATTGGTGGGTGTTGGTTACGGTGCGGGCTGCCGGGTGGACGATTAGCTGGTGAAAATTAGCGGGTAAACTCGCTATGAAAATGGATAAGTCAGGCAGTAACTGAACAATTTGTACTGTGTGAAGTGACAGAGATGTTTTATATACATTATATTATTATTATTATTACAAATGAAAAATTAATCTAAGAATATCGTTCATTTTTTTGTACTATATTTTTTAACAAATCTATTTTTCCTAAACTGCTAAAAAAAATTTTTTTATGGAGTTTAAGCCTCATTCGCGCAAAGATCCACACTTGGTAACTTATGGTTTGCACATTTCTATGTTTAATTAAAATGCATTTTACTTCATCTGTTTGTTTGTTTTTTTTATTATTTTTTATGTATGCGCTTTTCGGGAAAAATGATTACCCGAGATGAGTTAAGAACTACATAGTAACTTTACTGACCTTGCCACGCAACATAAAAAAAAAAAAAAAAAAAAAAACAGAAAAACAAAACAAAAGTAAAAAAAAAGTATTGAAACTTGAATTTCCAAATATTTCAATAAATACCCTATTTTTTGTTTGTTCGTTAGTAAGTTTTTGTTAATTTACCATATTATATATATAAATACCTAGTTACGCTAAACAGGTCTGTATATTTAAGACAAAATAGAAAAGTCGAGTGAGGCAATGAGAAGCGGAAATAGAGAAAGAGCATGTATTAGTGAGGCTGTGGATGGCATATGTTTAACATTGGGAAAGGTTTGGAGTAGAAGTAACTGGCCATTTCTCTTTCTAATTAAAGGCTTTGGCTCACGTGACCACACACAGGTGCAATAACACAGACCTGCCATGGAAGAAAGACCCGCTTGTGTGAGGTAAAGCCTCTCACTTACACTGTGGGAGGCTCCACACGTGCACACACACACACACACACACGATGGAACCGGGTAAAGAAACCAAAGAGGAAAAGCAATTCAGTTCAATTACCTTCATTAGAATTCCTCTTGCTTACTTCAATTTACAGAAGCAGGGAAATATAAAGAGACAGGGGTCTGGAAAGGAGGGGGGAAAAGTTCTGTTCCTCTCTTTTTTTTTTCTTATTTTGTCTTTCTCTCTTTTTCAGCAGAGGTCCTCACACTAAAGGGCATCTGGTAACTTTTAAACTTTTTGGCCGTCTGCAAGCAGCTAATAGACATTGATCATTCTGCAGTCACTCTGCATTAAAGAGTTCTTTTGGCGCTCATCAGTTTGCAGTACTTTTCTTTCAATAATATCACGATTTCTGATATTGCTTCAGAAAGCGAACCGTCACTGTTTGCTTGAAAGTTCGCCAGCAAGGCTCGGACAAAGCTTGCGGCTTTGCTATCAAAATCACAGAGCAGCTTCTGTTGGCCGGACCAGAGTGCCTGGCCTGTGTTTAGGGGGATGGCGTGAGCGAAAAGTGAAAGTATTTCAGCCAAGAGGGTCCGGGAAGCTGTGAGGAAATTCCAGCTGACGCGCTGGACAGGGGAGACACTGACGCATGGGGCCAGAGCACAAAACAGAACGGGGTGCAACATTATTCGTGCTGACGTGTCATCTAAAGCAACATGCTATTGAGAGCATTAACAGAATTACACTGTGGTTTGGGACTGCGGCAATCGATAAGCGACTGGAGAGGAACCAGAGAATGGAAGTGCAAAATCTAGGTTCGCTGGTTTGTCTGGCTTTCTCTATTAAAAGAGATTATATGACCAGGGGAGCTGATGGGAATCCAAAAATCTGTTCTGGTATTGATCCTAATGGATTGGACAAATCACTTTAACCTAAATAAATACATACGTTTCCTATTCGCAGCTGCCTTGGAGACACATACGCTTAATTTCTTTTAGGTTTTACGAAAAGAGCAGACATTTGGTGCATATAATGATGTGATACACCATGCAGCATAAACACACTGTGCTACACTACAAACCCAAATCCTGAAATATGAACCCGAAAGAAGGAGGCTAGACGGAGAGAGTTGGCTTCACGTGTCTAGGAAGCATGTGTTAACCTTCATGCTCGCTGGTGTGGCACGGGACAGAATGGTGGGGGGCGGCTACCTGTTTTCCCTGCCCACATCTACTTGTTCATTACTTTGTGCTAAGTTGACAGCTTGCATTCTGTATGTAGCAAACTTTTCTTTTTTTTTTATAGCCTAGTCAGTTTGGTTTCTGAAAGGAAAAAAAAAAATGAGACTGGGCAGCACGTTAGAACTTCCACTTGTTGGGTGGTCGAGCTAACAAATTCATCATCGTAAGCCCATCGCTGTCTTAGGTTGAGGTTTGGCTCATCGAGAACACTAGAACTTGTTCTGTTGACGAGGCATGTTAGATATTTAAAAAAGTTACAGTACGTACGTACTCACCGAACACGTTTGGATTGTTTTACAAGGGACAGGGTTTGTCGAAACTAGAGACATGACAGGCTCCTATCGGTGTCTTTTTAGAAATGTGACTGTTTGCCAAATGAAGGATGTTTACTTACTATACGCCTATGATAGATAAGCTAGTGATAATACCTGACCTGAGGGATGAGGAAATCCACAGTGAACATGTGATAGTGAACTTGTGCAATACGCTCTCTATGTGTAATGTAAACTGTGCAGTTTGCTTCTCATAAAAACCACTCGGGCATTTATACATTACACAAGCAAAGAAATTGCACAAGACACAACTACCAGCAAGTAACAGTCTTCCTGGGTGTTTTTTCTTTTTTTTTTTTATCTCGCTCAAAGAAAAAAAAAACACAGACACACACCTGCTGCTGTTGAAGGTGCAGTAAATCCACGGGGCTGATCTCCCCATTGGCGTCACCGTTAGACCCGCCCTCTCTTCCTCCGCCCTCCGATTGGCTGGTCAGGCTGCTGACTCCGTTTTGGTTGGAGGACGCTGTTCGAATGGTCTCAGTTGCTGATTCTACCATCATCACGTGGCACCTGAGTGAACGTGGACAGAGAGAGACAGAGAGACAGAGAAATAGACAGAAAAAAACAGAGAGAGAGAAAGGGGGGTTAAACCAAACAAAGATTAAATGACCATGACCGATTGCAACTGCTTAAGTTGTAGCTCAGGGCATGTTCAAGTCTCAGCAAGCAAACAACAAAAACATGCAAAACACACTAAATCTAACTGGCAGAGAGGAACACAAACTGTATTCATTGTGGCAGTGGAGAATGTGTACTTCTCTAGCATTTCTAAAGCGCACCGCTTACAATGTCACGTCTGCCAACCTTGAAAACTCTTAGTAAACAAATTGACTGGCTGTCGTTCGAACTGGAGAGGGTCAGGACACCACCTGAGCCTCTTTGTGTCCCGTACAAATTGGTGAAAAAAACAAGGAATGCTTTAAAAACCAAATAGAAGGCCTTAGGGTTGTTTGCTTGGAGAATGCTCCCGCTCCGGCATGTTGATCAGAGACCTCGAACCGAGATTGTCGCGCGAAGAAATAAATAATAAAAATTACCATACATACATAAAATCAGCTCTATTTCTGAGTCTCGTCTCACTCTGAGACATCTTCCGAGACGCTGAGTTTTGATGCATGTGCTGCAACAACACCAAAGGTCCCTTTTAATTAGAAATCAATTGCCAAACACATATTAGAGCTTTTTTTTTTTTTTTTAGTCAGATGGCAAAGAAAACAGAACATTCAACAATGCAGGAATGCAGCAGTAGAGGTTAAGAAGCAAAGGGAAGAGCGTGGGAGAGAGATGGAGAGAGCTGCTGGAGCGCGGGATACATAACAAAACCTTCAAATGTGCGAACGCGACCCGCGCCTCCTCTAATAACAAGCACGAGCTCGTCTTTCTGCCTCTTCCAGTTTTAAAAATAAAGTTTTGTTTGGTTTTGTTTATGCCTTTGTGTCAGTGCAACCCTGGGCTTGTCGAACAAAATGCCACGCAGGCATCTGAGCAATGATTAGCTCCTGGGAACGTGGGGCAAATGTTTCATTAGTGGAAAACAGAGTCGAGACGAGAAGATGAGGGAAAAAAACATAATAATAACATGATAGCAGGTAAGGGTTTGATGTTTCGTCCTGGAAAAATCAACCACGTATTTATTAAAGACTGAGTAAGAATAAATAAAGGAAATAAAAAGAGCACATTATGGGGCTGTGCTTGTTGTGGGAACAGATTTATCGGTACACGGTGCTATCTGGCACATGTGGCCAGCCACAACAACAGCTGCAGAGCTAAAAGATAGAGAGCAGCTTGTCTAAAGCACTCTTAACACACACACACACACACACACACACACACACACACATATATGGACTCTTGGAAGGCACCTGAAAGGCAAGAATCAGATTTCAGAACTTTAATCACGACGCAAGGTTCATAAAGCATGTCATTCAAAGCCACCTGGTGAAAGTTTGGCTGCTAACAGCGCGCAAATGAAGCGTTCATGCTTAGCTGGCATGACTGAAAGGGATGCTGGCGTATCCGGAGCTATAGAGACCCGCGAACCAATATGAGGGCGATTTGACTTTGGATAAACCTCGAAGGCAAGCCGTAAAGCAACGACGGACCGAAAGACAGCGGGCATTTCTTTCATGGGAACTCATGGAGAAAAAAAACATAGGAAGAGTATAAATGAAAAGGTGGAATGAATGAATAAAACAATGTCCTGGATTTAACATGTTATGATCCAGTGTCCGCTTTTAAGGGGGAAGATGCTTGCATCCGCCTCGCACTAGAACATGTTTGGAAACTTGTTGGTTTCAGGTCAAATCGGACCAATCGTTAGAATGATTAAAAAAGCTACAGTTAAAGTTTGTAAGTTTTTAGTTACCATTTCAGTAACTATTATTACCAAAAAAATTATTGCCAAAAAAAATGTTGAAATTTAGATGGGAATCACCAGGGACAAACCGATACAATATTATCACGATACCTATGTGCTGATTCAATTTGTATTGCGATTTTGTTGGTGTCCCAATTTTTTAAATATCATGATACGATATTAAACGGATGCTGTGCTGCCTGTCAATGTTGTAAATAGTTTAGAGGGTGCCACCTGTACGATTATACTAGAGAAAGACCAACATTTTACCACTTCAAATGCAAACATGTGCTATGATTTTTGGAGTTAGTGTTGCGAATGGGGACACGGGGGAATCACACAATACGATTTTATCACCAATTCGATAACTATTAACACAGTTTTATAAATTCCATATTCAATAGTTATCACAGCTTAAGTTTATCCCTTAACTTTATTCACCAGCTTCACTACTGAATTGAACATGAGGAATTAAATGTAGCCCATTCGTTATAGTATTAGTTTTCTCATTTAAAAACCAACTTCAAATACAAAAATTTAACATTTCCCCTAAAATTTAATTCAACAAAAAGGTGCGCATTTAATGAGCACATATATCTCTGTAATTTGCCAAAATTATTATTTCCAAAGAAACTTATCCAATTATTCACTCCGACCAGATGGTATGACAATGTGAATAGTTTAGATTGTAAACTATTGAAGGATTATAAAAAAACGGCGATGTTTACCACCACGGATGCCGCTAAAATCTTGAGCTCCAGAGTTGTTAGCATGGTCGTGCACGATGCTTCTAAGTAGCGCACACGGTGTTTTAAGACTGGTGTAAGCATGTTTAATGAGTATGTTTATAATGTGTTACCATAAAAACAAGTTTCCATTGCTTCACTCTGACGTTTGGCAAAAAGTCAGAATCAATTGTTCCGGTCAATTTTTTTTAATATTTTTGATTATTGTGATATTTAACTGAATCAAATTTTCCCCATCTTGAATATTTAAGTCAATTTTATATTAACAGTCAATCATATTCCTAATTGAATGCCGTCTGCACAAGGCAAAATGTCCACTGAAAAAAAAAAAAAAAAAACACTCCCTAACAATAGCTGGTCATGTTTGTAATGGCAGGGTTTGGAGACGGGTCATATTTGGAGATGTGGTACATTTTAAACTAATCTGAAAACCTCTTAGTGTGTTTCATATAAACCACCTCTGAATATTATCCAGAAGTTTAACACAGCCGATAAATGGCCACCTCCTCACATCGTTACTCTCTTTTCTTGGTGTTCTCCTTGCTCCTGCCTCTTCCTACCTTCATATTCCTACTTCACCACCAATGCCGTCATGCGGGATCTTCAGTGCAGCTAAATTGTAATTCAAAGAGTGTAATAAAGCAGAGCTTCCCTCTTCAAGAAACCTGGCAAAAGTACACAGGGCCCAATGTGTCAGATCAGGCAGGCAGTCAGAGGTGTAAGCATGCAAGGAAGCCTTGTCATATTCGGTAATGGGTAGAGATCGCAGCCATAATGGGAGGTTGTGAGAAAAAAAAAAAGGGCAGGCCAATAAATCAGCAGTTGTGAACCCCTGATTACAAGTGTGAGATGGCGGTTTTGCCGAGTCTTGTAATTGTTTTTGGCAGCCTCAGCCGGTGCCGAGGCTTGCCGGGTCTCGTTAGAGCCTTCCCCTCTTCTACCAGCTGAACTTTGACCTTGAAGAATATTGAAAGATGCATTCCTCCTCCCAGGGGTGTAAAGCACAGGAGGAAAGAAGGAAAAGAGTGAGCGAAATCGAGGGGGTGGGGGAGGGGCATACTTTTCAGATCTAAAAGATAAAGAATGCGTTTGCAAGGCTTGGGGGGCAAAAACTGAGCAAATAAAAATGTACATTTGCCTTTTAATTGGACGGAAAATAGGACTGAACTTGCCTTTGCTTCGGGGAGTCAAAATCAATCAGGTTGCTGTGAGTTAAGAAAAAAAAAAAAGTGAGTCTTTCTGTGGTAATGTAACAGATTTGTCTACGCACTGTGAGCGTTTTAATTTCAAACTCCTTTTCTTTCTTTTTTTTTTTTTTAAACTTCTCCTATCAGCAGATTTTCTTTGGCACTTATGCGAAAGGGTGGAGGGGCCCATGATTCATTCTCTATCCTGTTTCTGCAAGTACGCCGGCTGTAGTGAGCAATCCTGAAAGCGCTCCTAACCGCCTGGTAAAAGCCGCCTGTTTATATTGCTGATACTGAGAGTTGCTAAGGCGAAGGAGTGACTGGGGAATAAATACCTGGTCTAAGTTCTGGTTCTAAAAAGTGCACAACTGCAAGGGGAAAAAAAATAAAAGTAACAGCTGTACAGATTTTTATTTTCTTTTTTTAGACACACATTGCATTTTAGAGAAGTATCACAGGGGGAAAAAAAAAACAAGCTCAGGAAATGATGAAACAAACCACAATTTTGTAGCATTCATTTTTAAATGTTGCTCTTCCCAGAACGAAATGTTTGCTTTTCCTATTTGCTGCCAGCAGACGCCCAGGCATCGAAAATATCCATCTCTCTCTCTCTTTCTCTCTCCTTCTCTCTCAGGTGGGACGTCACTTCAGGCCCTTAACAAATTCCCAAGTTAACCATTTCCTCCACGCTAGATAAAGAGGCAATGTATGGAGCATAACCATTTTCCCCCCTGATCCTTTTTTTCTGCTTCGTGCAACAATGTTCACTGAGAAGAAGAGTGCGGAGAAAAAAGTGCAAACTTAATACCTCAGAATTTCAACGTTTCATCCGCAATCTTAGCTGACCTGCACAAAGTTTTAATCCATACATTTTCTTAACCTCTCAGGTCTAAACTTTTGACTGGCACTCTACGTCTCCACAGCGGACTGCGATCTCCTCGAGGATCTAGCTTTGGATTCGCGAGCTGAGCCAAGATTTAAAATCCGGTTCTGCTCCAGAAGACCACCGCCGCAAACGTCTAGCCTTCCAGAATGACAGAACAAAGGAATCGTATACAAATCAAACTGACTTAAATGAAAACACAGTACATCAACTCCTCAAGGGAACTATCCATCCCAGTAAAATAATCATTACAAATCTGAATTTGCACACGTTTTTTTTTTTCTCTTGCCGATTTGCGATGCAAAGGCAAGTTAAACGTCAAAGAATTTCCATAAAACTGAGCTATTTATATATTTAAGCAAAAAGAGACATGTTAAAACTACAGCAGCGGCATGCTGTAACTCTGAGAGACTGGTTTGAATTTGCAATTTCGGCTACAAACTCTGCTGCTTTGCTCAACTCCAGAGAACATCTCCAACTTTTGAGAAAGAAATAAAAAAAACATCCTATGGTCATGATGACAAGTTTGACGATTTTTATGAAAATGAAATACAGCCCGGTTGTCCGTTTTCCACGCCATCTTTTTGTGTTTCATTTTTTTTTCTTCCGCACGCTCTTTCATTCTTTCCGCTTTCTCTGTTTTGCCTTCTACGGTCTAGAGGTGGAAAGTATTCATTTTGACTTTCCAAAATTCTCAAAGACCACGACTCAAATAGTTTCCTGCTACAATATTTTGTACCACCAAGAAAAACCAACCAGGATGAAATAATCCTTGTTTTGTTTTTTTATAAATGAACTGCTTCAAGGGATAAAATATGATCTCATACACAACAACTATATCAGCTGTCAGTAAAACTGTAAAGCAGTAAAGCTGTTTTTCTGTTTTATTTATTTTTTAGACACTTTAAATGTCGTTGTTTGTTGGTATATTTTGTGCTGTAAGAGGTTAAGCACTTGTGATGTCACAGAAGGAGATTTCTGTGCTAATGCAAGTTACAGTACAATGTCAGTTAATTTCGACCATGTGATGAAATGAATCATATGTAGACTGTTGATTCATTTCTGTTTTTGGGGATTGCGGTTTTCGGTTTCATTCAAGACCACGAGCATTTACTGTCCAATTTGTCTCATGCAGCTATATTTCTTCCATGTTTTAAAGTACTAAAACTACCAAAAGTATTTAATAAACATTTAAATACTGTATCACTTGTGTTGTTGATTGTTTAATTGCCTGATGCAAGGTGAAAGCCTTTATTTCTGATCATTTTTAGCTCCATACTTCAGCACAACTGCCCCTAAAAATCAGTAGAAGTGGAAGAAGCTATAATAATAATAATAATAATAATAATAATAATAATCCCATAAAATTAAAGTATTCTGCAAATACTTCTCTGAAGATGTAAGAGGTCTATGCACTTATTGTGCAAAATTTTTTTTTTTTTTTTGACATTTCGATAATCCTTTGCTGGAGCACTAACAGACCAAAATTTTGGCGCGCTCTGGGACCTTGCTAACATGTTAAAGGAATAGTAAGATATGGGACTTTTAAGACGCGGATGCTTACCTAGATAATTTGAAAAATGAGAGCCGGTTCTGAATTGAGAACAGAGCCATTTAAGGAATCAAGCAACAAAAGATTGATTACGACTGCATAAGCAGTTTAATCAAACAGTTCCAGACAACAGTCAAGAGATACAAGATAGAGATTGTAATGCAGCTACGGTATACGAAGCAGCTACTGTATAGACTTGGATTGACTAAACCACAAGATGACTAACATGATTAGCATGAAATTTACGGATTTGAAGCTTATCTGCTTAACCTAAGCATTCAGATGGGGAGATGTGAGTAAAGTTGGATAGACTGAAGAACTAATAAAGCTCACCTGCATCTCTCATTAGTTTGAGACGAATCCGGGGCTAAATCCCTCTGGAACCAAGAACCAATAAAAAAAAAAAAGGTCCAGTTTTCATCTTGGATGCTAGTAAAGATCATGCTAATTCCATTAGATTTAAGTATTTTTAGTGCATACTTTGTGTCGTACATTCCACCCACCCCCACCACGTTCCACTACATCCTTTTAGCACCTGTAGCTTCACTTCGTTCGAGTTTTTTTTTTTTTTTTTTATACTTTTAACTCATGGTGTGAAAAAGCTTTATGCAGGTTTATTTGCACAAGTCCCCAAATGCCTGTTTCGACAGCCTTGCGTCAGCCTGCAGAAACGCGCCTTATTAATAAAACAAACACAAAGCTGACATGATTGGGAGAGACGGGCTCGGCGGCGCTAACACATCTTCTGTTTGCCCCCGGGCTACCTGTGCGATATCGGTTCCACCAAGAAGTGCCCTACACTCGCATCTTTCCCTGTCGCTCCCCCCTCTGGCCTCCGTTAGCATCTTATTTAGCGAGGGAGAGGATTCGGTCAACACTGAAGAGGCCTAGCTTGGGGGAATTCTTAAAAGAGGCTGAAGTGGAAGCTGAATTAATACTCTAAGCTGTGCTGGCACCCTTTTGATTTTTTTTTGCCAAGAGGAAAAAAAAAATCAAGTACACATTTCACTCTGCTCAGCGGCTTTCTAAAGCTAGCTTTAAATGTTACGTTTTTAAGATCTAGTAAATAGACTCATTCAGGATATTACAAAAAAAAAAAAAACTGCTGACAAAAAAGAAATAACTGGGTGGTACAGGGAGTTGTATTAATCTTGTTTATTTATTTGCCTGAACAGGAAGAACTGCCCTGGAGATACAAACACCCAAAAAGTACGGAAGGATAGGGTGTATTTGTGTTAGCAACCCTCACAGCTGGGCCAAGGGGCCAAGGGGCAGAGGGCAGATGTGTCCTTGCATGTGTGTATGTCTCTGTGAGTGAGAGAGAAATAGAGAGAGAGAAAGTGATTAAGCTCTGAGTGGATCTGAGAGCACTTCCTCCAGTGGTTGATCACCAACAAGGTTTGGAGTGACCGTGTGTGAGTCTGTGTGTGTACATACTTTTGAGAGACTGTTAGAGGCAGTTGTTGTCAGCCAAAGACCCTATGTCATATACTACCAAAAAAAAAAAAAGTTTTATTATGCTACTGCTTTTTTTTTTCAACTATGAAAATGAGATATGATGAGATGTGTGGTGAAGCTTTTTGTCAGGTTTAAAAGTTATTTAAGGAGTCCTCAGTGTCAGAGTCTGATTTTCTTGATCAGTTAACATGATGCATTTTATGTGGCAATAAAAAAATGTTGCTGATGAGGGGACATTACATAAAACAATAAGTGGAGCATCATTTGTTATTTATTTAAGAGTTGACGTTGTACAGTGCTGTGGTATAAGAGGCGCAAATGGCAAGTTTGAGCTCTTGCTTAGATTAAGTTACTTGTTGTAATTGGAACGATTTACGTATTTAAATTGAAAACACATCAAAAAATGTTTTAAGTGCTAAAGGAAGCTGAAGAATCATTTAAAATTGTCCAAGGGACCCTTTGGCCTTATCTCAATTTAAATCTGACAATCTGCATGAGTGAAAAAAAATAATTAAAACTGATTTTATGGGGAAAAAAATCATATGAGCACAAGTTTACACAAATAAACATACAACAATCTGCCACACTAACTAACACCACCTCCAGGTCAACTAAATAACATTGATTTTTAATTATATACCAGTAAATTAGTGACAGGATCATGGGCACCCAAGGCTCATCTATGACATACCAAAGGCCAACCTGTTCGACCCAATCCCACAGAAAAGCCAACACAAGTTGCTGGCAAAACTTAATGCTGCCCATGATAGAAAGGCACCAGAACACTAGCAGGCAAAGAGCTTCAGATTTTAAATTCCCCAGATCCTTATCTGATTAAGCATCCATGGGATGTGCTGGGCAAAAAAGCCAGACCCATGAAGAATCCACCCTGCAACCCACAGCACAGGTCTTGGCCAGTTATGCCCCTAGTGCATGCTTTGGTGGCACATGGGGAACCCAAACAACATTGGGCCTTATGTCTTGGCTGATCGTTGTGCAAGTTAAAGACAACAGAAATGCTCACTCGGCACCAAATCCTAACTTTTATTTTTTTTTTCAGCAGGTAGAGAAAGAAATGTACATCACAGAAAAGAAGAAATAAATGAAAGAGAGTAAGATAAGGGCACTGAGGTTGCAATAGAGAGCTACTTTAAACTCCTAGTGTCTCCTAGTAGACTTCACCTTACTCTTCCCTCAGTGGCATCAAAGCGCTTCAGCCACCCAGCTCTCATTAGCGATCAGCCTCTCAGGAATGTCCTGACAGTAAAGGAAAGCTCAGCGTTTGAAGACCGCTTAGCCAAGCACTCATGTGATTCTATCTTCCCCTCTCTCTCTCTCTCTCTTGCTCTCGTTTTTTAACAAGGCAGCCATCTTTCTCCGTCTTGTTCCACTCTGCATTTATCCGCTGTCCCTCTGGCCACTCACTTGAAGCACTCGTAGCATTAAAAAAAAGACCAATATTCTGCATCTCCAGCATGGAGGGCCCTTTTGTCTGGGCACTTGCTCAAAGAAACAAGGATTTGAATGCACCCGTGGAATTTCAGAGATGACTGAAGGGGGAAGGACATCTCGAGTGCTTTGTAGATGTACATCATTGGGGAATATTGTTTCACACATTGTACAAGATGTTCTTATATGTAGGTCTCGTGTTTGAGAGTGCGTGTTGTCATGAGCTTTTCTCTCTTGTGATCGCCTGGAGCTGGTCCAAGATACGCAGGTGAGACTCATTAGTACACAAAACGCGTAGATGTAAGCTGCACTTGATCCCTTCTTCTGCTCTGTGCTCTGCTTCAAAGAGGAATTACTAGACTCGATCTGCTCCTCACTGACCCAGCATGTTCGAGAACGCTGTGTGATTTCAAGTCCATCGAGAGCAATCGCTGGGAACGGATCTTGATAGTTTTCACTAATTTTGCTGTACTGGCAACCGTACATTACTTCAACTTTAATGTGCAGTTTTGTGTGTGTGTGTGTGTGTGTGTTGGGGGGGTTGAAAGTGAGAGTGAAAGAGAGAGAGAGATCGCCCCGTGTCCAAAGACAACCTATTCATTTTCCTAACACGTAGAGCGAGACGAAAAGAGGGAATAAAAGGAAACGAGAAAATGAACAAAACCATCTATATTCATAATGCTGATGATACAACTTTGATCTCATGGTAATAGCGTGTCTAGGTTAAAAACTAGCGCCCTACTTTCTCCAGGAAGGATCGGTCTCCTGTTGAACCCGTGCCAGGTCGTATCCCGTGATTTTGCGCTCTTACATATATCTGCCAAGCCTTCAGAGGAAAAAGCTTAATTGCCGACCGTCACAATAACCATTTGAAGTGTGTAAAGGACAATTCAATTATCAAGGACGTTTCAGAGTGGCGGCCCAAAAAAAAAAAAAAGAAGTAGAAGAAGAAGAAGATTCACACTGGGTATAAGAAAGGAGGGCAACCATGAAAGGAGAGGAATCTGCCTCCAATAAAAAAAAAAGGACTGAAAGGAAGAGAAAATAAGTGGTTGCATGTACCATATGGTGCTCTCGCCATGCGTATTTGGCCATATACAGTCCTGAAACGGAAAAGGCAAAGTCCTGTTTGTGGAGCCCATAAAGATTAGCCCTTCAATCAGGTGGGCTCCGCCGCGATAGGTAAACACTGCCGACATACCGGTCTGATGAGATCGTTTCGGAGCGGGAGTGTGTGAGTGTATGAGTGTGAATGTGCGCAAGCCACCAGGATAAACATGCACTCTACCACCACCACCACCCTGTTTTTTTTTCTGTCCCCTTTTCTAACCCGCTGTAAGTGATTTTCCAGGCCGCCCTTGACGTTTAAGAGAGCGGAGATCGCTATATGAGGCTCCGTCTCCATCAGACACGTGAAGATCCTGGCAAATATTTGGGCACTCACAGACATCGCATTTATCAGTTGCAGAACACAAACCAGCGTCCAGTCTGTACTACGCTCAAGTCCATACGTACTTGTGGAATCTCGTTCCGGACATCCTGGAACGGTTTAAAAGGTCAAAGACAGGGCAAGGAACTGACACGAAGTTCGTATTCAGCGTAGACGATTTGCTGGCTTCCGTTTACAAGTTCATGCTTTATGAGGCACAGGACACGCCACAATTAAAAAAATTATAAAGGTGATCTTTTAAGAAACAAACTGTCCATGCTGTATTATTATCATGTTAACAAACATGTATACCTTGACAGTTCGAACCCACAGCTCTGAAATCAAGCTGGATTAATCGCCGTAATGCGCTTATTATTATTATTATCATTATTATTATTATGTAATAATTAGTGGGTAGCAGAAATCAAGTAATTAAGTTATTAAGTTGTAATCGGACAGACAGACGATTTCCTACTATACAGTATGTATTATATCTTTTTAGAGCTTTAAATTCTTATCTGTTAAACCTAAAATGGGTGTGGCCTAAACCAGAAAAACAGGTATTTTTTATTTTAAGTGCCGGCAATTTTTTTTTGCTCTTTTTTTTTCTAAATCATATTTTCAAACCACAGCTCAATTCTTCATATTAAATATGATTAAATATTTGACTGCCACAAACTACACAGTGCCTAAAGATAGAATTTAAAAACTGGTTGTTTATGTAACAACCTCAGCAGCAGTCTCATTTCCCCTCTCGTCTGTTTCGACCACTCAGCATTCAGCATCCCCGGTGTACTAACCACCGGCCCGATCTGTCTCTCCTCATCTGCACCTGTTTCTCACTGGTTCATGCCTTAAGTTAGATGTTTTTTTTATTTTTAAATGCTTCAAAGGTCACTGTGTGGCTTAACACAGAAAAACATTCCTCTGAAACTGCTGGTACAGGGACAGGACTCACAACGAGAAAGTCCTTCAGGAAGCCTGGAGAACTATTCTTCAAAACTAGAATAAAAAAAATTCAAGAAAGTCTGGCTCCTGAGAGAAAAATATGAAGAAATGAGAGGTAGCTCAAGACATTTGCACCCTACTGCATTTATTTGGTTGTATTTTTTTTAAAGTTAAACAAACTAGATTGAGGCGACGTAATCTGTATAAATGTGCATAATTACATATTTCCGGAACCGACGGGCGTTTACAATCCGGCGGAGTGGACCGAATGAATTTGCTTCAAAAAGAAAGTAGATATGATAAAAAAAAATAATAAATTATAAATAATTATAAATCACTTTCCAAGACGGGCACGGTGCATTTCCGAGTTAATTAATTGATTGGATCAAAGTGGCTTTAATCAAATAAAATTTAATAACTACCTAATAAAAACAAGAGGTTTGGAGGAGAAATAGCGGGAAATGATAGCGTCTCCACTTTTTCAAATTAATTTAATTTTACTACTCTTGAACTTGTTCCAATGCACCTAAACACTCCCCCCCACAACACACACACACACACACACACACACACATATACACACACAGACTGTCTTTTTGTCAGCTAACGCCATCATCTTTCTACTTTTTAATTTTTAAAACCGACATCATAAAAATGAAAGCTAGAATATTACTTCTTTCAGAAGCACGTCTGATTACAATAAAAAATGTCTGTTTTCTAAATTAGCTCAGGACTTGAATGCAAATTAATATCAGCACGATGAACAAGGGAGGAAACGTTACTAATTTGCATCGTACTCATATTAATAGAATAATTCATGGCGTAATATAAATAAATTAAGAAGGTGATTCATTTGGAAGAGAGGGGAGAGGAAAAAAAAAAAAAAAAAGGATGCCTTCAATTCAATTTGGTGGGGAAAAAGTGCGGGAGGGGTAACCTTTAACAAAGACAAAAACGTTAATTGCTCAGCTCTGGGCTTTGTCAGGAAGGGTCAGAATTGAAGAGCAAAGAGGGAAAAAAACTGTAACATGCTTCATGTTAAACCTACAAACCTATATAAATATTTCAGTTGATTATTTTTACTACGGATTAATGTGAATGGATGCTCTCGACAACTTTTTTTAAAATACAGATTTAAGCGTTTTCATTCATTTCAACATGAATCTCATTTAGAAGCTACTTGGCTGAAAGTCTGACTGTGAGTTTGAACTTTCACCTTTCATCCTGGCAGCTTGCTTTTACTTATTTTTCCTCCTTCATGCTGCTGCAGAGCATAAGCAGATGCTTTGTGTCATTATCAGACTTATTACACATTATTAAAACATTGAGAGATCATTCCAGAAGAAATGCACACAGAGCCACATGGTCTCTCTCTCTCTCTCTCTCTCTCTCTCTCTCACACACACACACACACACACACACTCTCTCTCTCTCTCTATCATCTTTCTGTCTGTCTCAATGGGAGGGTGTCATACTTTTGCGCACATCCGTGTCTCTGTGTGTGTGTATGTGTGCGTGTGTGCCACTGCTCCTAAGTGACAAAAAAAAAAAAAAAGAACAACATAATTGGAGAAATGTACGCAGTAATAATAGGTATTCAGAAAATGATAATTCATATTAAACAGGGTGCATAAAGTCAGCCTCATTTGCATGTTTTAGATTATATGCATTTCAAAAGTAATTTCCGCAGGGCATATGAATGACATTAATTCCCCAGCGGTTTCTGCTATAGACCTCAAACTATCAAACACTCAAACATTCAAAAGATGGAGGAGAGAAAAAAAAAAAAGTACTGCCACATTTGCGAGGGGAGATTTCAAGGTTAAAGTATTTGAATGCACATTTGAAACTTCTGTCTTGTTTCATAGCCTAGTTTTAAACTCGAGTACGCCGCCTATAACCTCGATACGCAGACGCAAGATCGCAAACGAAATTGTGAATCTAAACACTGACTTTTTTTGACCTTCCGAGAGTCTTGATTTTTTCTTTCTAAAATAAAAAAAAGAAAGACAACAGGAATTGGGGTTTCGAATTCCTGATAATGAGAAAGCGTGCTGTAATTATCATCGGCGTGTGAAAGGGGTGTAGAAATTTTAATGCTTAGGGCCTGAACATGACATGGGTGAGAAAGAAAATATATATATATAAAAAATCCTTTTAGCCTTAATGCATTTAGAGTGAGTGAGAGAGCAAGAGAGAGAGAGAGAAAGAGATTGAGGGAAAGAGAGAGAGAAAGGAAAAAAAAATAAAGGATGAAGACCCAAAGGCAGGAAACCCTCGGAATCTGCGACTCAAGTGGAAAATCGGCTCTGGAGTCAAAAGCGGGACATTTTTGTGTTATTAGAGAATTTGGTTTCGAGCCACACTGTAGCTCCTGATTCATTACTGGGGAAAGCAGACGCACAGCACATGAATGAGCAAAGATGGCCCCCACCTGTTTGTCTGCGCCAGCTTTTGGCCCGATTCACAAAGTCGCCTCTGAAAGAGAGAAGCAGTGGGGGGTTCACGAAGACAGAGAGAGAAAGAGAGAGCACAATAAAACGCACTGTGCAATAAATTTGCAGATGGAGCTGTGTCTTTTTTAGCTTCTCCTATTTCTGATCTTTTGCTCAGTAACTGATTTGTTTTGCGGGACGAGTCGGGGAAAATTTGCAGCAGCGAGGAATAATACATGCACCAACAATTAACAGCTATAATACGGCTTACCACCAAGGCGTTTTAAATTCATATAAATTTACATCATTCAGCATGCATGGGACGGGAACGGTTAAGGTTATGTTGAGGTTACGATTGAAATTTGTATCAAATTCAAACTTTATTCAAACACTTGAGTCACACCGTCTGAGAGTGTGAAAGAGAGAAAGAGGGAGAATGAAAATATCTGGAGGCTAAAATCAGGCTAATTATGTTCTGGAAAACCTTCAACTACTTTATTTTTCTAAGGAGTTTCTCAAGCTCTGTAAGTTTTTTTTTTTTTTTCTAAACAAGATGACATAAAAAAAGAGATTTTTCCCAAGTCAAGAAATCTAAGAGGTAAAATAAAAAGTAAAGAAAAGAAAAGAAAAGAAAAGAAAGAAAAAAACGCAACGTACCATCCCTTTTCAGACATCTTCGTTCAAGGTTAAAGGATTTGAATGAAATTTAAACTTGCTTGTTTAAAGTTGCTCCGATCCTAGGTTTAGAGGTCAACGTGAAAACACTGAGCACTTCAAGTCAAGCACCTTAAACACAAATGATTTCAATGAAAATGTGTAAAAAGAAAAAAAATTATAAAAAAAAAACATAAAAGTGTTGCTATTAAATCCTCCGTAATTACGCATACACTCTATAGTAAAGGCTTGTACCGTATCGTTTTTTTTTTTGTCATGAATGTTCAGTTGTTGTTTTTTTGTATTTTACTTCTTTTGGTTTTAATTGGAGGTCATGCATGACTAAATCAAAGAAAGCTGAATCCAAGCTGGAATCATAGCATGGCTAGGGCGAGAGAAGTAACCTTCCCTAAGCCGAGAGCAAGCCAGGTAAGCCGAGCACTCATGCCAGGATGTAGGTCGTATACAAGATTTGTAAAACCACAAGATTTCCACCTTTTCTCGAATTTCCTTACTGCACATTATATTTGCATAAATACAAAAACTTTCCCAAAAACATTGGAAAGTTAAAGGGGGAAAGTGCATGTTCCTTGGCACTGAACTAAAGTCAGCTGAGAAATTTTGGTTGGAATCCAATCAATTTCATAACAAAAAAACAAAAAAAACAAAAAGCCACTGACCCACAACCTTCATAACCTTTTCATGAAACTTGACTCGCTGGAGTGACTGCAACAGCAGCAGCAGAGTGAAAATGTCCTTTTTACTGGCTTCACATTTTCCAAAATTCCATTAAACCCATTTAATTCTCTAACGGCAGAAGTGGCAAGGATAGAGATGGTGTAGCATTCTTTTTTTTATTTTCAGTGGGTGTAAAGTTTGCACACACACACCTGCAGTCCCTATCATCCCACCCTCACAGTAAAAGAAAAAAAATGATCAGCATTCTTGGGTTTTAAAATCAGCTTAGCAGACATGCTGGATGTTTCAGTGCAGGGAGGCGTCCGACACCTTTCACTAAAGCCTGCGCCTCTTCATGTCAGCTCGCATCCGTCTCTTTTAACTTCCAAAAAAACATAGGAGTGCGAGGGGCGGGGAAAAAATCGTGCATATTTCTCATTTCTGATTGTTTACCTTTTTCACAGCAAATTGATTTTTACATCTTGTCTTTCCTGGAAATGCCTGGCCGAGCTCCTGCCAAGCTCCGTCTCCCTGCTTTATGGCGCCGGGCCTCTGGAGAAGGTTGAGACGTTTTCAGAGTCAAAGTCGTTTAAATGATACAATGCTGCTTTTGTCTCAGGCACCTCTGTTTCTTTCTTACACTTCTCTCACACATCTATTCTCTCTCTCTCTCCCTCCATTTTTTTTTTCATTTCTCCACAGCAGCTTCATGGCTTGATGTTTTAAATCCACCCCCACATGTACTTTTTTTTTTTTTTTTATGTCTCGCCAGTGCATGTTCGCCTTGAAAACTTAAAAAAAGAAGGACCTGTTACATCATGACAGTGTAATGATCACAAGGGGATTAAGTGCTGGATTTTACCGGGGCCTTTGTGGATGCTCGTTCCACTACGCTTCGTATCTAAAGAGTGTTGTGAAAGCGAATCTCCAACTGCCTGGAGAATGCAGGCTCTCAGATCTGAGGCTCCTGATGACTTTACCTGACCACAAATCATGCAACAAAGAGGGCACAGAGAAAGAGAGGAACAGAGAGGGAAAGATGGAGAGAGACTGAGAGAGAGAGAGAGAGAGAGAGAGAGAGAGAGAGAGAGAAGTGGCCCTGTGATGCTATTTGGAAAATACATACCTCTCTCACAAATGGATTCCATATGAGTTTTCTGGGCCTCAGCGGACTAACAAAAACTGTCACGCAGCTAAATTGGTGTCACCGACAGGGTCATGATTATAAGTTGCATAAATGTGCTCGCACGGAACAAAAAGATGAGGGGTGGGTTATTTCCTAACAAGGTTTATTATTTATTATATTTATTTATTTCTTAAACAGTGTAAATCTGAGGAGCGATTAGCTGATATTTCACGCCTGGACACAGGAAACAACTTTATGTGTAATCCAAAAACAAGAGAAAAATAATCCACATCAAGGGTGTCATCACTACAAGGGGATGCCGGAAATACTTCACATCAGTTCTTAAACGATTATCAGTGTATGGCTATGATATAACATATATATGGTGAAGTTAAACAACGTTGTTTTTGTGCCGTAATCTGGTTTTAAAAAGACCAGACCAGTCATCGGCAAATCTGCTAATCTGCACTTTATTGCTATTGGCTATCATGAGAAACAGGCTCAACTGGTGAGAATGGGTTTATCCCAAAAAAATCACAGTTTATAAAAACTATTATTTAATTCCCAACATGGCCATTAAGGTCATTTATTTCCTGCACTTATTACCATTATTAATATTTCAAGATTGCACAGAATTACTTCCATTCAGAAAACAAACTAAACCCGAATAATAAAGCCAGTGTATGCGAACAGGACCTGACTGAGACCACCCACTTCTAATAGACTATTTTTCTTTAATTACTCCCAGAGGTTGGAAAGGGGGTGTAGGTAGCGCCAACTCTCTCCATTAAACGACCTGACCACATTTCCTCTAGCTTAACCGTCCAATCTCAGACCCAACGTTCAGACAACGCCAACAATTAAAACCCTTCATACGCCTGTCGCCTCAATTCGAGCCGTCCTATTTATTTCTAAAGATTCATCTCTAAGGTGAAGCTACATGGCTCCTTAATACTAATCGATTATTAGTGGGTCTGGAACGAAAAGCCCGGCCACCGTAATTGGGCTAAATAAAATAACAAGCGACAGAGTTTGCAGTCGTGGCGAGACGGGGTATCACTGAGGTCCGCTGTCATTGTCGCTTTTTTTTTTTTTTTTTTTACGGAGGCGTTCCTCTCCGGTGTCAACCAATTAACATTTTCCTCAACACCTCGCTCCTGTTTGATGCTAGTTGTCGGCGTTGTAATGGGAGGTTTCTTAGGTCAAAGTCTTTCACAGAACGGCCTGTCACATTGTTATTCTCCTCCGTAGCGCCTCTTAATTGCGTTCTGCCGCATCTCTTTCTGCGTTTACAGTAATGTGTGTGTTTGTTTTGTGCGTCCCAGATGATGACACGGCGATCCTGCTTGATCTCTCCGCCAACGATCTCTTCCGACACGAATGTAAAATCAGTCTGTGCCGCGCACAATAAAAGGCAAGACAGACGCTCGCAAGCTGCTCCGATCCTTTTATCCATACACGCTCTAT
The DNA here is from genome assembly GCF_024256425.1 of Clarias gariepinus. Classification (NCBI taxonomy): domain Eukaryota; kingdom Metazoa; phylum Chordata; class Actinopteri; order Siluriformes; family Clariidae; genus Clarias; species Clarias gariepinus. The sequence continues at coordinate 17,807,288 of NC_071122.1, forward strand.
CTCACACACACACACACACACACACACACTCCTTTGCCCAGTATTTTGTGGTAACGCAGCACACAGCTGGCAACATCTGGAGGCGTTTTGAGTCTGTTTAGATTTCCAAAATGCTGAAATAAATTGTGCAGGTGCCAAAAGAGTCATAAAGAAACAGGTCTCCAAAAAAAGGATGGGCTTAAACTTAAGACAGCTCTCAGCTTACAAAGTCTGCACTCGTTTTCCAGCATGCTTTTTTTTTTTTTGCTTTCAGTTACTAACTGCAATTTGTAAGCTCTCAGCTTACAAAGTCTGCACTCGTTTTCCAGCATGCTTTTTTTTTTTTGCTTTCAGTTACTAACTGCAATTTGCCAAAAAATTTATTTTTTTAATGACATTTAAGACTGTCATAGTCTACTTTCCATCATTCATCGTTACACTTAAAGTCTTGTTTTTTTTTTACTATTCCTTTATGCTGGGGCGGATTGTCTATGTGTATGAACCACAGTGTACAGCAAAGCAGAGCAACAAGCCAAGGCAGGACATCTTCTCATATGAGGTCACAACAGGGAAACATTCTAACTGGCTTGTTTTTAACCCTGAATAACACAAATCTGAAAAAACAAATACAAAAAGCAGGTGCTTCTTTCTTATAATTTTTTGTTTCCACACAAAGTGGAGACCCATCTGAATATCTAAAATGACTAAAAGTCAATTCTGCATTAAAGCTCCGTTTGAACGCTCAGTAACGCTTGTTCCTGTTATCACTTACTTCAAGACAGCTACTAAGATTTGCTCCCTCACTATAATAATAAATAAATCTCACCTTTCCTAGAAACCAAAGAGCTGACACTGGAGACTCCTTCCATGAATGTTAAAGGGCATTTATTCAAATTTGACTCCAGTTTGTGTATACATGAGGGCTGAAAAAAAAACATTCCCTTCTTTTTACCTTTATTCCACTTTTGTCATGTTCTTTATGTCGTCTAATTGTCTTTTAACAAGCTAACTAGATTTTCCCCTACTGTGACCTCATTTAAGTTAAAAATCCTTAGTAGCAGCTCGTTTATAAAGACAATGGCGCTTTTGAAGGAGGAGTGAAATAAAGGGAGTTTGACATATGAAACAGTGTGTTATTTATATATACAGCTGAAGCATTAACACACACAAGAGCTCTGAGACTTTTTAAAGAAACAGTAAAATATTCGACCTTTAAATAAGCAACTTCCAAAAAAATAATGGAGTGGACAACTTCTGACCAATCAGATTTGTGAATTCAGAAGCGCTTGTGGTATCAATAAGAACGGTAATTTTACCAGACGCTACTTTCTCTTTCTTTCAACAGGTACGCTTCGCAGCCTTGAGCGACCTAGTAATGCCTCATCCTCATTCACTTACTTTTTTTTTTTCCAAGCATCGCCCTCTTAGCAATTCTTCTGAGCGAATGACATTTAAAAAAGGGGGAAAAAAAGAACTACCTTTAAGTCAGTCTATGATCACGCATGGTTCGGCTGGCATGCAGATGGGTGTAAATGGCCTTGTGCTAATTGGACTGAACCAGATGCTGAGCACAAAGCAAAAGCGGAGGCTTATCGAGTCTGTTTTTCAAATTGCCTTCCAATACACATATGCGAGCCATACGAGTAGACGCAAACGTCCTCCACATGGTATGACTTAGAAAAGGCACACGTGCAATGTCTATAGGCGCACTTAAGCTAGCTCGTGTTCTTAAGTGCGCGACCAAAAAAAAAAAAAGGCAAACGCTTGGATTTTAGGCATTCTAATCAAAACAGACACAAAATAGCTCAGGAAAGCTGACATCACATCAGCAGTGCAGCAGTTTGGGCTCTACTTGAGAGCCCGACACACAAAGGCACATGCTGTGTAGGATGCAATTATGGTGATTGAGTGTAATTTACCCGTGTAAGATGAAACCACTGGCAAATCCTGAAGAAACCCCATATTAAACCCTGGACCATTTGAGACATAAGGAGCACAGCCCTTCACCTTTGACCCCTGTGGAATATGCTATGATGACACGCTCTTATTGCGGGCCTCTGTGTCCGTGTGAATGACTTTGATTTGATTTCAGTAACGGATGGAGTTTGTAAAAATCTTTTTTTTTTTTTTTCCACCACAACAGGACGACCCTCGGGATGTCTGTAACTGCAGTTTCTAGTTAGTTTCTGCAATTCCCGCCATAGAAATGACCTCACACCTTCCCAACATTGAATGAAAAAAATAAATAAAGCTGAGATTCATGAGATCCATAAGAATTTGTATTTTTTTATGTTCTACCCACATTAAAGCTGATTGTCATGTTTCAAACAAAAGCAACAGGAAAACATGCCCAGTCTAAGACAAGGAGCTGGCACACCAGAGCAGGATCATGGGAAAAGTCCAGAAAGTCCCGGGCTGACGAGAGAATGTGGAATATGTGTGGAATTCAGAGAGAGGTTCAAGCTTGACAGGGCCTTCGGATGGGTGAACCAATACGCAGGAACCTCTGTTTAACATCTTCTTGTTTATTATTTCTTAACACCTATCAGGCAATCAATAGAATAGTTTTTAGGGTTAAAAAAATCATATATATATATATATATATATGCTATTTAGAATGTTATTCTTTGGAATATAATAACTTTGGACTCTACCCCACGGTTATCTATTTTTCACTTATAATGGCTACTAAAAGTGTTAAAACCGGGAAAAAAGACGACACTGAGACCGCTCTAACAGTCAAGTTAGACAAACACTGTGAAGTGTTAGTGGCTGAATTTAAATCCTCGTTTAGTTTATTGGAAAGTAAACTAGACCAAATTTAAGCCCAAGTAGAGGACCATGGCCGGTGCTTACCCTCGTTAGAACTCTGAGCCAGCGTGTAAGCGAGTTGGAGAACATCTTCTCCAGTCTTCTTTAAATTAACGGGCAAAGTCGTAGACCTAGAAGGCCGGAGCAGGAGACAAAATCTGCATATCCTAGGTCTTCCAGAAGCTACTCTACCGTGTTCTTCTCAAAATTTTGGTGCAAGCTGTTTGGAGGTAAAAAGCTGCCATCCCCGTCTGAGATTGATAAAGGCCCATTGTATACCTGCATCCGAACCCGCTTTGGGACAGAGACCTCGGCCGGTCTTTCTCCATGTACGCCATGTAAAGAAAGCCAGCATTATGTTAGTTTGGTGTACACGATGTATCTTTAATATGTTGCTCTGTGTTATACACTTTTGTTTTAGGGCTTTATCCACCTGCATCTTCTCTCAGGGAGAATGAATAGTTCTTTAAACTTTGTGAGTTGGAATGTAAAGGGTTTAAACCATCCGGTCAAGAGAAGGAAGGTGCTCTCACACCTTAAACAACTTAACACTGCAATCGTCTTTTTACAAGAAACTCACATTCTCAGTTCTGATAATTCTCACCTTATGTGGCGTTGGGGAGGGCAGCACTACAACTCGACCTTCCAGGCCAAAGCTAGGGAGCAATTCTCATTAATCCAAACATCTTTTTTGAGCACCATACTGTTATTACGGATATACATGGTCGTTGTAGCATTTTTTCCAGGGAAATTATTTAATTCTTTAATTCTAATGTAGTGGTGGCCAACATCCCCCTAATTATAATGTTTTCTTCTTTGAACATTTTTTTCTGTTCTACCAGATCTGAGCTCATACTCTCTTATATTAGAGGAAGACTTTAACTGCTGTTTAGATCCATCACTTGACAGGTCATCTCCTATACCTCTGAGTAAATCCACCACGCTACTTCAGCCCTATCTCTGCAGCTTTGGTATCTCAGACTTATGGCGCTTCCTTCATCCAAAAAAGAGAGAATACTATTTAAAGAAATAGATCAGCTCTATTTAAAAACTCTGATCTGTATAAAAAAACATGCAGAATTGCAAACTAAGTTTGAACTTATCTCAACACATGTAATTGAACGTCAGTTATTAAAGAGTAGGAGCCAATTTTACATTTAATGTTGACAAATCTGGGAAACTTTGCTAATCAGTTAAGAGGATTTAGAGCACATCACTACCGACCATTCTAATATTAACAATGCATTCAGGAATTTTTATTCTCGATTAGAAACTTCTGAGTTCCCAAAGGACCATAGTTCAGTTGAGAAATTCCTGACTCAACTAGATATCCCAACACTGTCCCCTGATTCTAGATTAAGATTAGAAGAGCTCATATCACAGGAGGAAATAATTTCAGCTCATCATTGCCATCTGGTAAGTCCCCGGGTCCTGACGGGTTCCCTGTAAAGTTTTTTAAACCATTCTCCTCATATCATGCACCACAACTAGCTTTGGTTCAATCTGAATCTTTTAAGCAAGGTAAGCTGCCCGGTTCATTTAATGAGACTCGCATCACCCTTAAAGCAAAAAGGGGTAAAGCCCCCAACAGAGTGCTCCTCATATAGACCAATCTCTCTTCTTAATGTGGACGTTAAAATCCTTGCTAAAGTCCGTTTGTCCGTTTACGATGTAAATAAGTAGCTGAATTAAAGTTTAAGTGTTTTTTTTTTTTTTTTTTGCCATTTCAACTAATTTTGTGTGCTAAGTGTTTCATTTAATTTTTCACGGGCAGTCGTATAAGCATTTCGCACAAGCAAATCACACTGTGTATTTGATTTTAAACACTAATATAATTTTAAACACCATGAAAAATGAAAACAGCACAGTCGGTGCTAAGAGATTATACTGCTTACGCTCAAGTGATCGTTATATATTTGTAGTTATGGTAGATTAGCTTGGTGTTGTTAGATTAGATTAAAAAACTTAATTCGGTATCAAACCATTTAAATGTTCCATGCATGCTTTACTTTTGGCTTTACGTCGGGTTCTGTCTTAAAATTCTGGACAGTTATTTTAACACTGAACGGATAGATTTTTGTTACATTGTAAAATAACAGAATCAATATAAAATATAGGATCAGCCTTATTTACTCTCGCTCTTACTCTAATGTATATCATTATACAAATCCCAAGTGTCAGATATTGTATATTTTTAGAGGCAGACGTACACAAGTGAAAATAAATGTATAGTGTTTCCATAAAAAATAAGCTGCGCATCATTACCGAGCGATTCGTTCGCTTTAGACATCCAATGTCAACACGGTGCAACTCGCTTAAATTGAAGAAAATTACAAATCAAAGTTTGTGTTTATATGAGCTTTGCGCTGAAGTGGTGGAGGCGGGTGGGGGGGATTTATTCATCAGTTAACGCTAATTAAAAACGGGACTCTGGCTTCGTTTGCCTCTAATCCAAGTTCGGGTTAAACGCAAACAGTAGTCTGGCTGATTTATTATTTGTAGGAAGTGGAAAAAAAATAAATAAAAATTGAGCCGGAGTGTAAATAAGTGAGGAAATGTTTAGTCCGAGGCTTCATGGAGTCACAAATTCTAATGAACTCTTTCCTCTTCCTGAGCTCGAAAGATCACGCTGGAGAAAGTGACTCCACGCTAAACTGGCACTCAATAAACGTTTAATAGCTGGAGGTCGTTCACGTCCGTGTTACAGAGTTGCGCCATGAATGACGCCTCCTGTGGCCTTCCTCCTCTCTGATACTGCTTTTTGGAATGCGCAGCTCGTTTTTTCCAAGTGAGTGTGTGAGTGTGTGTGTATGGGTGTGTGTGTGCCAAGGTGGGAGACTTTTCGGACAGTATGTGTGTATGTGCATGTGTGTCTTGGCTGGCCTCCGTTTCCACCTTCCAGGTTCCTGTTTCAAATGCTGAACAGCTCTTTAAGAAAACTGCACTCCACCTGTAGGCCTGCGTGTTTGTGTGTGTGTGTGTGCGTGTGTGTGTGTGTGTGTATGAACATGTGTGTGCGTGTGTAAGAAATATGTACTAGATTGAAATGTACCACATTCTTGTATCTTTGTGATCAGAAGGTGTTGATTCATTTTCTAGAACTTCACATTACTATGAATATCTTCTTTCTAATATGGTATTGTTTCTATAGTAACAGCTCGTTTCCAGAGGTTTCTACTGATATAATCTAAATCTACTAATAGGCACAATTAAAAAATACAATGTTGATTACTTTAAGAAGAAATCTAAAAGTTTACTCTAAGAAGAGATATTTCTTTAGCTTTTATAAATTGATCGTTTACACTTGTGTGTTTTGTAAGGGCTGGTATAAGTTTTTCGTCAGGGAAATGTTGCGCTTCTCAGTTCCGTAGTAACACAACAAACTGCATTTTTTGGGGCTTATTAGCTGCAAGGCAGAGATGAAAGACAGCCTTATTTGGAAAGACGGTATAGCTTCTATAACGTGAGTGATTACAGGGACTAACTTGTTTTCTGGATGTTCCCCAACTTAAACATAACCATAAACGAACAATCTTTAATCAATTCCATGTCATAATTTGCTGGAGGAATTCAACACTTTGGTACATGCTGTTATTGGAAAAGAATCAACTTCAGAATAGTACTTTCCTGTCATAGCATTACCTGTTTGTTTCGTTTAACCTTCAATAGCAGTATTACTCTGAATACTAGATTATATTTCCAAGCATTTTTATTATTAAATTAAGTAAAAAATATCAAATATAAATTTTATTGTTAAAGACAATTATCATAGTTCCCACAAGATGTGCAAATTTCATGATATAATATTTGCGATTGGTGTTGGGAGGTGGGGTGTGTTTGACACAATCTACAGCGATTCATCTATAGCTACACTGACTTTAAAATCAATTTCAAATATAAATGCATCTGAGGTGAAATGTTGCTGTTCCTCTATAATCCAACAGGTGGCGCACTCTAAACTTTTCCCACGTTTGTACCACGATATTTTCTTTTTTTAAGAAAAAATAAAAGCCTGGATTATTTATAAAATTGTAAAACAGAATCGCGATACAAAATCGAATCGCCAGCTAGGTATCGTGATAGCATTGTATCAGGCGGTCCCTGGTGATTTCCCAGCTCTACTAAATAAAAAAATTAAGCATTGTGATAAGACGTGCTAACTTTAAGTAGCAAAGTCATTAATAAATAACTTCTCACAGAAGTGCGCTGATGTATTGCATCACAATGCAGAAAAACGTGAAGCGCAGAGATGGCATTAAAGTCCAGATACGACATGACAACATGAAATGCTCTCGGTGTACTTCGGAGGCTTATCATCTGTCATCTGTATCGGCCTGGTTCGATAAAACAGCAGCGTGCGCACGGTTACATGAACTTCAAAACAGTTCGCTCTCTTTTGCTTTCCTCTGCTTGCTTTAAAAGGTAACCGAGGGCATTTAGACAGCCAGTGAAAAGAAGTCAATATCCTCGTGAGGCCTGGGCAGATTAGAAAAATGTCACTTTCTTGTAGCAGACAGAAAGGGGCAATGCACACACTCACACACACAACAATAAGTAGAAAAACTCTGGTCTTTTGTCAATTTCTCTCTCTCGCTCTTTCTCTCACACACACACACACACACACATAAGCAAGACCCTAGGGTATCACAGTAAGTTGCTGCAGTCGTACACCACCGTCCCCTCCTGTCACAAGCATCTCACAATCCTCCCTCGGTGTCCGAGCAGCCAACCAACCACGAAACACACTTCCACAAAGCTACCCTGCCTGAGTGACTGGATGCCCGTGTATGTGAATGTGTGTGTGAGTTGGGTATCAGATTTTTTGACCGATCTCTCATCACACCGCGCCTCTGCTGAGTGTTCTACCCGGCTCCTATAAACAGTTTTGTTTGAAAGCTTCTCCGGCGTGCTAGAACAGCGGCGTAGAGCGTGACGAGAGCGCGCAAGAATGTCAGCGTTTCGCTGTGACGATGTAAAAACGCGCTTCACCTTGTCTTCGGTTCCTAACCTAAAAAACATGTCCAGGACCAAAAAAAAAAAAAAAAGGGAAAAGATGATTTCACCGCAGATGAAAAAGCCCAGTGAATCAGCAATAGTCTAATTGACGAACAAATTTCCCTTCTTGAATACTGTTCAGGTTTTCATAACATTTACATAGATTTGCTTTTTGCCAATGTGACTTTGGTGAAACAGGCCTCGTTTCGCCAATGAGCTGGCAATGTCATTGAAAGCGTGCCACTTAGGACGTAGTCATTTTGATATGTTTATAACTCTTAAGTTTAAACACTTTAAAAAGATATATAACATATATTTGCTTCTATAATATGATTGTGTCAGACCCTGTCTAAGAAAGCAGAGAAATGTTACAATATAAACTTATTATTATAATAAATTATATCGCAATACATGTTTTTTCTTGAGATATCGTGAATGCTATATCTTTCATAAATGTTTTAGCCATTCTTAAAAATTCCATAATGTAAAGTGACAATTTTAGAAAATAATTATATTTTGAAACATCTAATGTTACTTTTTATTATTATTTTTATTATTACTATTATTATTGTGATAAAATATTTTTGCCTGTAATATTGCCTAATATTACTCTACAGCAAGCGTAGAGTTCATATATGATTAGTGTTAAATAGGAAGCCAAGTACTGGGTCCACGAGCAGTGTTCAAGTCAAACTGGGACTTTTGAATGTGCAGAATAACAGATCATAGTTATTACCTTTATTTGTCTCTCCTATAAACCCCTGCTACACTAATGCACTTACCTCAGCGTTTCACTAAAGCTTAGATATCATCAAGGTGGAAAGGTTTCTCAGCTATGATTGGACTTGCAAACGTCATGTCTGAAACGCCGGCCTCCCGGGAACTCCTTTAATGGCCCAAAACATGTGGAAATGGCTTGAAACGAGGTCAGAACTGCACAGGAGGATGTTGCAGGTGAGTTCGTGTAAGGTGCAAGTGGTGTTGGTGAATGACAGTGTGTACAGTCTCCGCAGACAGATGGGTCTCTTCCGCAAGTTGGCGCTATGTTATCGAGGATAAGGCGTTTCGCTCGGTGAACGACCGCAGTGTTCTTCGTCTGTAGCGTGGCTCGTCATTCACGGATGTACGGCCTTCTTCAAAACATTTGCACCATTCAAATGTTTTACTGCCGGCTAAGAGACTTATGACTGTGCTGTGCTTGAAGTCTTCTGTAAATGTCAATCGTTTTTACGCCATCATTCACGAGAAATTACATCACAGGTCCTGGTTTGACTTGAACGGCGCTTGTCGTTAAAACAAATCAAATTGAGTCATTGAAGCTCATTATTTAAAAAATAAATAAATAAATGTAAAAAAGGTGATATTGCCTTCGTCATTTTGTCCTCTATGCAAATAAAACACACCGTGTACACCTAGTCCTAGTGCTAGTCCTTGTTCAGGCTGTGAAACTTTACATTTCTATATTTTACTAGAGCTTACTATTCAACATCTAGTACCAGTGCTCTAGATCTGTTCATGTAAAATATCATCATCAGCGTGACCCTTTTTTTTTTCATTAAAACACAGAAATGGTTTGTGAGGTGGAAAAGAAAAAAAAGAGGAGAATGAAAGTTCATCCTCTCAAAAAATGATTTCAATTAACACTCTTGCACAGTAATTAGCTGCTTAAAAGAACCTAATGAGCAAATTCAATCCCTGATGTTTTTTTTTCCCCTAATTAATTATGAAAGTGGTTGCACGACAAAGCATGATCGCTTATTTGACAAGGTTTTCACACCTCAATGTTAATGTTTGGAATTGTGTGTGGGATTCTAAGCAAAAGAGCACCTGTGCTTGAATTCAAGTTCAGTTTAACACTATCCTCTTTCCATATTCTGTGTGTGTGTGTGTGTGTCTGTCAGTGTTTAAATATTTCCCATCAGAGACGTGACACAGAAAACTAGAGCAGAAGACTTCCGCCATGGAATGTATTTGCGTGTGTGGGTGTGTGTACCGGTTGTGTGTGTGTGTAGGTGGAAACGAAGGACCTCCTTGAAGGGGAGCTAATTAATAGATAGCACGTTGGAGCCTCTGTCAGGTTTCCCGTCAGCTTACGTGTAATAAGAAAAGATCATAAAAAAAGCAGATGCGATGCTGAAGCTTCTCAGACTTGCGCCCGGGGAGCTGCGATGATGCAACACGCCCTTCTGCACACTGTAATGTGGCAGTTACTGTAAGCTGGAAATGCATCTCAATTATTATAATGCGGATGTTAGAAAAAAATTAGATGACTATGAGATATGTCGAAAAAGGAAAACAGGGAGAAAAGAAATCAACAAAGATGGATGGGTCGACACAGCTTTTTTTTTTTTTACGCTGGCTGTACATGGCCGTGTTGGCAGTAAATCTGAAATGGGAACGGCAACGGCGTGACACCCGCAACTATAATAAACCATGTATAACAAACAAGGTCCAAATATATGAATAACAAGAATAATTTCTGCTTCTTGTGCATATACCAAAATGCTAGTTTGCACGGGCTATAAATAAAACAGAAATAAACAAGAGTGACGAACTAGCGTAGCAGAAGAAGAACAGCGTCTTTCTGTGCGCCTGTCGCGTTTTAAGAGGTTACTCCAGCTGCCATGGGGTGAACTTTTAACCCCATTACTTCCACCGGGCCTGGGAGTCACACTACAGCGCCAACAAAGCTCTCTGTGTGTGCGTGAGTGTGTGTGTGTGTGTGTGTGTGATTGTGCATGTGTGAGTGTCTTGGTGGGGTGGGGTAAGAGAGGGTGTCCGCACGCGTGTCAGTCATCCTCAGCTGCTTGCGAACAGCTTGTCAAACTCCAATTAACCGGCTCATAAAGCCGCCATCAGTCCCCATACATATATTCCCAACCCCTGTCAATTCATTTGGCATTGATCAGAAAGTTAAGCTGCTAAATCCTCAATCAGACGTGGTTCAACACATCACGCAGCAGACGTTAAACGTTACGTTTCCATACAAAAAAAAAAGAAAAAGAAACGAAAGAAAAGAAACCTCGTCTGTGTCAATTTGTCAAAACTCAATATGGCTGTCTAAAGCTTCCAGATAAACAGAGAGTTAGCATGACTCAAACTTCCTGATGTGTCATTTAGACAGAGTAGATAGCGCAGGCCTTTGCTTGTGCATTTTCTGAGCTTTTTTAACATGCTTCGATAGTCATCGATAAAAAAAGAAAGAGAGAGAGAGAGAGAGACAGTGAGAGAGAGCACTGATTTTTAGAAGCGCCGAACAGTTTTATCTGGCTCAGATCCGAGTCTTGTCAAGAGAACCTGCGATAAAGTCAGTTTCTAACTATGCCAATCGATGAAAGTAATTTATTTACCTCGGCTAAGCAATTTGAATTCCATCTTAAGGAAGCGGGAGCGAGAGAGGAACGCAGAGAGGGGAAAGAGAGATAGCGTTTGGCTTGGCAAGGCTTGCGTGAGGACTCTATAGATTAATATTTCTCTCGTGAAATGCACTGGGACATGCAACGCTACTCCATAAATCAGGATGAGGTTAATGCTCTGCTTTAAATCTACGTTTAAGTAGTTCTCTGCTTCGCGCAAAATGCATGCCAATCCAGTCGTATTTAAAACTAGTAGTGCTAACATAAAGCAAGCATTAAAAAAAAACTCTATTCTTTAATAAAAAAATTAAGAAAATAATCCAGATTTGAGAGATTCAGTTTAATCTCTAACTGTTGTTTTTGTAGAGATTAGGATTTAAGTATTACAAGTATAATAGAAGTCTAAGGGCAGTTCGTGAGGACATGGTGTAAGTAAGCAGTGTTACCGCTTCACTGCACTCTTTGAGTAAAATTAGATACGAACCACATCTTCACATCAGTTCTCATTCTCATTGTTTGCTGTTTAGTTTTAATTTGAATTATATATCGTAAATATTCTCTCACAGAATTCATCAAACTTTTGGAACTTTTTCGCATTATTAGACAATTTTGTGTAAACCATAACACTTTTCCACACAAGAAAATAGACGCCAGAAAACGTCTGCAGTGCTGGAGTAAGTTTTATGACTTTTGACAGATTTCTACATTGATATAAAAAAAAAAAAATAGAAAAATGGCACTTCATTAGTTTCTCAATTAAAGCGGAAGTGGGAAAAAAAAGTGACTGGCCGACCGTTAAACAACGGGTTGTGTAACACCTGCAAACGTAACACAAATTCAGCTTTGAATGAAATCATCACACAAATGTAATAGATTTCCCAGCTGCTATTACATTAGCAGGAATTTTGTTGTGTGTCTGGTAAGGTTACAAATCGTCAGCATTCAAAATTGTAATAACTTCTGATAAATGTAATATTACTGTTTATGGGAAATTTATCGCATTTGTGAATTTATTCAGATTTGTATTATGTTTGTGGTAACTTAATGAACAAAGAGAAATTAATTGCTGAGTCATTCTTGGCTACGGTTGTTTTGTTAGCAGTGTTAGCAGCTGTGTACACCTTCTAACGGCTCTAATCTGGGGTGCTGGTTGTTAATTGGTGATTTTTTGAGGCAGGTAAATATAAATGAACGTCTCCTCAAAAGCAGAGGTCAGTTTTGGTCTTGATTCCCTGTGAAGGTCTTCATGAGAGACAGTTTCATCATGGTGCTCGATGGGTTTTGCAAATGCACTAGACAATGCTGTTTTTGCAAGAACAGGTTCCAGAACAGCTGACCTTCAAGTCTTATAATAACAATTGTCTCATTTTTTAAAAGTCTTTTTGTTCTAGAATGTCGAAAATAAATGGCTAAAAAGTAAACATTGAATATATATATATATATATATATATATATATATATATATATATATATATATATATATATATATATATATATATATATATATATTCAATGTTTACATATACATTACATATATATTACATATATATACAGAATAAGCCAAAAATGTATACACACTTCATAAATATAGTATGATGTATATTATATTAACATTATTTTAATAATATATATATATATACATATATATATATATATATATATATATATATATATATATATATATATATAAACGTATAACAATAAATTTAGAATTAAAATATAGATAAAAGTTTTTCTTTTCCTGAAGTGTGTGTGCAGAATTCATCAATTTCTACGAGAGCTGGATCCAGTTTAGCTGTTCTTTCCTTTTCACTTTTTGTTGCGCCATTCATATAAAATCCAGCCACATCCTGTACTTCCTAGCGATTTTCCATGCACTCATATTAACTACACCACTAGACCACATCAGTTACTTCACCTGCCTTTCCTGAGTACCACGCTGAAAGCCCACCCGGCTCTCTCCACGTTCCGCCCCAATCTCAGCTCGGACGTTCAAAAGAGCCGCTGGGTATTTTAATGAGTGTGGACTGGAGCGGCTGCGAGGGTTACAGTGCTTAACTCTGCTGAATGATATAAAAGGTACTTAAATAACACAATAATCAATACAAACGCCGGCACTTATGGATCCCACTCGGCAGACGATGAATATTCATTAGCTTTGTAACGGGGGCGCGTCGAGCAGGCGCTAGGCATGGCGGTAAACTTATCAGCACGAAAGGGCAGACCAAAGGTTAGGTCATTTGTAAACAGGAGCATAATCCATGTGTGTGAGTGTATGCATGTGTATGTGTGTGTGTGAAAGAGAGAGAGAAAGCAAGCCAGGGAGTAAAAAAAATAATGTTGCTTATGCTTGGGCATGAGTGTTTGATATCCCATGTAGCTTAAAGCCTAAGGAGCACTTTTTACTCTTCTTGACCGCACCCTAAGTTTACAGTACGACAAGATGCTACAAGTAGTTTTCAGATTTTCGCATGAACTGTTCTGATTTTAAGTTTGAATTTGAACATTGCAATTTTGATGTTCCGCCCACTTCCCCGCAACCAGATTATGTCCTGTTGCCATAAAAAGCTTGTTTCCTGATATAACTAAGTGTTTATGACTATGACAATTAAGTCATTACAACAGTTATTACACAAGTTTAATTATTTATTTATTTGTTTGTTTTATCAACCTTACAGATCACACTTGCTCGTTTGGAAACGGGCACGATCACATTTCTCGGGTTTGAACTCTCATAAACCGAATATCTGTTTCTTAATGACGTGTTCGGGAATAAATTCATTAGATGGTTGATAACTGACAGACCTACAGTATGATTGATTTTATACTGGAAAATTTATTCTAACCTCATACTAAGAATAGATCTTTTTTTTATGTGAATATATGTATATTTAATCAGATTAAGCCTTATTTGCCTAAATAAATGAAAATTTCTGGGTGCAAAAAAAAAGGAGTATCAACGATCCATTAAGAAAGACTGGCGTTGTTATTGTTGTTGTTCTTTAATGACTAAAGTCTCACCTGTAGTGTATTGACATTTTTCTAATGCACTATGTATTAAAATGATTCCATATGAAATTTCAACCTCTTATTCTTATTGTCTCCTCCACCCATTTGGACACACATATACACACACACACATCCAATCTAACACAAGTAAATCTCTCCAAGCTGCATGATTGCTAAACTTATCATTTCAACACATAACTAAGTGTGCTTAAGTTTGATGGATAGATTTCAGCTGCTGTTTGGGGGCGACTATTGTTTTGCTCTCTTTTTGCCTTTTTCTATTTACAAAGCTGCTTGCGGAGGCTGAGGCAGCTGTGTGTTTGTCGAGCCCACCCCAACAACACCCCCCACCTCCTCTTTTCTCCCCTTTTTTATTTTTTTGGTCAGAGTCTGGGTAATTCAGTAATGGACGCCGCTAAGGACAGCCACTGAGAGCTGATCAAGGATAGATTTCCCTCCTTTACGTCGCAGTCACGCTCAATAACAGAACGGCCATGTGCATGTGAAACCGTGTCTACACCTGGGAGTTGTAGTTTACCGCTCCATTATTGTTTGCGGTGTGTCGTCAAGACAGTGGACGGTATCCCAGAAATAAAGGCTTTGGGCTTCCAGCAGCATTAATTAACTCCTCATGCCTGTCACAAGCAATAAAGTGCAACGAGTTCAGACATATCAACAAGGCCAGGCGGTTGCTACGAAGCAAAGTAAAAAAAAAATAAATAAATAAAAAAATTAAAAGAAAAAGGTGCAACTTTTAGTGTAAGCGCTCAGCCAGGTACTATGTTACCTACAGTTCAACTGGAAAATTTACTGAATGCGCTGAGCATTTATGAGCTGTCTGCACGACAGTCGCCTAGTTAAAGCATGCGAATCGGATTTCAGCTCAGCTTTAAACACGCAACGCAATAATCATATTTTGGGCCTCGTCCAAGTGCCATATAAAAATATCCATAATGCAAAAAAAAAAAGAAAAGAAAAAAAAAGCCAGTAAGAAAATGAGCGGATCTGGTTTAGGTTTATAAAGAAAGTACCAGCACTGAGCGAGAAGGGGGGAAACGTCACCGGTTTTGATATTAACTATGAAATCACACACATATGGAAGAGGTTTAGGCTCCGCAAAAACGGTAAGCTTGGGCCTCTCCGAAAGCTCTGATCCCACCCACTTAAAATGCGTCAATCAAAAGTGTCCTCTCCTTCACACGATCCATTTCACAGCTCTCCTGTATCCGGAAAAACAAATTCGGCAGCAACCCCAACACTGACGACATGTGAAGATTTGGGCCGCTTTGGGCCACCGTGCTCACTTTTTAGCGCTCGGTCCATAAACCGGGCGTCTGGAGGGGCCCCGGTTTTTTAACAGTACACAAACTCAACCCTCAATTACAGTTCTGTGAATACACTCATAGGCTGTGGCGACCGCACTGTTTACCACTTCTTCTCAACATTTTAATAGGATCCAGGCCGATTTCAAATAAATATGCACGATCGCGGGCCAGCTACGTTGTTTATCTAAAGCGGCCTCCTGTTGACCTCGCTGCCATCTCGCTCCGCTCGCTCTGCCTACAAGTCATCAAGTCCAGAAGAAAAAAGGAGAAAAAGAAAGAAAGAACTTCACAATGTGCGGTCACTTTAAGGCAGCTGACGCTCAACAAAAGCTGAGCTATAATTTATCCTCGCCAGCCGGACAAAGCCTGGAAAAGCTGGTGGAATGTTTGCTAGCTGCCTGGATACTGCGCGAGAAGCAGGGGCCTTCGTTATTGACGCAGCGGCTGAGAAAATAACACCGGCCTGTTTACTGAGGCCCTGGTTAAATATCTACAAACCTTTTTTTTTTTTATCAAAGACTCTGCTTGTGGCCTGGAAAAGAGTAGAGGCCTAAATACTTGGAGACAGAAAGAGAAATTAAATACAAGAGAAAGAAAAAAAAAGTTCTCTCTTTGCATCTCACTGGCTTCCTGTCACTTTTGTGATAGAGTAGATACATGTCACTACAGAGAGCGGGCCAAGCTACAGGCTAGGTCAGACCTGTGTCAACAATGTGTCCTCATTCATTTCCATCAGCAACTGTCCCTAAAGCCTGATCTGCTTTCAAAAAAGAGGGTTTAAAGAAAGAGGGGGAAAATGGAGGAAAAAAAAAACTTTCCATACTTTCCTTGAATGAGGGGGACATCTGGTATTTTGTACAGGAGGGCTGTCGCGGGATGGGGATTGAAATAAGGCCTCGTCACTGGCGCAAAATGGTAACCAATCTCTGCAGAGAGAGCCGAAATGACTCTGCCACGTCCCTGAGCGATGACCTCATCAGCCAGAACTCAGACTACAGGGCCGAGACAGGCACCAGACGAATTCCACTATGAGCTCCTATTCGCTCCAGGCAATGATAATACGAACGAATATTTATTGAAACGCTTCTTTTTTTTCCCCCAATCCCAACAATCCCAAGTATAGACAGTGTATACATGGACTCTTCAGGTTGGGCCTGGATTCTCAGAATCATACCGCGTGACCTGTCCTGGTTATGACAACGATGATGACATTCACGTTCCCCCGCTAGCACCAACGTACTTCTATGACTTTACTACCTCTAATCTTTGTTTAAAGCCTTGCCTTCAACCAGACCAACACACACTAAGGAAGAGGTTTGTGCTTCAGACCTGTACTTGGGAGCGCTTGGCCAGGGCCTCATACCATCGTTCCTGCAGTTGGCTCTGATCTAATGAACCTCATGCCACTTCTCATTTAATGCCAACAGATGCCAAAAACGCCTGCCCCGCCCACCCGAAGCCCCACGCACATACACACACACATGCGCCACTCAGTCACAGCTCTGATGCCAGGCACACTCCAGAGCTTGTGAAAAAAAGGGGGGGGGGGGGGGAACGCCTCCACTTCATTAAGAAAGTAAACACAAGTACTGTCTGAAGTGTCTAATTAGTCTCCTAATTACTCCCTGCTCGTTACTAATGCAAATTAGATTACGCTGCTTAACTTCATCGTGTCCACAATGCCGCTGTTAATTGAGGCCTTTTGAAATTAAATTACTTGCTAATTAGCATATCAAAACCATTAATTCAATGCCAGGAAAAAAAAAAAAGAAAGAAGGAGGGGGGGGAAAACAACAACAAACGCCAAGTTTTTGCTAATGAGTTTTGCTAATTGAATACGTATTGAGA
The DNA here is from genome assembly GCF_024256425.1 of Clarias gariepinus. NCBI lineage: Eukaryota > Metazoa > Chordata > Actinopteri > Siluriformes > Clariidae > Clarias > Clarias gariepinus. Next base: position 17,824,611 of record NC_071122.1, read on the forward strand.
TTTTGCCAGCCAGCCAGGCTTCGTTTAAAAAAAAATACATAAATAAATAAAAATTACCTCAGACAAAACCTGAGACTAGGTCAGGCTTTTAAAAAGCGGTACACACTTCAAGGAAAATTAGCTCATGTCTAATAATTGAATAGTTAAAGCTTTAAACAGCCATCAGTTTTAATCGATGCCGTTTACACACTGGACCTGGACAAAGTAGTTACGATAAATATTGAAAAATTTTAGGTTAAAAATAAAGATGAATGAATTATAATGGGGAGGAAAAGCCTTTTTCCAGAATGCTGCAAAGTTTCATTGAAGTAGTAACAGAGGGGAAGGTCACAAAACTCCTCAATTTCGAAAAGAAAAAAAAAAAAAAAGAAAAAAACTTTCTCAACTTTCGCCATCACTTCAAAACGAACCGTCCCCTCATTCCGCCTATCATGACACATCGAAGTCAAAAAGTAACAGCTATTAACTCACATAATGCCGGACAGGAAATTAGTTTTAACTCTGAATGACTTGGATTACGCTTAATACCTGCTTCCATACAGAGTACATCACGTATTCTCTTTAAAAAAAATTCCTTTCTCTATAGATTCATGAGAAGACTCCATTCACACCCTGTCATATTCAAGTTTCATTCTTTTTCAGCTTGAATATGGGATGAGAATACTATGAAAAAAAAATTGAGAGGTAGATACACACTCACACACATGGACACACACACACACACACAAAAATTAAATAAGCATAATAATTAGATGTAAAGATATTATAATTCCTTTAAGAGGATGCATTGAAAGTGCTGCACTACAATATTTGCCCTAAGTGCCAGAATTACCATATTAACCAGTTACCATTTGAGTAAGTTGATTAAAAAATTGATTATTCGTCTATTTCTTTTAGGAGTTTCTTAATCAAAATCTAACATCCTTGAAAAATTAATTTGAAGCCCCTCTTATCAGTTAATTAAATCTGGTTGGAAGTCATTTTTCTGTGAAGAGTGATTAGTGTTCGGCTCGGCTCTGTTCAAAAGGCGCGAGGCTCCGAAACTTTTCAATGTCTCATCAAACATTCACAAATAAGAAGAATAGGATTTCTTTGAAGGCCTGTTCTCTCTCTCTCTCTCTTCACCCCCTCACATTTTCTTTCAAACCTATACGCCTTTTTTGCTGATAAATTGTGCTACACCCAAAAGATCTCTCACTCTCATTAACAAATTCTCATTAGCCGGCTAAACTAAGAGGAAAGGAAAGGGTGGGTGGGGACCAGGGGGGGGGCTGGGGGTGGGATTGAGGAGCCGGTGAGGTAATCATACCTCATAATCGCAGGATAGATGGCTGTGTAGAACTTTTCCCTACGTACTGTATGTACTGTGTGTTTTTGTGATATAAAGAGAGAGAGAGAAATAGGAGAAATGAGTGACCGCTTGCTCGCTTGAAAGAAAAAACCTTCAGCCAAATTAGTGCAGAAAGAACAGCCAGGGACATAAATGAGCTTTTCAGATTGAGCTTTTCAGTCCCTCGAGGGAGGTTACATGCAATTTGCTTTAAAAAAAAATAAATCAGAACTGAGATGCGATCCAAAAAAAAAAAAAAAAAAGCCAAGTTGAGCTAAGAGCAATCCAACAGGATCTGAGACAAGAATTCATGAATCAGAATCAAAATCCTAATATACAGTATGTAAAGATGTAAACATATACATCATATGAAACAATTTTGATTATGTTTTTTACAAAGAAAAAAAAGGTTTCTTCATCTATCATCTATAAATGAAGAGATGTACACACGGTGTGTGATCGTTCATCCACTCCTCCCATCTTTTTCTCCCTCACTCTCCCACTCTCAGACTCCACAAAGCCTCTTTATCTCTAAAAGAGGGTGGTCAGGTAATCGCCACATTTATCACATACCTAGCATTTCAGTGCTTTTTTTTTCTTTCCTTCTTCATTTTGTATTTTTTATTTTTCTGCCCCGAGCCGATTTTTTTCACCGTTTCCAAACAAACGTGCTGATCGGATTTTCTGATTTGCGAGTCTTCAGAAATCAAACTAGAAACGGTTCAATTAAACCCAACCTCTGTGTGCTTGCACACACCCTTCTCCTGTCCTTCCTCCCATCTGTCCGTCCTCCTCCTCCTCCTCCTCCTCAGGTGCGCATGCAGCTGTGCTACGGGCCAATTAGCCTGATTAGGCTGTTATTAAATGATTGGGAGGAAAGGACGCTGATTACTGCGCTAAAGGAGCTCCGTTTACCGTCAGTCAATCAGGATCCTCCCGCTCGCTCCTTCTAGCCTCCTCACTGATGTCATTTCTTTTTTTTCATCATCATTCTTTTAGAAGCAGATGCTCTTCTTTTTTTTTTTTTTTTAAAAGTTACATTTTCAAAAATCCTCGTAACTGAAGAAATTGCAGTTTAAACGATTTCACCTCTAACTGTTGAATGTAACCAATAATAAAAATGAATGCAAGCACCATGATCTATATATTAGTATACACTCCTTTAATCTGACTCGAAGTCCATATAAAAGTCCCTGACGTCCATAAAACTGCATTTTAGATTTCAGGAGGTGGATCCAAGGATCTGACCTGCTGATGAAAAACGATCTTGCGTAGACAAGAGGGTGTCTTTTTTTTCTTTTTCTTTCTTTTTTTTTATTTTTCTTTTGTCGAGTATGAAAAGAGCAGAAGGGGGACAATCCGGGGCTGTGTTTTGGAAATTAGCCGTGGAAAAAAGAGAGAGAGAGAGAGAGAGAGAGAGAGCTCTGTGGGGCTGAGGCTAAAGAAAGCGACGTCCGCTCGGCCTTCTACGCCTCGCGCTCCCTGACGTCTCAGGTTAAACGGCACCCTGGAGATGCCCGGGGTTCTGGAAACTTAAAGAAGTTTTCAGTTCTTCGCTAG